>NC_091473.1:121051554-121401554 GCF_036971445.1 Narcine bancroftii | reverse complement strand
AACCGTGTCTGCCTGTCCCGCATTGGACTTGTCAGCCACAATCGAGCCTGCAGCTGATGTGGACTTTTACCCCCTCCATAAATCTTCGTCCGCGAAGCCAAGCCAATGAAGAAGAAGAAGAAGAGGTTGGGAGCAGTAGCAGGTAAGATGGCGCTCCCCTTACCGCGCACACGATCGGTACCGGAAGTTCCTCGGGCACACACGCCATGCTGCTCCTGGACAGGGGTCTAGACCTACAGACCTTCTGGTAATGCCCCTTCTTCCCGCAGCCCAAGCACGTGACTCCTTTCACAGGGCAGAAGTGTCCTGAGTGCCTAGCCTACCTGAAGAAGTTGTATCTCGACGTTGCCGACGGCGTCACCGCAACGGTGGTCGGGTTGGTAACTCCCAACGCTGAGTCCCAGGACAGCGGCCCTCATGCCAGGATGTACGTGGTTGGCCCGCTTCTGCCTGCGATTGATTAAATTCCACGTGGCGCTGGGCCGAGTCTAGAGTTCTGATCAGGCGGATCACCCTTTTTAGCGGGAGTTGATCCTCTTCGAGGAGACATTGTCGGATATAATCCATCCTCAATCCCAACACACAGGTGTATTGGACCAGATCTTCCATGCAATGATATTGTTGCCGTGGGGTTCCCCAAATAGTCTTTTCCCAGTGTAATCAAGGATCAGATGAACTCTTCAGTGGACTCACCAGGCTGTTGTTTTCGGGATGCCAGCAGGTAACAGGAGTAGACTTCATTCACCTTTGGCTTGTCCAGCGTCTGCAGCTCAGCTACTGCCTTGACGTAGGTCGCGCTGCTTTGAATGGCCTGGAAAGCCCTCTGGCCGACTCATGCCTGTAGGACCTTCAGCTTCTTCTCATCAGAATTGACCACTTCAGCGGCGTCATCGAGGAAATTATTAAAACAGTTCACCCACTGTTCGAAGAGTACAGATGCACCCGGGACTTGGGGGTCTACCTCTAGCCAATCAGGGTGCAGCCACTTCTCCATTACCGGAGACCTTCAAAATCTTGTGTAATAAATTGTTGGGCGCTACCATTTGCCCCAATAATTACAGAGACAAAGACTGAGGAGAATGATAGGCTTTATTACACAAGAGATTGCTGGCCCAGGTCAAAGCTAGGGAAAATTAGGAAAGGAAGAGGGGACTCGACCTTTACGGCCTGGGTCACATCGGAGGAGTCCAGGGAGGGATCTAGGAGAGGATGTCATCAGGAGGGTGGGCCAGCCTGTACATTCAACCATATCATTACAGACCCTAACCGTGGCACCAAATATAAGAACTTCAGACTGCTGGTGACGCCCCACCTCTGTGCACCCATCATACTGGGGCTGGATTTCCAGTGCCACCTTAAGGATATTCTGATGCAGTTTGACGGCCCCCACCCAACCCCCCCCAACCATCAGTAATAACCAATTCCAGGAGGTCCCTCCTCTCCCCCCGAAGAGGCCCAATCATTTGCCCGAACACCAGGCCGGGGTCCCAACCTGTGGACTGGCCACCCTCCAGGTCCCTCTGCCTCTGCTATTCCAAAACCTCACCCTGGAGTGCAAAACTGTGGCCACTAAGAGCAGGCAATATAGCCCCGAGGACAGGTAATTCATTAAGTCAGTGGTGGAGCGGCTGCTGGGGGAGGGCGTAATAGCACCGAATAATAGTCCATGGAGGGCTCAAGTAGTGGTGGTGAAGAGTGGGGAGAAGTACCAGATGGTGATAGACTACAGTCAGACCATCAACTGGTTTGCCTTACTGGACACCTACCCTTTGCCCCACATAGCCGATACGGTGAACGAGATCGCCAAGTGTAGGGTCTCATCTACCATTGACCTCAAATTGGCGTATCACCAAATCCAGATTCGCTCAAAAGACCTGCTGTACACGATGTTTGAGGCCAATGGCCGACTCTATCATTTCCTACAGGTCCCATTCTGCCTCATGAATGGGGTGTCAGTGTTCCAAAGGGAATGGACTCGATAGTGGATGGTAATGAACTAAAGGCTAAGTATCCATATCTGGGCATTGTCACTATCTGTGGCCATGACCAGAAGGTACACGACGAGAACCTGCAGAGGTTTCTGGCCACTGCAAAGGCCCTCAGTCTCACATATAATAAGAAAAAGTGTGTGTTTAGCTCCAAGCGCTGGCAGTCCTGGGGTACGTGGTGGAGCATGGTGTCATCGCCCCCAACTCTGAGTGCATATGGCCCTTTCTAGAATTACCTTTGCCACAGAACCCCAAGGTTTTAAAAGGTGCCTATGGCTCTTCTTGTATTATGCCCAATGAATCCCCAACTATGCAGACAAGGCCCAACCCCTAGTGAAAACCAAGACATTTCCCCCATCGGCAGAGGCCCGTAAGGTTTTCGAGGTCATCAGGGACGAAATTGCCAAGGCAGGGATACACACAATTGATGAATCCGTCCCATTCGAAGTGGAAAGTGATGCTTTCAACTTTGCCCTGACCACCACACTGAACCAAGCAGGCAGGCCAGTGGCATTTTTTCCCACACCCTCCAAGGCCCCAAATGCAGGCACTCCACCATCAAGAAGGAGGCACAAACTAAAGTGGAGGCCATGCCATTGGAGACACTACTTGCCCAGCAGACCATTCAACCTCCTGATGGACCAGGGAGCTGTCGCTTTTATGTTTAACAATAAACAACGGGGGTAAAATCAAAAATGACAAGATCATGCAGTGGAGAATTGAGCTGTCCACCTACAATTATGAGATCTTGTACCAGCCGGGCAAGCTCAATGAGCCACCTGATGCCCTGTCCGGGGAACCTGCACCAGGGTGCAAGTTGATAGCTTCAAGGCCCGCCACGATAGCCTCTGCCACCCCAGGGTCACAAGGCTCTACCATTTTGTGAGGGCGCATAACCTCCCCTACTCAGAGGAGGAAGTCAGGGAGCTGACTCACAATTGCCCAGTCTGTGAGGAATGCGAGCTGCAATTTTACAGGCCAGAGAGAGCCCAACTCATCAAGGCCACTTGCCCCTTTGACCGTTTCAGCATGGACTTCAAGGGGCCCCTCCCATTCGCGAATCGGAACATCTACTTCTTGAGCATTGTGGATGAGTACTCATGTTTCCCATTCACCATCTCCTGCCTCCACATAACCATATAACCATATAACCACTTACAGCACAGAACAGGCCAGTTCTAGCCATAGTCCATGCCGTAACAAATCCCCACCCTCCTAGTCCCACTGACCAGCACCCGGTCCATACCCTTCCAGTCCTCTCCTCTCCATGTAACTATCCAATCTTTCCTTAAATGTAACCAATGATCCCACCTCAACCACGTCTGCCGGAAGCTCATTCCACAACCCTACCACCCTTTGCGTAAAGAAATTTCCCCTCATGTTCCCCTTATAATTTTCCCCCTTCAATCTTAAACCATGCCCTCTAGTTTGAATCTCCCCCACTCTTAATTGAAAAAGCCTATCCACATTTACTCTGTCTGTCCCTTTTAAAATCTTAAACACCTCTATCAAGTCCCCCCTCAATCTTCTACACTCCAGAGAAAAAAGCCCTAGTCTGCACAACCTTTCCCTGTAACTCAAACCTTGAAATCCTGTCAACATTCTCATGAACCTTCTCTGCACTCTCTCTATTTTGTTTATATCTTTCCAATAATTTGGTAACCAAAACTGTACACAGTACTCCAAATTTGGCCTCACCAATGCCTTGTACAATTTCATCATAACCTCCCTACTCTTGAATTCAATACCCCGATTTATGAAGGCCAACATTCCAAATACCTTCTTCACCACACCATCTACCTGAGTATCAGCCTCAAGGCTGATAACTCCTAAATCCCTTTGTTGCTCTGCACATCTCAATAGCCTACCATTTAATGCATATGACCTCTTTAGATTTGCCTTTCCAAAATGTAACACCTCACACTTATCTATATTAAATTCCATCAGCCATTTCTCAACCCACACCTCCAGCCTTCCTAAATCACCTTTTAATCTACAGTAATCTTCCTCACTGTCCACAACACCACCAATCTTTGTATCATCCGCAAACTTGCTTATCCAATTCTCCACCCCTACTTCCAGATCGTTAATAGTGGACCCAGGACCGATCCTTGAGGAACTCCACTAGTCACCGGCCTCCAATTGGACAAACAATTTTCTACCACTACTCTCTGACACCTCCCATCCAACCATTGCTGAATCCATTTCACTACCTCCTTATTTATACCTAATGGCTCCACCTTTTTTCCTAACCTCCTGTGGGGAACTTTGTCAAAAGCTTTACTAAAGTCTAAATAGACAACATCCACAGCTTTCCCTTCATCAACCTTTTTTGTAACCCCCTTGAAATACTCAATCAGGTTTGTCAAGCATAATCTATCCCTGACAAAACCATGCTGATTACTCCCTATCAATCCCTGTACCTCCAAATATTTGTAAATACCATCCCTCAGAACACTTTCCATCAACTTGCCCACCACAGACATCAGACTCACGGGCCTATAATTCCCAGGTTTACATTTGGACCCTTTCTTAAACAGCGGAACCACATGCGCCACCCTCCAATCCTTTGGCACTACCCCCGTGGCCAGTGACATCCTAAATATCTCTGTTAATAGTCCCACTATCTGTGCACTTGTCTCCCTGAGTGTCCTTGGGAATACTTTGTCCGGACCAGGAGATTTGTCCATCTTTATCTTTTTTAACACTGCCATCACTACCTCCTCGGTTATCCTTATATGCTTCATGACCTCCCCACTATTTTTCTTTACTTCAACTGGTTCAATATTTTTTTCCCTACTGAATACCGAGGCAAAGAAATCATTCAAAATTTCCCCCATTTCCTCTGACATCTCACTCAGCCTACCCTCGCTATCTACAAGGGGTCCAATTTTATCCCTCACTAATCTTTTACTTTTAATGTACCTATAGAAACCCTTTGGATTTATTTTTACTCTGTCTGCCAAAGCCTCTTCGTGCCTTTTTATGGCCTTTCTAATTTCTTTCTTAAGATTCCTTCTACACTCTTTGTAGTCCTCCTTCAAATTCTCAGTTTCCTGCTCTTTATACCTCTTGTACACCACCCTTTTTCTCCTAACCAAATTTACAATATTCCTCGAAAACCAAGCCTCCTATGACTTCCAGCCTTTCCTTTGATCTTCACTGGGACATATCTACTCTGTACCCTCAAAATTTCTTTTTTGAATATCCTCCATTTTTCATTTACATCCTTACCTGAAAATATCCTGTCCCACTCGATACTCCCCAAATCCCTTCTTATTCCTTTGAAATTTGCTCTTCTCCAATCCAGAACTTCAACTTTAGGCCCCTCCTTGGTCTTCCCTAAAACTACCCTAAAACTAACAGAGTTATGATCACTAGACCCAATTTGTTCTCCAACATTTATGTCCGATACCTGACCTAGCTCGTTCCCTAACAGGAGATCCAGTATTACACCGTCCCGAGTCGGTTCTTCTACTAATTGATTTAGAAAACAATCTTGAGCACATTTAACGAACTCTAGCCCATCCAGCCCTCTAACTGTATGGGTATCCCAATCAATGCGAGGGAAGTTAAAATCTCCCATGATCACTACCTTATGATTCTCACACATATACATTATCTCTCTACACATTTGTTCCTCTAGTTTTATTGACCCATTTGGTGGTCTGTAATACACCCCTATTAGCACCCTCATGCCTTCTTCACCCCTCAATTCCACCCAAACAGCTTCACTGGACGATCCCTCCAGACCATCCTGCCACCTCATGGCAGTAATGTCCTCCTTAACAAGCAGAGCAACTCCTCCCCCTTTTTTACCCCCTGATCTATCACATCTAAAACAAATGTATCCTGGAATATTAAGTTGCCAGTCCTGCCCCTCCTGTAGCCAGGTGTCACTAATTGCCACAATATCATGACCCCAAGTATCTCTCCACGCTCTAAGCTCATCTACCTTGTTCACTATGCTTCTTGCATTATAATATATGCATTTCAGAGAATGACCCTCACATATATTCTCTTTTCTACCTTTATCTACCTACATGACCACATCCACGGTCATTAAAGTGCTCTGCACAGTATTCACTCTGTTCGGATACCCCAGTTACGTTCATAGTGACTGGAGATTTGCCTTCATGAGCGAGGAGTTGCGGCAATACTTCCTTTCCAGGGGCATAACTACGAGCAGAACCATCGGATACAATCCCCACGGGAATGGGCAGGTGGAGAGGGAGAATGGTACGATCTGGAAGGCAGTCCTTCCAAATGCCCTGCATGCCATCAGGTCCTTACTTTGCATGGCAACTAACACAATGCCCCATGAAAAATTGTTCTCCTTCCAAGGAGGTCGGCATTGGGAACCACGCTGCCGATTTGGCTGATGACCCCAAAGCCGGTGCTTCTCTGGAAGCATGTTAGAACACACAAAGCAGACCCACTGGTCGAGGAAATGCACCTCCTGCATGCAAACCCCCAGGATGTGCTGGTAAGGTACCCGGACTGACGGAATGATACAGATACAGTGTCCGTTCGGGACCTGGAGTGAGAGGGGGCCCTGGCATAGAAGGCGCACTCAGGCACTGACCAGTCGGCCCCAGGGATCTCCCTGACAAACAAAGTAGTGATCCCATCTCCAATGCGGCCCCCCCCCCTCGAGTGTTCCCTCCAACTGGAGTGTTCCCCACCCCCATTGTTACAAACAAATCCCCATCCTACTGACCCGGTAGATACAGACACTGTTCAGCCCTGCTGAGCGAACAAGCCACCGTTCCGCAGGAACCAATGATACAGCCAACAGTACTTTGGAGATCTCATCACTGAATAAAACCACTGATTGCCCCACATCTCTCCACTGAAATTCATTCAAAAAATGGAGGAGTGTGTGGTGGAACACGGTACTGCTGGCTGTCCAGGCATGTCCTCACTGGGCTGGGCAGGCTGGCCCGCCTTCTGTACCTGTAGCCCCTCCCCATAAGATCCCCTAATAAAGGCTGAGAGCCCTAGTCTCCTCGCTCATACCTGCCTTGGACAGGAGCCAGCAGCATGTAGAAGCATGTCTGGGTCTTCTGATCAATAAAGCCTTGACTCTTGCTTCATGTCTGTGAGTAGTCATTGATCATACCTCAACGTCTTTCTTAAATCTTTTTCTCTTTCACCTTAAACCTATGCCCTCAAGTTCAAAAATCATCAATCCTGGAAAGTAGACTGTGAGCATTTACTTGCATGCTTTTCATGCTTTTATAAACCTCGAAGATCAGACCTCAGCCTAATATACTCTAGGGAGTTAAGATTCAGCCAATCCAGCCTCTTCCTATAATTCAAGGCCCTCCAGGATCCACTGAATCCATCAACCTTGCCCTTCCTTCTAACAGAAAAATGCTGACCCAGAACTTTTCTATCTCACTTTTCAAACCTATCAACTTCCCTTACCTATAAACATCCTTTCCCAATCAGCCTCCAAGTTCCCGCCCTATGTCTCCAAAATTAGCCACATTTAACTTGTGGACCAGTTCTATCTTCCTCCATAACTATTTTAAAACTAATGGAACTGTGCTCAACTATACTGGAAAGATTTGTGTTGTGGGATTATGCCACAGACCAGGTCCTGACTGAGAGGTTAGAGCAAATGACACTCAAATTGAGGAAGTTTTTGGCTTGGTCCTCTCGATATTAACCAGAAGTTCTTTTCCTCTAATAAGCATGAGCATAAAGCCCTGCAAAATGTAGTGGACATGGCCTAGGACATCATGGATAAATGGCCTCTCCTCCTCCTCCCCTCCCCCACCCCCAAACCCCCCCACTGCACCCCCCCCCTCCGCCCAACATCAAGAACATCTACAGGGAACACTGCCTTTTTAGAGGACAGCAGCAATCATTAAGGATCCACACCACCCAGCACATGCTCTGTTCTTGCTGCTACCATCAGGAAAGAGGTACAGGTGCCACAAGACTCACACCACCAGGTTCAGGAACAGCTGCTACCCCTCCATCACTCCACTATCAGACCCCTCAACAATAAACTCAATCAAGGACTCATTTATGGCCCCTTAATTTTGCACTTCATTGATTTTTTTCTCTCTTTCTGTATTGCACGGTTTGTTTACATTTATTTCATTGTTTACATCTATATGTTGAGTCAATTTTTTTTGCAATACCAATAAGTGGCAATTCTGCCTGCAAAAAACATATCTCAAGGTTATATGTGATGTCATGTATCTAGTCTGACAATAAATCTGAAATCTAAAACCTTAGAAATAATGGCTGAGTTTGAAGCTGTTCTAGTATTGCCCATAGCATGTTCTGCTGGGATTAGTTAGAGTTTATCTGGAGTTGAATATTTGCACAGCAAAGAGTTGAAGATCTGCAGTGAATTTTATCCAGGTGAATGTGCCAAAGTGTGCCTGTCAGAAACATTAACTACTGACTTCATGGCAAGGATCACAGAAAAAGCCATTGCCTGATGCCCATACCAGGGTACTGCAAGTGCATTTCAGACTGGGCAATGTGGGAAGGAGACCTGAAAGATGCACTGGTTTTCTCAACCCTATGTAGATGAGCATGGCAATCATTAATTCTTACTGTTATTTCTCAGGTTAGGAATTGTAAACTCCAGAGTTGTGATCTCAGCACACTCTCTCTGACACTAACTGTGTTGTTTGCTACAGGCAGTAAGTAAAAGTCAATAGCAAGCAGGAATAATTAAGCAAAGTGTTAGCTGGAGAGAAAAAAATATATAATTAGTTTACATGTGGAAAGCAGCAAGGAAAAACCCCCTAAATGCATGGAACAAACTACTGTGCAGTCGATATTAAAAGGCAAAAGGGAATCACCAAGAAATTTCAGAAACCTTTTTTTCTTTTAGCAATCTGTATCTGCAGGCAAGATGCCCAATAGTTCACATGGAAGGTTGTCACAATGGACAGAGGCTTAAATGAAGGTAGACGGCAATGGATGTTCAAACGTGATCAATGGATTTTTCAGATCTAAATGAAACTGTTGACTTGAAATGCACAGCTTGTTGTTTTCCAATGAACTGGGTGCATGGAATCAGGCACCAATTTTAATAGCTGCTGCTTGATAAAACACTACTGACATGACAGTGAATTACAAAACAGGTTTGGTCTAATGTAAATATCTTAATTGCTTGTTCATGTAGCCAATATATTTTGCAGAAGTGTGGATGACAATGAGAATTAAAGAATTGGTGAAGGTGAAGATGGGTACCACCATGTCCTAAAATAATGTAAAATGTCGGAGATAATCTTGTCACTGCCAGTGAAATATTGTCTTCATGAAATTTTAAGAACCAAATAGATTTTATGAAGGAAAGACTGTCAATTACTGACAAGTTATTGACTCAGTGGTAGCATGCAAATCCTGGCCATTCTGATATCACTTGATATAGTAAAAGTCTTTGATGGAATAGGATGTGGGTAAGTACATTGCACTGTAATGTTCTGGATTGCAGGCATGTGGGTATTTGAGCACGATATTCAAATTACTGGGAATTGCAAAACCTCACCTTTGTGATGTTCTGTTCTGAGATCAATGATAGGATAAATAATAGTAAATGCAGAGCTGCCAACAGGTAATGTCATCAGCACAGGGCAATCATTCTTTATGTTATTGGCAAACATTGGTATGTGCAGGTAAGTTTGTATGAGCAAGAATGCATGTGTTTAAGCCTGCTCATTTATGTGTTTGTTTATGAATGAGAACAGCTGCTTAAATGCATTTCTTCTGAGTATTTTTATGACCTTTGCTCATGAATGCACTGGAGATTCTGCTGTCAATGGGAAAAATGTTAAATTGAATTGATCAAACAAATTGAAATAAGTGAAAATGCAACGTAATGGTTTGTGGAGCATGGAAGTAGATGAGCTACATGGTGGGGCGGATTTGTGGGTAATAATTGGAGGGCCTGAGGGAGTGTCTCCTTGACAAGTATATTTTTTAAAAATTAAACTTGATTCATAACATTTGCAAATAAATAATGTAGCGCATTTGTATGTTTCCATCCACAATACAAGACAGATCATTTCACTTATTTACAAGGTTAACATTATATCAGCTGACATCAATTTTCCTTTTGCATATATTGCATGACCAAATAATCCAAGGGGATTTTAAATGTGTTTCAGCCTTTCAGTGCACAAGATGGCCTTTGCTATTGCTGCACCCCACCACGTTCTTCAGCATATAATACTCCACAGGAAAATATATACTTTTAGTTTAAGTCAACCACACTCCATAGGCAGGTCCCTTTTAAGTAACACCGAAGATGACCTCATTAAGGCTGCAACAGCTAGCTTTCGCATGATTGGCCCACACTCGCCACAGCTCACATGAATCAACAAAAATCCTTGAAATGCAACAACCTTGTTTATTGTTTTAAGTCGATTAATTTGTCTTTAGCATTTTTTTTGTGTTAGAAGTGCAGTTTTAATGCATTTGGTTATTATTGTAAGCAAAATATTGTAACCAAAAGCTAGATTTTGCACTGATCTGTTCTGAAAAAAATTGAACTCTAAACTGCTTCAGTGCTAATGCTAATGGGTACTCCAATTTATAACTACAGCAACTTTAAGTGTTTTTGGAAGATTTGTATCTCAACTCTGCTACCAATATAAGTCATCTGAATCTTTCCTATTCCAGCTTGTTTCAATTACTAACTCTCATGCTAACTAAGATGAAAAATATTCAAATCTCAGATGAATTAATTGCCAATAATACACAAACATGATTAATTTGGCAGTGTGGATTAAACTATTAATATCAAAGTTATTATTCTATGAATCAATCAAGTAGTAATTCAACAATGCATTAAACCCTAAATCAAATCTGCATTATAATAGACAGAGCTGTAAGAAGTTTTAATAATAACACCTTGGCTTATTTGTGTTAGATCTGCTACTGTGGCATTGGTTAAATCCTTAAATTACTGGTAACTATTGTTTTATCACCCAGCGTCTCTTTCTTTGGCTTGGCTTTGCGGACGAAGATTTTTGGAGGGGTAATGTCCACGTCAGCTGCAGGCTCGTTTGTGGCTGACAAGTCCGATGCGGGACAGGCAGACACGGTTTCAGCGGTTGCAAGGGAAAATTGGTGGGTTGGGGTTGGGTGTTGGGTTTTTCCTCCTTTGCCTTTTGTCAGTGAGGTGGGCTCTGCGGTCTTCTTCAAAGGAGGTTGCTGCCCGCCGAACTGTGAGGCGCCAAGATGCACGGTTGGAGGCGAGATCAGCCCACTGGCGGTGGTCAATGTGGCAGGCACCAAGAGATTTCTTTAGGCAGTCTTTGTACCTCTTCTTTGGTGCACCTCTGTCTCGGTGGCCAGTGGTATTAAAGTGACAAACTTCGGTGCTGAAAATAACATTGGAAAACAATTTTTTCAAAAGGTTTTCTTGCTGAAAAAAATGGCAGTTATGATAGACAACTTCAAGCTGAACTCAAAGATAATTTCAGATTTGCTGTATCGTGTAGGAAGTTGGAGAAACATTTAATGAACTTTTACTGAATTTAGCATGTTTAATCGGATAATGACGCTGACACGTGGTTCAACTGATCTAAAACTCATTGGCTGCTGATTTTCCTTTGTACTCAGCATCTGATGCCTCTCGTCTCAGGGACCAACAATAGTCGGCCAGCATTGATGGATTCCAGTTACCCTGATACCGCTTTTCCACGGTCAGAATATCCTGGGAAACGAGAAAAGGCACTCTTGAGGGGTCTGATTAGTAGCCGTGCACAAGAGCATGGAGTGTCTCGGGGAGGGCTTCTTGCCAGTAGTCAACAGACCAGCCTTTGGATCTCAGGGCCAGCAGGACTGCCTTCCAGATCATCCTGTTTTCACGCTCCACCTGCCTGTTGCCCCTCGGGTTGTAGCTAGTCGTACGACTAGCCGTAATGCCTCTTGCTACCAGGACCTGGCGCAGCTCCTCAGTCATGAAGCCAGACCCCCAGTCACTATGGATGAATGCCGGGTATCTGGACATGGTGAAGGTCTGAGTCAGTGCCATGATAATGGTGGCTGTGGAGGTGTCAGGCCAAGTGATGGTGAAGGGAAAACGAGAGTATTCGACTATGACCATGAGGAAGTAGGTGCTCTTGCTTGTGGAAACCAGGGGGCCCTTGAAGTCGATACTGAGCCATTCGAAGGGCCGAGTGGCCTTGACAATGTGGGCCTGTGGCAGACGGAAGAAGTGCAGTTTGCACTCCACACAGACCCTGCGTGACTCGGTCATGGTCCGGACTTCTTGGACGGTGAAGGGGAGGTTCCGGGACTTGATGAAATGGTAGAGGCGCGTGACGCCCGGGTGACAAAGGGTGTCGTGCAGTGCCTGCAGCTGGTTGGACTGCACGCTAGTGTAGGTCCAGGATAGGGTGATGGGGGAGTCGTTGAATTCCCCAGTCTGTACTGGATGTTGTAGCTGAGCGTGGCCAACTCGATTCTCCAGCGCAAGATCTTGTCCTTCTTGATCTTGCCTTTGTGGGTGGTGCTGAACATGAAAGCCACTGCATGTTGATCGGTGAGGAGGGTGAGCCTCCTGCCTGCCAGGTAGTGGCTGGTGCTGGGCTTTATGATACCTTCCACCTGAAGCCACCTCACTTCTGCCTTAATGAAGGCCCGGTCTTCCACGCAATAGCACCTGCTTTTGGCAGCTGTAGGCTTTTAATCTGACGTAAGGTAGTTGAAGAGGGCGAGAAGGGTTACCCGTAGCATGGAGAAGCTGCAGGTGGATTGGGGACAGTCACTGGACTGTGTGTTGTGGAGTGTAGGTGGGGGAAGGTGAGGGTAAGGCTTTGGAGGTGGTTATAGAAGTCCAGCCCTCAGAGGACTGAGGCATAGAATTGGGGCCTGAACCCTTGGTATGTTGCCCCCCCCCCGTCAATTCCACTGAGTAGCGCCCGAGGGCTGTGATGGAGTGGTCCTAGGCAGCAAAAGCGATGGAAAAGTTTGTGGGATAGATTTTGAGATTTAGTGTCCAGGCCACATTCGGGTGCATGAAGTTTTCAGTAATACCACTATTGAACAGGCATTTTGTTACCTTTCCATTGACAGCGATGTGCATCATTGAGTGCCGAGTCCATGAGGAATGTCCCTTTTTAAGGTGGTAGAAGCTAGGACCATCTTTGGGTCCGAGTCTCTGCTCCCTGATGGATGAGGTGAGTAGCGGCCAGCAGCTTCCTTCCGAGATGTGGATGATTGGGTATGCACCCATGTTGACTGCGTTGTCCCATCGATGTACAGTCAGGTCCCAGCTGGCTCAACATGGTGGTGCCCGGTGGACGTAGGTGGCAGCAGTGAAGCTGGAGGTGATGTCATCCGAGTGAGTGCAAGTGATATCTTCGGTGCAGACGGAAGTCATCTGGAGGAAGATGGTAGCGGCCAGGGTGAGCACACTGCAGCGGTGCGGGTCGGTGACTGGGCCGGAAGTGACGTCAGCGGTGAAGGTGGAAGTGGCGGGGCGAGTAATGGCATTGCTCAGTCCTCGCATGTGGTGGCATTCGGTAGGGCTTCCAGCTGGTCGCAGAGGGCCACAGCACTCCCGACAGGCCTGGAAAGGCATACCTTTACGAAGTGGCCTTTCTTCCTGCATCAGGAGCAATGTGAGTTCCTCGCCGGGCAGCCTTTGAGGGATCACCTATCTGACCCACACCGAGACCCACAGTACTTACAGGTCATCTCCTCCACATAGAGTCCTTCGGCAATAGTGGTCATTTGCATCTGCCAGGCTAAAGTTGGGGGAGTCAGGCATCGAAGTCCTCTGCATGATGAGCTGCAGCCTCCAGGGAGCAGACCACCTCCACTGCTCTGGTAAGTGAGGCAATGCTTTCCTCCAGCAGCTTCTGTCGGACACTTCTTGAGCGCAGCCCTCGCATGCAGGTGTCCTGGATCAGTCGCTCCACTTCTCATTCGATCAATCCAGACTCGGTCAGGCACGGACAGGCTAGCTTATGCAGGGCCCCAAGATAGGCATCTGCCATCTCACCTGGCTGCTGGGACCTAATGCTGAGCAAGTACCGGGCGTAGACCATGTTTGTCAGGGGCTTGTACATGCTATCCAGGACAGCCATCGCAGGTTCATAGTCCATGCAGTCCTTGATGGCCTAGAAACCTCGTGGTCCCAGCTTGGTGCTCCGCACCATGAGCTGTTTCTGGTTGGTGTGGATCACCTCAGCTTGTGTTAGGATGTTTGCCTCAATCGCATGTTTCCAGATCTCGAAGCGTGCCTGGGCATCCGGGTGTTGAGGGTCAATCTCCAGGCTCCCGATCATCAGAAACGTCTCCATGGTCTCTCTAAAACTTCTGCTGAAATAAAGTGTGGTGCACTGAAGTAGCAGCGAGCAAGTACGAAACTCAAAAGACTGTACAAGAAGCTTTATTGCAGTAAAATTCTGAACACCAATTCAAGCTTTAGTGGCTCCCCGTGTGACTGGCTCAGGAGGGGCCAGCTCAGGTTTATATTCAGGTTGGCTGATTGACAGCCAGCCAGGTGGAGTCAGTCCTGCAGGTACAAAGATCGCCCCTGCAGTAGGTTGGTGGTCGTATCACCGCACCTACAAAGGGTCTGGATGATGGGTGGAGGTCAGGCAAGGGGAAAAGGTAACTCATGTACTAGGGTCCACACAGTGGTGTTGCTGTGGAGGACTCTGATGAGTGCCACAGTGGGATAGATTATGCAAGAAGGCTGATAGTCAGGCTACTTGACACATTGACAGATGTTCCAAAAGTTGTGCATTTCTTTTCATTGAGTTTTTGGGGATCTGGGTATTCCTGACAAGATCAGCTTGTATTGTCCATCCCTAATTGTCCTTGAGAAGATGGTATTGAATCACTGCAGTATTTCCAAGTCAGGATGATGTGTGATTTGGAGGGAACCTGCAGATGGTGATGTTCCCATGTGCCTGCTCTACCAGTGACAGTATGTGTAGGTTTGGGATGTATTGAAGGATAACCAAACTGAGGAATTGTAGTGCATTTTGCAGATGACAAATACTACGGCAAATGTGCACCTGTGATGGCAGAGTTGATGTTATGATCCATCGATGGGTTGCCAATCAAAGGTGATGCATTTTCATGGGTGTTGAGCTTGCTTTAATTTTTTTATTTTTAAACAACTTTAGCTGTATAGCACTGTAACAGGCAAATTCGTCCCTACGAGTCTGTGCTGCCCATTTTATCTCCCATTACCCTACACCCTGGTACATTTTTGAAGGGTGGGAGGAAACCGGAGCCCCTGGAGAAAACCCACACAGACACTGGGAGAACGTACAAACTCCTCACAGGCAGCACAAGATTTGAGCTCAGGTCCGGTCCTGATCGCTAGCGTTGTAAAGCCGTTGCGCAAACTGCTACACCAACCGTGTAACTTCTTGAGAGTATTTTGGAGCACTGCTTGTCTGGGTGTATTCCATCACAATTCTGCTTGTAGATGTTGGATAGATATTGAAGTGCCACAAGTCTTCAACACAGGTCTCTGACCTGCTCTTGCAGCCATTGTATTTATGTGGCTGGTCCAGCTCAATTTCTGGTCAATCACAAGTCCCAGGATATAAATGATCAGATATCTGGCAATGGTAATGCCATTAAATGTCAAGGCACTTAGGTTCCTATGTTAGACATGGTCATTGCCTGGCACATTTGCAACATAAATGTAACTTGTGCCTGAGTATAGTCTAGGCCAGCCATTCTCACAGGGACCATATGGCTGCCCTGGAGGATGCAGCTCATTTAAGGAAGTGGGGGGGGGGGGGGCACAGACTGAAATCATAAAATATTTTTTAATGTAGCCAGTAGGAGAAAAGCATAGAAGAAGCAACTAAACTTGACTGCTTCACAGGGAGAGGCCCATAAACTTTAAGCAGAGTCCTAAGGGGGTCATAGCCCCAAAAAAGATTGAGAATGGCTGGTCTAGGCATCCTTACATGTGGGGCTGGACCGCTTCGTTTGCAAAGAAATTTCAAGTGGAGTAGGACATTATGCAATCAAGCTTGGGGAAAATTAGAGATAGACTGTAGAATGATATGAATGTGGAACAAATGTATGGGCAAGCATGTGGGAGTCCAAGGAGATGTAAGAAAGAGAGGTGAGGTGGTTCAAGATTTCAACCAGTGAAAAAATGAAAGCTACAGGCTCCTCTCCTTTGATGTTGGAGTTAAAGCTGGGAAGACAAAGGTGAGGGATCATGGGGCAGAAATATACACTTGATCACCTGTGACAAACATACAATGTGGCAAAGGCTGCACATTGCACTGCATTTCTGACATTTTTTTGGTCTAATATGTTGTGTAGCTGTATTTTTGTATGTTTTACAACAAATTTCTACTATGTTTTGAGAAGGAAGATCTTGTTTGTCATTGCCAATTCGTTTAGCTACTGGGTGAATTCAGATGAGTGAAGGAAGACATTATTTGGGGTCAACTTACCAGCATGGTGGCAAATAAACTGAAGAGTCTTGTATGCATTAAAATGTGGGAACTCATATTGTTCCCCTGAGGAAGAATTTGGCTCATTAGTAGACTAAATCATTATTCTTTCAGCTATCTAAAAATGCCCCCTAAAAGCTGTTTATTGAGTTGGTAAATTCTTAATGGATTAAAATACTTAACATGAGCTTGAATTTAATATGATGTAATCCATTAATAATGGAAGTTGTGTGGTTATTTGTAGATTAAAAAGGTAAGGGCTTAATGTGAGTATTTAACATCAAACATTTTTACTTTTGCATACAGTATATACAAGAGGCAAAAATTAATTGAGCAAGATCCCACAAGGTGCATTGATTAAGCATGAAGTTATCTATATGTTGAAAAAGACAACAAAAGTTTACTAGTCTTTGAAAGAGGTATCAGCTTATCTTGGATCCCTGAAAACTGGAGATTTTGATGAGGCTGCACATGCCGTAGTCTCACCTGATTAGTTTGGGGTACAAGGCTCATGCTGTCACTGTGTGCCAAATAGGAAAAGAAAATTCCTACCGTTCATCACTTGTCACTTTGACAAACTTAGAATAAAAATAAAAAGGGCATCACGAGAAAGTTTATCCACACTCCGTACGTGCTAATGTTTCAGTGAGGAGGGGTCGGTTGTTCTTCTATGCCATATCTAAGTAATCCTGATATAAGTGATGGCTATATGAAATCTGAAGCTGCCTTGATAAATGGGAAAGCCTTTACCAAAAAAAACTGCTCCAACATATATTTTTAATGGCCCGATTGTTCGATTTAATTCCTGTGCAGGTTTTTCTTTTTAATGTGAAAATAGTCATATTTTGTCCCAGATTAGTACAGATAACAGCTGACAGACCCTCCTGCTCAAGGTATTTGCTGGACATAATTCATTCATAAACCAGTAATGCAGCCATTTATCATCTGAATTTTTTCTCGCCCTCTCTGTCTCTGCTCCCGGCTCTCCTGAGTCTCTGAGCTCTGATGTATTAGCCGGCATATGCAAGCTATGAATTATCTGCTGAACAGAGTCAATTATCCACTATAGAAATGAGAGCCTGGGTGCCAATAGCCTGGAGGGGTCCTGCTGTATTTACGGTATGAAAGCAGAGAGAGAAAGAGAGAGGGAGTGAAAAAGATCACCTCCCCCAAACTACTCCCAATCAGTTTAAGCTAAAGGAACTATTGGAACTTTTAATGCAATAATCCATTTTTATATGCCATTTTTATGACTGCTTTAATGGCAATATGTTTTATAATAAACCCTTCAGTCTACTAACAAATTTTCTGTCAGTTGCTTTCTTTCACTTTTTTCAGGTCTCTCCTCAGCTTTCAATCAAAGAACTCAGATTGACTGAAGTGACTAATAGAATGGACAGCTAATGGAGTATTGGATA
Organism: Narcine bancroftii; assembly: GCF_036971445.1. Lineage (NCBI taxonomy): Eukaryota > Metazoa > Chordata > Chondrichthyes > Torpediniformes > Narcinidae > Narcine > Narcine bancroftii. Next base: position 121,383,722 of record NC_091473.1, on the reverse strand, counting down.
GTTTTTTTTTCAGTCCCCAGCTACAGGCCTATATGCCTTTGTCATGTAGAGGTACCATTGATTTTTTTTCTCTCTCTCTCCCTTCTGCAAGTAGTGCCTCGTCCCAGCATGTTTGCCGCACAAAATCACCACAAGCTCAGTGAGTGACACGAGTGACACTTAGGGAAATGAGGCCATTAGACAGAATTATAGGGGTGCTTGATGGATCAGTAATAGGCTCTGATGATGGAATTTAACACAGACCCCCACCAGGGACAGGTCTAATATACACTTCAGCAGATCCTTTAATAAACCCCCTTTCAATATTTTGAGCTGTGAAGTTTTAGTGTACTAAAAATAAAATCCTCTTCCCTTGCACCAGTAATCTATACAGGAATTTGTATACCTATGCATATGTCTCCATACATTTATGCTATATTTTTCTTCTGTCATCAGAAATCTTATTAAGGGTTTTGGGAATAACTCTCATGTTTTTTCAAAGAAGTGCAGTAAGCAGACAAAGAAGGTAAATTTGCTAAGCTGTAAATTGTTTAAAAGATTAAACTGCTATCCTCTTTATTCTTAATGTTTATTCAAGACAACAAAATTACAGGTTAAGTTGAGAGGTACGTTTTTACCCTCTTTTTTAACCTCTTTGCAAGACAGCACTGGCTTCTCTAAATCCTCTTTTGGCTTTAATCTGAATATAAAGATGCGGAAAGGATTAAATTCTGCTGGTGAATAAACCGTTTGTTTGTGCCAGGATCCATTAGACTGCTTTTAAGGTGGTTTACGTTACTTTCAGTTGTTTGCCTCAAGCAGGTAGGAGGAACAAATACATATCCAAACAAAGAAAGCTCTTAGTTGTGTTGTTGGAACCAAAAATGTAAAGATGCCATTGCTTTTATCAACATTCTGCAGTTTTTGCCTGGCTGCCAAGAAAAGATTAAATTTACAATAAATTGGAAACCCTCAGAATCAACTGACCTCACACTATTATGTAAACCATTTAGTGGTCTGTGAAAGAAAAGCAGTTATGAATTATGTGTATATTTCTGAGGGGCAAAAGCACTTGATTTTTATATTATAATGTATCCTGATTTGGACTAAGGGACATTGTATGCTGGAACAACCCTTTAATCTGCATTTGGACCATGTCTGACGTGTGTGTGTGTGTGTGTGTGTGTGTGTGTGTGTGTGTGTGTGTGTGTGTGTGTGTGTGTGTGTGTGTGTGTGTGTGTGTGTGTGTGTGTGTGTGTGTGTGTGTGTGTGTGTGTGTGTGTGTGTGTGTGTGTGTGTGTGTGTTGAATGGAAGGCTAGATGGTGCAGTAGGTAAAATGTACATCTTTTTTCTCCTGGAGCTAAAATTATGAAACCAGCAGAGATAGAAAATAAACCTTTACCCAGTGGTGGTTCTACACACTAGGCCTGATGCCTGCGGCTCGAGATTCTGGGTTTGAATCTACCTGTGAGGATGAAGGTTTACTGTTCAATTTTGAATGCGATGCAGGAGTTTGAATCAGTTTCAGAATAAAAATCTTCAAATCTAAATTATATATTGAGCACAGTAACAGGCCCTTCTGCCCTCCATGTCTATGCCACTCAATCACATCCAATTAACCTATAACCCCATACATTTTGAAGGGTGGGAGGAATCCAGATCACCTGGAGGAAACCCAAACAGTCATGGAAAGAATGTACAAACTCCTTACAGACAGGGCCAAATACGAACCTGGGTCACTGGCGCCATAATAGTGTTGCGCTCACCACTATGTTAACTGCACCGCCCGTCTTTAAACAATTCAAGGTTATAGAATTTCCACACCATTAAAACCTTACTCTCTGAAAATGTCCTAAAGTTCTTTTCTTTTTGTGCAATGCACATGGCACATCCGAAGGAAGCTTGTGCAGCAGAATAAAGGATCCCTCTGTTCTGGGTAGGCCACTCTAGTTTTTCAGTTCCATTCTCATAGAGGAAGTAAAAAGAAATAAAGTTAGTAAAATGTTAAATTTTGACATCTTCTCAATTAGCTTCCTCTGTGATTGTTCTGGTTTGAACTTTTTGTCAACGTGTATCCTCAGATATCTCTAATTTCTAATGAAACAGAATACAGCAGCCTGCAGGTATGGGTTCAGGAGGGAAAATATTTTAAATTTATGTTAGACTCTTGAAGTAATAAGTGCAATAGGAAATTGAACATAAGAGGGACAATCAAAAGCCCAGAAATGCTTGACAAGGATGATAAAATAACTGAGAAGATATAGCTATCAATAATTTTTAAGCATCCAGGACTTTTGTTTTTCTGCTGTAGAATGGAAGATGAAGCACAATTTGATAGAAGGGTTTAGGATAATTTTATGGTTTGAAAACTGGGACTCCAAATATTATTTTCAATTGGAGATTGAAATTAGGACAAAAGTGGGTGGGTACAATTATAAAATAGCCACTAATGGTTGTATTTAATAATGTATAAGGGGAATAAGAATGAAGACATGTGTGCCAAATGTTTTAGTTGAAGGAAACCAAGGGAAATCAGTTCAAATGGGAAGAGATCATTGGGAACAACATAAAGGAAGCTGCCCACCTTGAATGTATTTATATTCCTCCATCCTCACCAAACAAAAATCCACAATTTCTATATATATTCTCAATAGTTTTTTTCTTTATGTACCCCTTTGAATCCTTTTACCATTTTAATCATCATATTTACACCATAGATTAAGAGAATCGCAACCTGCCCTCGTATCACAGCAGAGATTTTTGTATCTCTCCTTCAGTGTCCCTAATCTTAATTCTCCAGATGAGATCTGACCATGGTTCTGCAGATAAAGCTTGGTTCCTTCATTCTGGGATTCCAAACCTATTGAAATACAACCTGCCATTCCAATATCCATTTGATTAGCTTTGGTGCAAGCCAGTAAGTACAAAAATAATACATAACAAATATTCCTATTTTCCCAAAGTGGAGCACATTCCAGAATACTTTCACTTCGTCGATCAATTCCTTGCTTTTAGTTTTAAAGTTCAGTTTTTATATTAATGGCATAGGACAAGCCCTTTGGCCCACAATGTTGTGCTGATCCATGTAAATCTGTTCCAAGATCAATCTAACTCTTGCCTCCTTCACAGTCCATAGCCCCCATTTTCCTTCCATCCATGTGGCTATCTGAGTGCCTTTTAAATGTCCCTATTATATTCTGCCTCAACTGCTATCCCCCAACAGGGCATTCTAGATACCTTCCATTCCGTGTGTGAAAAAAATTACATTTGACATCTCCCCTAACCTTTCCTCCACTCACCTTAAAAAGATGTCCTCAGGGGTACTGAAATATTGTCCAGTAACTTGAAGATTCAACTCCCTGTTCCATTATCCAAGCCACAGATCTGGAGAATAGCCTGAAAAAGACCATTGCAGCAACCTGCTGTTCACAGATGTTCCTTTTTATATCTACCATAAATACTCGAAATATTTGAGGATCTTGGCACCAATTTTTTGGGTCAAATTCGGGGCGGCTCATATTCAGGACTATGGTATCATTTTCTTTATTGCATCTTTGTATTTTTTGCATTCAATGCATCTTAATCCACAAATTATCAAAATAAATAATGATAATAAAACAAAAATAATTACCGATAATAAGTTTTTATTGACAGTATGCTTGCAAAATAATGAAGTAAACATTTACTGTCATAAGGCTTTCAAACGCAGAAGTTAATTTAACAACTTCAGCACCGGATAAAGCATCACAATCATCTTCTTCATCCATGCTGTTCTTCAACTGAGCTAGTACATCTGCTTCTTCTTCATCATCCCAGTCACCCCATAGATAATCATCTTCTGTGTCATCCAGTGCATTCAAAGTTCCACATTTCATGACAATAATGGTGGTTTTCATTTCCTTCCATGAATCAATGATTCATTCACTGATCTGATACCGTGATGGACCTGCTACTGCCGCCTTTTGGGTATGTTTTTCTCCTTCACATATCCAGTTACTCCATCTCAATTCTCATCATGTTCTTAAATGGCTTATTGATACTAATGTCCATTAATTACAAAACACGTGTAGGTCTGTCAAGAATTACAATCACGCAAGAGGTCATCAACAATATTCTTCACTAAATGTCCCAGATGAGCAAGCACTTCTTCTTGTATAAGCCACCAGGTCGCAACTTCCAAACTTACCTTATCCATTTTCTACAACTGCCTTCATCTATCCAGCCTTGTGGATGGATGTACATGGACAACAATTCCTTTTGGCAATTTCTCCTTTAGCTAACTTTTTCTCCTAAAAACAATTGGCTTTAATTTAGTACCACTGGCTATACAAGAAAGAACTAAAAGTAAACCTACTTTTCTCATGCCAGCTGATTTTCACCAATACTGTTTTGTTTTCTCCTGAATGGTTCACTGCTCGATTCTCTGGCATGTCAAATGTAACTGGTATTTCATCCATGTTCTCATTGCATGATAACTTGTAGCCTTCCTTCTTCTGGTGTCTGATTACAAACTGGTGAAACTGAAATATTTTATCATTCAGATCAGCAGGCAGCTTTTGTGAAATCTTAGTTCTCTGCCAAAGTGTGAAGTCATACCGCGTCATGAACCTTGAGCATCATCCAGCCCTTCTTGTAAATATCCAAAATTATTTTCCTCCTTGCTTGGGTGGATTTGAATGGCACCACGAATAACTCATTTTCCACCTTGATCATTTTCAAGCACCCACTCAGCAACATTTTTTTTCCATTTGTGACCACTTGCTAGGTTTACCACTGTCAGCACTCTTTCTTTCAAGCATTGACTGAAACATGTTTGATATCTTTCTCCAGTCTTTCACAAGTTTCTCCAACACACACATTGCTCTTGCTGCTAAAACAGATATTTATCTTCTCAGCAATTAAAAAAAAATACTTTTAGTTGAAATGCTGCTGTATATTTTTTGGGTTTTTTTTTCTGGTGGGGATTTTGAAACAAACTGGAGGCAAAGTTTTGAAATCACAAGTGGTGTTTGCAAGCTGAGCTGCAAACAGAGGCTGTGACCCTTTCTCACACTTGACCCTTTTTAACATTTCCGCACCAAATTTTTACGTGCTTTACATTTTGAAAATAGGCTATTTTTGAACCAAAAAGGAGGTGGGAGGGGGACTTTTACATGGGCCATACAGAAACCACATGATTTTTGGGCCAAAAAGGGGGTGGGGGGGTTGAAACAGGTTGACTATTACACAGGATTGCCTTTTACATGAGTATATATGGTGCTCTCTGCCTTCAACCTAAGCCATGTTACAAAATTCATATACTTTATTTTTGTTTAAAAATCTCCTACATGGGATCTCTTTAAATGATGCAGTTGTTGACACCTTCCTCGTCTCCATTTTAGTGACCTCAGGCAATTTACCTAGGTTAGTCAGGTGTGGTTTAGCTTTCGTAAACCTTAGGTTTTGATCAGCTCACACTTGGACAAGTACTTAAAAGCTCCATCCTTGATGATCAGTGTCCGTCATTTCCCCACAACTGATGACAAACAGGGTTCCCTGCTCCTTACTACATTGAGTGGGTGAAGACTCACGTGAAGTTCGAATGTACTAGATCAACAAGAAACCAGTTATAGTGCAGTACGTTCAATGTAATTTTATGTATTTCAGGCTCAATCAACAGCTGTGCCACAGAAAAGCTATTACATTTGAAACATTGGAATGCCAATCATCTAAAATATTTTATAACCCCAACTCGTAATATAAATCCACAAGGCAAAGGTTAAGTGCTTGTCGACAAAAAGGGAAAGCCAATCAACTGGGTTACCACACCCCAAAACGAGGTGTCAAATCTGATGATTCAATGAAAATAAAAGCATTTCTGATTTGTAATATGAGAAAAATAACCTTTCACTGCCTTAAGGGTCCAGATTTTTGGATTCTTGCCCTTGGCTACTAGTGCAAATTAAAGAAGTAAAATCGAGGCTCTCATTTAACAAATATAATTACTGGATATAAGCAGATTGCCACATAAGTCAATTTTATAAAATTCCCCATAAGTATCATTCATGGTTGAATGCACAATGAGGTCATGGAAAGATTTGAAAATGAAGTTGAGGTTTTGAAGATCAAGCCATCGCTGAAGGAAGAGCTAATGTGGCTCTACAAGACAATGAGCAGGAGCCATTTGTTGGACTCATTGGCTCGAGGAGCATCAGTGGGAGAAAAAGAATGATCAATACGTCAGGTCAGAATCATTCATCAAGACTTGTTTTTGAGAATTTGCACAAAACAAAATTTCAAAGACCTTAAATTTATCAAACATAAATGAATGATATCAGTCAGAAAGGTATCAGTCTCGAGGTAACAAGTCATGAATCAAAATTTCAATGGCACATGAATTGACAAAGTGGACATGTAGCCAGTGTTTTGTGTACCAAATAGGCAGTCTTACTGTTGGAATGGATGGTATGGTATGTGGTCTGTGGAATGTCCCAGAGCCAAAGAGTACAACAAGACACTCTAATGTAGTGGGGAAGCATTGTTAGAAAAAAAATTCTCCAATTGGTATTTGTGGAATAGACTTTGATAATGGGCTTATTTTTAGACATGTAAGTACAATTTACATATGCCTAATTTTTTCACTCATTGCTGCAATAGTATGCATTAAATTGCTGAATGGAAAAAAGATACATATATAAAAAAGGATACATTTTCAATTACAGTAGAGCAAGAAATAAAGATGGCGCTTCAATAGTGCAGACAGGTTTTCATGAAGAGGAGGTTCAAAAGCCTGATAGCATTAAAATAAAAATGTGTTTGAACCTAGATGTGCTGATCTTCAGTCTTCCCAAAGGTAGCAGTGAGAAAAGATTGTGACCAGGGTGATGGGCCTCCTTGATGTGGTGAACTGCCTTCTTGAGGTAGTGCCTCATATAGAAATGTTCAAAGGAATGAAGGTGGGAGCCTGTAATGAACTTGGCTATGTTTCCTACCTTCTACATTCCAGGGTACTCAAGTTTATCAAACCAGGCTGTGATGCAACCAGTTAGCATACTTTCCACAGTGCACCTGTTTTTAAGTATTCAACAACATGCCAAATCTCCTCTGACTCCTTAGAAAGTTGAGTCACATGTGTGCCTTCTTCATAGTTGCCTCGATGTACTGACTCCAGGAGAAGTTCTGCAATACATGGACTCCCAGAAACTTGAAGATCACCAAAGAGTTAGATCAGCCATGATCTGTAAAATGGTGGTGCTGGCTCGACGGGCCGAAGGGCCTACTCCAGCTCCTATTGTCTATTGTCTATTGACTATTCCTCTGCTCCTCCATTCCATCAATGTGCACAGGTGCATGGTTCCTTGGCCTCCGCTTCTCAAAATCTTAATGTTCCTTGGTCTTGTCAACATTGGGATCAAGGTTGTGGTTCTGGCACGACTGACCAGACCCTCAATCTCCATCATGTATTCTGACTTAACATTTTTCATTATTTGACCAACAATGGTGGCACCATCAGTGTTAATAGATTGTGTTGGAGCCAAAATTTCATTATGCAATAATGAGTGTATAGGGAATAGAACAAGGGACTTTATGTATGGATTAAAGACAACAGCTTCTGTCTTCACAATATTTATTTGTGAAAAAATTCTACTGGTCTCATCTTGGACATCAGACAAGCAACCTGATCATTGGGAAATGATGGATGGGTCAAAAACCAAGCAAGTTGTTGCATTTTACAAAAATAGAAATGGAATCAGGGATAAACCAAGTGGAACTCATTCAGTGAGATTCTAAGGTGATCTGATCTTTGCTGCAGTTCAACTTTCCTGCCATTCTGTGAATTATGATGTTGCAGTAGTCCAAATATCTGTCCAACTCAACTTGAACATATTCAATAATTCAGTCTCCACAGTGCTCTGGGATAAATAATTCCAAGGATTCATAATTCCCTGAGAAAGGATACTATATCTCTCCTCAATCAAGTGATTGTTATTCAAAAAATGTCTTTAATTTTGGATCTCTACAAGGGGAAGCATCTCAGCATCTACCCTATTAATCTCCCCCTGAAATGTATTTGTTTCAATAGATGTCTATTATAAACTTCAATAATAAGGAGGGAAAAAAATCACTTGACGGAAATAAGCACAAATATACTTGTCAGGAGAAACAATGAATATCCTTCCAAGTACTGACTTATGACTTCAATCCAGCCCTGTCACGTAGCCTGATTTTGGATTTTAAAGAAGTGCATTGCCTGACTTAAATATCTGATGACTCTGTTCAATTAAATGCCTGGGGATATTGTCACAGCTTCAGTTACAACAAAACCAGGATGCCAAACCATTCTCTGTGACATTGAGGATCTGCCTGTGCTGCATCTCAGGCTGTAGGTCTCAACATCCAAATAAATGAAATATTTTATAACCATATAACAGTTTATTGCATGGAAACAGGCCATCTCGGCCCTACAAGTCCATGCTGGTTCACTCAAACAAATCCATTAGCTCCCCCCGCCTATTCTCTGCCCATAACATTCTAACCCCTTCTTATCCATGTATATATCCAGCCTCCTCTTAAATGAAAGAACTGACTCTGCCTCAACTATTTCCTCCAGAAGATTATTCCATTCAGCCACCACTCTTGAGTGAAGAACCATCCTCTAATGTTTCTCCTAAAATTTTTCCCCCTTACCTTCAACTTGTGTCCTCTTGTTTCAACCTCCCCTGCTCTCAGGGGGAAGAGTCTACTTGCATCTAGTCTATCTATTCCCTTCATAATTTTAAACACCTCTATCAAATCCCCTCTCAACCATCTACATTCCAATGAATAAAGTCCTAACCTCTTCAATCTTTCTCTGTACTCTAGGTATTTTAAGCCAGGCAACATCCTTGTAAATCTTCTCTGCACCCTCTCCACCTTATCTATATCCTTCCAATAATTTGGAGACAAGAACTGAACACAATACTCCAAACCTGGCCTCACCAATGCCTTAAACCAGGGGTGTCAAACTCAAATTCACGGAGGGCCAAAATTAAAAACTTGGACTAAGTCGAGGGCCAAACTAAATATTTATTGAAAATTTTCAACAACATCTGCATGTTTTCTCTTCTTTCAACATATGTAATGTTAAACTTTTTCTTATTAAAATAAATGTTTAATAATAGTTTTGGATAAACTCTTTCCAGAAGCATTAACAAATGAGAAATAAAATATTCAATAAATAATATTTCTCTATAGAGGATTTATCAAATTTTGCTAGTGTGCTGTCGAATAGTAAAATCTGAGGGCTATTGAGAATATGGGAGAATAACATGATTCCTGAAACAATCAAATGGGTGACTGATTGTGGGCATGAACTCTAGCAGGGTTATTTGCCATGCCCTTTTTCCATTGGTACAGATATCCTTTAATTTACACACTTTTCAAGTTTTATGCCTAATGAGCTTGTATCCAGGTGCAGGACCATTTTTAACCAGGAATATATTTATCACTGTGACATGAAACTATTTGAAGATCATTTTATCCTGAGATTAGAGTTCATAATACTTACTCAGGCTTGTGTGTGGGAGGGCGGGGTTTGCGGGCGATCGGGTTGGACAACGACAGTGCGGGGGCATCGGCTCTCGCTGCAGGGCGGCATCTCGGTGGATCAGCGGCCCTGTCACCGTGAGTCGCGGGTCGGCCTGCGGCAGGGAGGGGGAGTGGGCAACAGTCCTGGCGAGGTCAGGCCCCCCCTGAGTTTCTGCCGGACCCCCCTTGACCTGCTGAGTTTCTCCTGGACCCCCCTTGACCTGCTGAGTTTCTGCGGGACCCCCCCTTGACCTGCTGAGTTTCTCCCGGACCCTCCTTGACCTGCTGAGTTTCTCCCGGACCCCTTCCCCTTGACCTTCTGAGTTTCTCCCGGACCTCTCCCCCTTGACCTGCTGAGTTTCTCTCGGACCCCCCTTTGACCTGCTGAGTTTCTCTCGGATCCCCCTTTGACCTGCTGAGTTTCTCCCGGACCCCCTTTGACCTGCTGAGTTTCTCCCTTCTGGTGTTCTTACGAGAACCACAGACTTTCGCTCATACATTGATGAGGGGGATCAAGGGCCAAACATTGTCAGGTACTTCTCTGCTGGATAAAGGATACAGTTTAACCCGCTGAGTTTCTCCAGTGTTGGGTTTTCACAAGGTAGAGTCAAAGGGCCGAAGGGCCTGTTTCTGATCTGTAATGTTCTACGGACCCTGCTCTTCTTTCCGTGCCGGTGTCCCAGGACCTTTCCAGGGCAGTGTCCGCACTCAGGACTGAGCTGGGATCCCGGTCAGCGGTGGAGGAGCAGGTGAGCACGGCTAATTCCGATCCAGCCCACGCCATTCCCGAGATTGGCGGGGGGTTCCACCCTACCTGCCTGACCAGCCTCGCTCTCCACATGTACTCCGGGCACCCGCCGCTGGTCCAGTGGGAAGGCGCAGGGTGGCCGGCAGCCAGCGCCCCCATCGCCTGGCAGGGAGCCCCAATCTTCCCTCCGGCGTCCCGACTCCATCTGCAGCTCCAAGAAACGCTGTGCCACTGGGGTTCCGGGCGCTGGGAAGCGGCCTTGGCTTCCCCTGACACCGGCCAGGCCACGCTGCGGTGGGGGGGGTGGGCGGGGGGGGAACACGACAGCGTGTTTATAAAACTACCCACCACTACTTTTCAAGGACCAGGATTTTTCTCTCTCTCTCTCACCCTGGGACACAGCGGTTACTGTGCATGCACTATACTGGCGCGGCGGCCAGCGGGCCACCTCTAATACATTTTTGATATGATCTTGCGGGCCAAATATAATTATATCGTGGGCCAAATTTGGCCCGCGGGCCAGAGTTTGACATGTGTGCCTTAAACAGTCGCAGCATCACTTCCCAGCTCCTATACTCTATGCTATGATTTATGAAGGCCAGCATACCAAATGTCTTCTTAACCACCCTGTCAACATAGGAATCCTCCTTCAAGGAACACTGCACCATAACTCCAAGATCTCTTTGTTCTTGTGCATTCCCCAATGTCCTCTCCTTTACTACATATGTCCTATTTTGATTATTTTTACCAAAATGAAGCACCTCACACTTCTCAACATTAAATTCTATCTGCCATCTTTCAACCCAACTCTCCAGACAAACCAAATCCCTCTGTAATCCCTGGAAACCTTCCTCACTATCCACCACTCCCCCTATTTTTGTATCGTCTGCGTATTTACTTACCCAGTTAACCACCCCATCATCCAAATCATTAATATATATTATGAACAACAGGGGACCTAGCACCAATCCTTGAGGTACTCTGCTTGTCACAGGCTTCCATCCTGACAGACAGTTATCCACCATGACCCTCTGCTGTCTTTCCTCCAGCCACCTCTGAAGCCATCTTACTATTTCTCTATTATTCCCTAGTGACTAAACTTTCCTTACTAATATTTCATGTGGAACCTTATCAAAAGCTTTGCTAAAATCCAGATAGATCACATCAACTGCCCTACCTTCATCCACCTTTCTTGTCACTTCTTCTAAAAATTCAACAAGGTTTGTCAAACATGACTTCCCCTTCACAAACCCATTCTGGGTGCTCCTGATCAATCCCTGCTTATCTTGATATTTATACACACCATCTTTAAGAATACCCTCCATAACTTTCCCTACTTCTGAAGTAAAGCGTACAGGTCTATAATTACTTGGCCGACACCTCATGCCTTTTTTAAACAATGGAACTACATTAGCAACCCTCCAATCTCACAGCACCACACCCTCCTCCAGTGATCATTGAAAAATCACTGACAGTACCTCCGCTATTTGCTCCCTGACCTCCTTTAACGTCCTGGAAAAAATCCCCTCAGGACCAGGAGACCTATCCACTTTTACTGACCCTAGAAGCTCCAAAACCCTCTCTTTACTAATCCCTATCTTTTCCTAACTAAGCCATTTGCCTCACTTATCTCACATAGTCCAATGTCTTTTTCCTTTGTGAACACAGATGAGAAAAAATAATTTAATATCTGTCCCATCTGATATGGTTCCTCGCACAGTTCACCACTCTCATTTTCCAGTGTTCCTATTCTATCCTTAACCCTCCCTCCTTTTAGTATTCACATATCTGTAAAAACCTTTAGGATTCACTTTTACCTTATCAGCTATTGACACCTCATAACTTGTTTTGCCTTTCTAATTTTCTTCTTCAGGTTTTTTCTGCAATCTATGTAATAATCATACATCTTATCCATTTTTTGCTTCTTAAATTTAGTAAATGCCCCACTCTTATCCCGAACCAACTTCCTAATTTTTCCAGAAAACCACAGTTCCCTTGAACTTTTGGCCTTGCCTTTCCATCTGACTGGCACATAAAGATCCTGTACTCTCAATCTCTCTTCTTTAAATACCCTCCAAATCTCCTTTATATCCATTCCTGAAAAAAGATCAGCCCATATAATTTTCTCCAAATCCCTTCTCATTTCTTCAAATCTGGCCTTCCCCCACTCAAAGACCTTCAACCTCGGACCTGACATCCCTTTCCACATTTAAGTTGAAGCTAATGGACCCATGATCACTGGATCCAATGTTCTCACCAACACACACTTCAGTCCCCTGCCTTATTCCATTCACTAACAATAGATCTAACACTGCCTCCCCTCTAGTAGGCACTTCAACATACTGCTGTAAAAAGCAATCCTGAACACATTGTACAAAGACTAAGCCATCCTGCCCTCTCACTGCTTGTGTTTCCCAATCAATGTTAGGAAAATTGAAATCCCCAACTATCACAACCCTATTTCTACTACACATCTCAGCTATTTCCTGCACATTTGCTCTTCCAGTTCCCTATCCTCTTTTGGTGGCCTATAATATACCCCTATATTTGTAGCCTCACCTTTCTTATTTTTTAGTTCAACCCACAGAGCCTTGCACAATGAGTCCTCCAGCACCTCTATAATATCTTCTGGGCAATATGCACATTCACACATTATAGAAACTATAGGATGACATGGTGTTTGACTCTGTAAAGGAAATGCTGCTGTGAAATTGGTTTCTCATCATGATGTGGTTCCAGAATGAAGCATGAAGCACAGGAGAGAAATTTCTCACTTTGACTGTCCAGCATCTCAACATGTACTGACAGTAGCTCTGGAGGGATACGTATATTCGTACTTCCATTCTGATAAGTATATAAAATGTTCCAGCCAAATGGTTTACGACTCTAACAGGAATTGACTGTATTAGGGAATGCTACTTACACTTGTCAGTGCATGATAGTTAATGGCTAGACAGGCTGTAAAGCTCCATCTAATACCTTAAACAGGGCCAACTATATTTCACCATGTATCGATCAGGCCCCTGTATGTGTTTTCACATGTCCCTGATCCTGTTTGCAAAGCTGTAAAGTAATAACAGTACTCATGTCAAGAGGGTAATTATCATTGATTTAACCCAGTGTGACAAATTTTTCAGTCATGCTGCCTAATTCATACTCAGAGGCTTGAACCCAGTAACTGCATTTGGAGGGTGTTACAATTGAAGAAGATTAAAGGCTATTCTCACTGGGAAATATGGTCCTCCTCCAGTTACCGCTATACAATAGGAAGGCAGAAGCATGGAGAAGCTTCAACATTCACTGAAATGCCACAAACTCACCAAAGGTTTCCAGGTCCCATCCTATTCCTTAAAAACAGAAACAAGATGCCTGAAATATCTTTCATATTCAGGCCTCATTCCAGTGCAGATGGTGCTAAACAGGTATTCAGTGCAGTTTATTAGATGTGGAAGGGCAGGGAATTGAACAGTTCATGCCTAGAATCAGCTATCTAGCCACTCAGTATAAGAAGCAAATAAGCTCACCCCAGGATAAGCCCAGTGCATTGAATCCAGGAAAGGTTTCCTGCTCTTCTAACGTTAAAAAGGGAAACAAAGTTGGGTCTTAGCTTTCCCATTGGATCCACCTGGTGCAAATTCACAGAACATGCACATTACGTGCTCCCAGTGTTTACACTTCTACATTGCTTCAGTGTTGCATTTGGCCTGCGTTCTTAACTTGCAAATGTAAACAGCTGTATCAGGCAAGTCTGTGGAATGCCACTCACAATTGAGGTACCGCTGGTGGAAAGTAAGTGGTCAGCAGCAGAAGTGTGACTCATCCATTTATCTTTTGGTCCATCTGATGTGACCGTTTTATGCTCTTCTCTTTGAAGATGCCTCATCTCTTGATTGAAGTTTTAACTCTTCTATGGGCTTGTGTGCAATAGACAAATGTGCTGGAGAAACTCACCAGCTCACACAGCATCCACAGGAACATGCTGAGTTTCTCCAGCACATTTGTGTATTACACTCAACCCCAGCATCTGCAGACTCTCCATATGGGCTAATGTTCTTATGTTCAAGTACTTATTGAAACAATTTACACAATCCTGTTGTTAATTGGAGTCTTAACATGCTTTTGTTATCCAAAGGATATGCGTATATTGATTGAGAGAGAGTATATTCCTCACAGTTCGGCGGGCAGCAACCTCCTTTGAAGAAGACCGCAGAGCCCACCTCACTGACAAAAGGCAAAGGAGGAAAAACCCAACACCCAACCCCAACCCACCAATTTTCCCCTGCAGCCCCTGCAACTGTGTCTGCCTGTCCCGCATCGGACTTGTCAGCCACAAACGAGCCTGCAGCTGACGTGGACTTTTACCCCCTCCATAAATCTTCGTCCGCGAAGCCAAGCCAAAGAAAAGAAGATATTGGTGTTTATTTTGCACCCACATTACATCATATCCCGAGTAATTACTATTCTCCAGCATCTCCATTGCTGGGTAACAGGAAAACTCATGAATAATTCATGATCCAAATGTAGTTTTCAAGTATGAATAAAAATAGAATGGAGAGTTCAGAAATCCTATTTCATCTATTGCAGAGATGTATAATTTAAGTATTTTTATGCAAGAGCTATATTAGAAGTAGGGTACAACTTTAGAACACAATAACAAAATGGGTGAACTCAGGAGGTGCAAAAAGAAATCATGACTTGAAAAGGGATGCTCTTATTCCCACTAAATTTGAATGCACTGAACATTTATTAAGGCTCTTTGTGCACTGCTGTAATGAACCAATCATTAAGGAAAAAATTTAGATGTCCGCTGACATATGCAACTGCACTGGTTAATATTGCCACTTCTTGTTGGTGTTAGCAATGAACTTCCTGGTGTATACCCGCAACCATAACAAAATCCCTCCTTCTATAATCAAGACAAACACTGAGACAGGCACAGTCACTAAAGCAGGCAGTTGTCCTGAAGAGCAAGCACATACTCATATTCCTTTATGCTCGTGTACCCACGTGCTCATACATAAACAAGGAAAGTGTCCAGTCCAGACAGAGTACCTGGCCGGGTTCTGAAAACCTGTGCTGACCAACTTGCCAGTATATTCCCAGATATCTTCAACATCTCTGTCTGACAGATCCTCAATTATACTAGTGGCCAATAAGACTATAAGACTAAACTGCCAAAATGACTATAGACTTGTGGGATTCATATCCACAGTGATGAAGTGTTTTGAGAAGCTGGTGTTGGAGCATATCAGCTTCTGTCTGAGTGGCGACATGGATCCATTCCCATTTGCCTACCACAGCATCTTATTGGCTATTCACAAAACATTGGAAGACCTGGACAGCAAAGATGCATACATCAGGATACTCTTTATTGACTACGGTTCAGCATTCTACACCATAATCCCCTCAAAACTTATTAGCAAACCCCAAGACCTAGGCATCAATAACCTACTGTGCAACTGGATCCCGGATTCCCTCACCTCCAGACCCTATATCCTCCATAATCTCCATTTGCACTGGAGCACCGCAGGGTTGTGTACTTAACCCACTGCTCTATCCGCTTTACATATATGATTTTGTAGCTTGCTACGAGAACACATCATTTACAAATCTGCTGATGACACCACCATTATACGCTGTATAAAAAGGGGAGATGAATCAGTTTACAGAAGGGAAATTGAAAATTTGGCTGAATGGTGGACCAACAAAACATCTCACTCAATGTCACCAAGTCCAAGGAGCTGATTATAGACTTTAGGAAATTCATACCAGAGGTGTACGATTCAGAGATCATTGGGAGATCAGAGGTAGAGAGGGTGCGCAAATTGAAATTTCTGGGAGACACTACCTTGGAGGACCTTTCCTGGACAAATCATATTAATGTTTATCATGAAGAAAGCAGATCAGTGCCTCTACTTCCTCAGAAGTTTGCATAGTTTTGGTATGTCATAGGAAACCTTGGCAAACTTCTATAGATGTGTAGTGGAGACCAGCTGCATCATGGGCTGGTATAGGGGTACCAATACCTTTGAGTGGAAAGGCCTGTAAAAGGTAGTGGACACAGCCCAGTACATCACAGGCCAAAATGTCTCCACCATTGAGAACATCATCATGCAATGATGCCATTGGAGATGATCCACACCATCCAGGTCATGCACTGTTCTCACTGCTGTCATCAGAAAAGAGGTATAGATGCACCAGGACTTGTACAACCAGGTTCAGAAACAGTGGCTACTCCTCTACCATCAGATACCTAAACAACAGACTAATCAGAGACTCATGCAAGGACTCTTACTTTGCACGTTTTTTTTCCCTGAATTATATAATCAGTTTACTTACATTTCTCTCTTGAGTACAGTTCGCGCAAACAGAGGAACCACTGACATGGTCTTTGCCCTCAGACAGCTCCAAGAAAAGTGCAGAGAACAAAACAAAGGACTCTACATCACCTTTGTTGACCTCACCAAAGCCTTCGACACCGTGAGCAGGAAAGGGCTTTGGCAAATACTAGAGCGCATCGGATGTCCCCCAAAGTTCCTCAACATGATTATCCAACTGCACGAAAACCAACAAGGTCGGGTCAGATACAGCAATGAGCTCTCTGAACCCTTCTCCATTAACAATGGCGTGAAGCAAGGCTGTGTTCTCGCACCAACCCTCTTTTCAATCTTCTTCAGCATGATGCTGAACCAAGCCATGAAAGACCCCAACAATGAAGACGCTGTTTACATCCGGTACCGCACGGATGGCAGTCTCTTCAATCTGAGGCGCCTGCAAGCTCACACCAAGACACAAGAGAAACTTGTCCGTGAACTACTCTTTGCAGATGATGCCGCTTTAGTTGCCCATTCAGAGCCAGCTCTTCAGCGCTTGACGTCCTGCTTTGCGGAAACTGCCAAAATGTTTGGCCTGGAAGTCAGCCTGAAGAAAACTGAGGTCCTCCATCAGCCAGCTCCCCACCATGACTACCAGCCCCCCCACATCTCCATCGGGCACACAAAACTCAAAACGGTCAACCAGTTTACCTATCTCGGCTGCACCATTTCATCAGATGCAAGGATCGACAATGAGATAGACAACAGACTCGCCAAGGCAAATAGCGCCTTTGGAAGACTACACAAAAGAGTCTGGAAAAACAACCAACTGAAAAACCTCACAAAGATAAGCGTATACAGAGCCGTTGTCATACCCACACTCCTGTTCGGCTCCGAATCATGGGTCCTCTACCGGCACCACCTACGGCTCCTAGAACGCTTCCACCAGCGTTGTCTCCGCTCCATCCTCAACATCCATTGGAGCGCTCACACCCCTAACGTCGAGGTACTCGAGATGGCAGAGGTCGACAGCATCGAGTCCACGCTGCTGAAGATCCAGCTGCGCTGGATGGGTCACGTCTCCAGAATGGAGGACCATCGCCTTCCCAAGATCGTATTATATGGCGAGCTCTCCACTGGCCACCGTGACAGAGGTGCACCAAAGAAAAGGTACAAGGACTGCCTAAAGAAATCTCTTGGTGCCTGCCACATTGACCACCGCCAGTGGGCTGATAACGCCTCAAACCGTGCATCTTGGCGCCTCACAGTTTGGCGGGCAGCAGCCTCCTTTGAAGAAGACCGCAGAGCCCACCTCACTGACAAAAGGCAAAGGAGGAAAAACCCAACACCCAACCCCAACCAACCAATTTTCCCTTGCAACCGCTGCAATCGTGTCTGCCTGTCCCGCATCGGACTGGTCAGCCACAAACGAGCCTGCAGCTGACGTGGACTTTTTACCCCCTCCATAAATCTTCGTCCGCGAAGCCAAGCCAAAGAAGACAGTTTACAGTAAGTAGAAATTCTGCCTGGCCCGCAGTAAAAAGAATCTTAGGGTTGTATATGTACTCTGACAATGAATTTAAACTTTGCACTTTGAATTTTTTTGAGCCCTAATATTAACAAGCTAAAGATTTCCCCATGAAAATAATCTTCAATGTTTTCAATTTGGCAAAGCTCACTAAAGGGTAACTCCACGTCTGCTGAAATATAACAGAATCATTACGAACTCCCCTAGAAGAAAAGACATTGAAAAGAAATGAACTCCAAGGCCTTAGCGAGCATAAGTGCATAAGTTAGTCACAGATGTGGGTAGCCAGAACTCTGGACCTTAAGCAATTAATCATTACCTCTTGGTTATTCAGCTTGTGAGCCTTCATGAGTAGGAGATGTACGTGTATCACTTAATATCACAGTAGATTTCACCAAAATCTATAACTGCTGGTAAACTGATTTGCTGTAATCCTACATGCATTGTGTCAGTTCATGCACCTAATTATTTGTCATGTTATAATGTATTTGATGTCAAATTCTGTCATAATATATCATTATCATGTACTTGATGTCAGAGTTCATGCAGTGTCCAAAACA
Source organism: Narcine bancroftii (assembly GCF_036971445.1). NCBI lineage: Eukaryota > Metazoa > Chordata > Chondrichthyes > Torpediniformes > Narcinidae > Narcine > Narcine bancroftii. The sequence goes on along the minus strand of NC_091473.1, from coordinate 121,365,046 downwards.
CACCACAAAAACAGATACAAAATAGGACTACATAGTAAACTGTAGCCACTATATTATGACACAGTATCCACTTTGACCCAGTGTATTTTGTAACATTAATCAGAAAAAGTGAATGTTCCTGCTCACATTTTCTGTGAACCCACCAGAGAAACCAGATATTTAAACTGTGAACTGCAGTATTCTATGGAAAATATCAGTGATGAGAGTAGAAGATAGCCCTGATCTCCCAAGACCGATCTCATGCTCTCCTGAAAACATTACATAATAACATAACAATTACAGCACGGAAACAGGCCATTAGGCCCTTCTAGTCCGCACCGAACCAAACGCCCCTCTCTAGTCCCACCTCCCTGCACAATGCCCATAACCCTCCATCTTCTTCTCATCCATATACCTGTCCAACCTTTTCTTAAATAATACAATTGACTCCACCGCCACTATTTCTTCCGGAAGCTCATTCCACACGGCTACCACTCTCTGAGTAAAGAAGTTCTCTGCCCCTTAATTCTTAACTCATGTCCTCTTGTTTTAATCTTTCCTCCTCTTAATGGAAATAGTCTATCCACATCCCCTCTGTCTATCCCTTTCATAATCTTAAATACTTCTATCAAATCCCCTCTCAACCTTCTACGCTCCAAAGAATAAAGACCTAATCTGTCCAATCTCTCCCTATACTCTAGATGCTTAAACCCAGGTAACATTCTGGTAAACCTTCTCTGCACTCTCTCCACTCTGTTTATATCCTTCCTATAATTAGGCGACCAGAACTGCACACAGAACTCCAAATTAGGCCACACCAACATCTTATACAATCTGAACATCACCTCCCAACTCCTATATTCCATGCAATGATTGATAAAGGCCAGCATACTAAAAGCCTTCTTCACCACCCTATTCACGTGAGTTTCTACCTTCAGGGAACGATGTACCGTTACTCCTAAATCTTTCTGCTCTTCTGTATTCCTCAATGCTCTCCCATTTACCACGTATGTCCTATTCTGATTCATGGGATGAAATGAGATGTGTATTTATTGTTAAATGTAATCTATAGATGCACTGAAATTCTTACTTGCTGCAGCCACACAGGTGCACAACATGCACCAATTAAATCTAAATTTAGACCTACAGCACAGTAACAGGCTATTTTGGCCCACAAGTCTATGCTACTCAATTTACACCTAATTCGCCTACAACCCCCGGTACCTTTTGAACAGTGGGAGAAAACTGGAGCCACCAGAGAGAACGTACAAACTCCCTACAGACAATGCGGGATTCAAATCCCAGCCTCGATCACTGGCGCTGTAAAGGCATTGCTCTAATTACAATAGTATATATTAAAGGACCATAATGTGCCACAAGGAAATAGATATAAAAAAAAAGTAGATACACATTCAGAGTTGCAGTGCAAAAAAAGAAAAATGGCATTTCAATACTGAGACACACCTTTTGGTTGTCCACATCTTGCATGGTCTGGAGTAAGATGAAGGAAATATAGAACATAGAACACAGAACATAGATCAGGTCTGCATCCTGTATGATGTGCACAGGTCTGCCTTTTTAGTGAATTACAATTGTGCAGTAATTGAGTTCAAGCCTTTAGTAATTGTGTGAAAAATAAAGATACTGAGAGGAGATATGTCAAACACAATGAAAACCTGACCTTCCGTCCACCTGATGGTATTCATTTTGTCACGGCAGCCATAGAATACTGCAGAAATATCTGCCATTGAGAGAGTGTGGAATGGGAGACATCGTGTTCTCCTGTTTGTCTGGGTATATGCCTTTCCAACAGTCAAGCTTGATTGACACAGGTGTGGACTTAACCAGAGCCACAAAGATTGACATGAACAAAAAGACTGCATCAATCAAGGGAAGAGAGCACCACTGATTTATTTTCCATATTGCTGAGCATGGAGAACTGAAGCTGCCAGATGCTGTGAGCAAAATATCAGTATCACTATTTAATTGTCTTTGCATTGCTATTCTCTGCATAACATGTCTCTACTATTTCTGTATGTGATCAGCAAGTATCTGTATAGTGTGACCTGTTCCATCATTAGATCTATGAACGTACTGGCAAATATCAGCACACAAGAGCCTGGGCCAATTTGTCAATGAGCATGATTTCACACCTGAATGGTCACTATCACATATGGTCAGAGGGTGAAATCACTTGCCTTCTATGCTGTTTAACTCTTTAATTTGATAACTTGATCAGCAAGCTTCAGTATTATTTTATCTTCAGTAAAGCAAAAAGTTCTGGAAGGACTCAGCACACCAAACAGTGTCTGACCCCTTCTACCCCGCACACAGCATCTTTTAGCTACACCGATCTGGAAAGGGATGCAGGAGGATCAGCGCCAGCACCACCAGGCTGAGGAACAGCTTCTTCCCACGGACAATGGGAATGCTGAATGACCAAAGGAACTGCTGAGACTAACCGTCCGCAACCCTCATGTTCACAAAGCAACATTTATTTATTTATTTATATGTAAGAATACTTGTCCCGCATATGTATTGTTTGTGTATGTGTTATATCTGGTTGTGTGTCTGAATGTATTGCACTTAGGACTAGAGATCAAACCTGGTGTTTGAAGGCATTCAATCACAGAGGCTAAGCAGGCTCAGGACTGGTCAGTTTTTGGAGGGGAGGCCAACTGGTAACACCAGGTGCTGTGGGTTTCTGTGACGGACACTGGACAAAGTGGCGACTCTCTGTCTGCCTTACAGTAGACAAAAGTTAAAGTCGTTCACGTATGTTACATTCTAAACATAGTATTACATGACAATAGTGAAACATTTACCTTTTCTACTTGTACAATCAGATGATAATAAACTTGACTTGATTTGACTTGACTTGAAAAATCCATTTATCTTATTCTCTATATTTCTCCCTGACTAGTGTCCATATGACTATAACCCCTTTAATGCCATTTGCAGCAACAAACAACTTCTGCAAATCCAGCCACTCTCATTTCTTTATATTTTTTCTCAAAACATTCAATTTTATCAATGACACTTGCCCCCCAGCATTCTTTGTCTTTCCAAATGTTCCGAATTTCATCTTGCATTATAAAATATAGATAGCACACAAGGTTCCTTGCCACAGGCACATAGTCAAAGCATTCTTGAAAGTTTGCCTACAATCAAGGTCTGATTAATTGGATATAATTTCTTGATTATTCCTCTTCTCATTATTGAACAGGACCATAATATTTGCCTACCTTTCATTCCTTTGGGACAGTTCCATTATATTCCAAACATATTTACAAATTTCAGATCAGTGTCTCATCTTTCATTCTCTTAACCCTCATCCATTTTCTGGGATATGCACCATCTGGAACTGGTGAAGAGATAATTTATAGTTTCAGTCATGATTTTAATACAGTTCATTTCAAGGATTCCACGGCAATGATGGGTTCTTAATAAGAGCATAATGGAAGTGTGTGTAGGTCACCTGCCCCTTTGCGTTTGCTCTGCCAATCATTAAAGTTATGGTTGATCATCAACCTTGTCTACTTCCCCATATTTACATTCCTTCATTCCATCAGTACCCAAAAATACAATGTCTGAACATATACATATATTGGGGGGGGGGGTGGGGGGCAGAATGGACAGTGTTCCTAGAACTGTACAGACCCAGGAGCGTGTGGGTCAGGGACACAATGCCAATTACGCCATACAACATTTAACCAACCTGTTAAAGGAGCTAGCAGTGTTTTTTTTTAATCTTGTAACCATGATGGTGGCGCCTGTGTTGGGCAGTGTACCATGAGTGCTTGCAGACCGGGGGGAGCCGTGGACCAGCACAAGGCACCAAAAGTGGGAAGAACACCCCTCGTTGAGAAGAAGCATGTGACCTATAGGATGGTGACCTTGGCAGCAGACCAGTGAGCGGCTCAGTGGCTGAATGAACCAGACAGACTCCAGGCTTATGATACCCTATGGTCGAAGGACTCAGACAATTTTTGAGCTGCAGGCGTACGTACCAATTTTCAGGCTGCTGGAAAATGGCTTCATGGGAACCAGGTATTGGAACTGGGATTCAAAGGGATGCTGAGGGCAAGGGCTCTTGAAGGGCCTTGCGCACTAAAGACTTCTTGATTGTATTGGAGGTTTGGATCATGAGGCTAGATGGCCAATGTATCGAAGAGGGTTCTGTACAACTACAAAGGCTGCGGAAGAGCTGGTGGCGAATCCACAGATACTCAGAATCTCTGTCGGGACTCTCCTCTGCTTCTCTTTCTCTTTTTATGGGGGTATCAGGCAATGCTTAGAGTGACTCCTTATAGCAAGCAAAAGGTGAAGTATCTTGTGTGTATTAATTGTTTGTATTACTACATGACAATGAAATGAACCTTGAACATTGATATCACATTCTTAATTTTCAGATTTATAATATGCTGAGTAGAAAAAAAATCCTTATCTCCCTTTTAATGGCTGATCCTTTATTTTGGGAAAGTGTACCCTAGTTCCATCCTCTCCAGTCTGAGAAAACCTTGTGGACCCCAAGGCAATCAACTCTCACCTTTTAAAATCAGTGGTAAGCAGAAAGACAACCTTATAATTATGGTTGGCATGGGCTATTTGGCCTAAGTTGTATGCTTTATCCTATTGTGCCCTGAAATGCCTTCCCAATTTCAGAAAATAGAGGCAAAAATTTTGCTTTAATATCCTAAACTTGGGTGCAGAATTCCCCTCCATTTCCAAGCAGTAACTATTTGGCATCTGTTCGAGATGAGAACAGACATAAAGAAATCACCTCTTTAAATTGTTACAGTTCCATGAGTTCTAATTCAACATCGACATCTTTGTAAATCTTTATCCCCATGTTGCAGAGCTGGATGTGAATTTCTATCCATCACAGAGCCTGTCCATCTCCACCACATCAATTCATTTCATACTTCCTGCTGCTTTGGAAAAGGAGCCAACATATCCAACATATTAGAAGAGTTACCTCACATCTGCCACATTCTCTTGATCCCTCTCCCATTTGGAAGAAGATTCACAAATATGAGGTCACTACCTGCAGATGGAAGTGCTGTTATCAGATTCCCGAATTAACCTCACCCTCATAATGTTGTCTGTGCTCTTTACCGCCTGATCTTCTACGTGATCTGGAGTTGACTTGCTGGAGTACTTACAAAACAAACTTTCTCGCTCCACCTCAGTACACGTGACAACTTGTTCGTCCAAGAATTCCTCCCCAACCCCTTTTATTTTCCTGGCGATTGAATAATCTACGTCCTCATGTCAGGTATTAGTTCAAATCCGAGCTGCCAGAAATTCAGGGAAGAGACCACCCAGTCCCCTGCCCCTCGGGGTGTAATAATCGTTCGGCATTAATGGCTTCAGAAGGAAAGGGTATTTATTCATGGGTGAGTTGTGAAAGAAAGAAAAAAACAATGCATAAACATCAACTGCAGTTATATATCTCTCTAGCTCTAAACTTATTTTTAGAACATGATAAGGAGAGTGACGGGGTGGGAATGAAGACGGTTTACACGAAAAGAAAAGCTATTGAGAGCAGTGCAGTGGCTAAAAGGGTCTCAAGAATCTCCTGGTACATGGCTGCCTTTGACCTGAACATTTCTTCTTTTGTTCGAGCAGCTTTCTTCCTCTTGTCATTTTATTTCCTTCGGTTTTAATGTGACAGATTTTTTTTTAAACTCATCTCCCCTCACTGTTACTTGAATTGAACAAGTGGGCAGGAATGCATGGCTGTGTCACAGCGGGTGAGAAAACGGCTCACTGGGGAGTCTTTGTTAAAACTGTTAAGTATTAATTTCTCCTGACGAATTTCCGCTGTCATTTCCTTAATATCGTGCACATGAAATAATCATGTCTTAAACCCAGCAGTAATTGAAGATGATTTTCATTTTCCTGCCATCATGGGAGCCATAATGTTGAACCTAGGAGATTTAAACCTCTTAGCAGAATGCTCACATGTGGAAGAGGCTTTATTTACTCGCTCTCTCTCCTTGACTCCCCCCTCGTTGTCTCACCCTCCCCGGTTTGTACTTTTGGCCTGAGTTTGGCGACCTTTTCAGATTTATTCAATAAAGCGTTACATTAGGTCCCTTTTTTTTTACCCTATCGATTCGATCCTTGGAACAATATCCTACAATTATTTTACATGCGCGCCTATTGCTTTAATGTCCCAGTTTCTTTCATTTTTAACTTCTGCCCCCCCTCATCAACTTTTGGCCACATGGCCCCGGTTGCAGCGCCTGACTGTCGCTTCTCAATTGTCAATTATTTGCGGGGTGAAACGCTTTGGACTGGATTTCAATGCCTTTAAATTGTTTTGCTCCTGTTCTGGCCATGAGGTGTGCTCTCTTCAGTGACCTGGAATGGACTCGTCCCGTGCTGGGTGGATTCGAGTAACAAGTGCAGCCCAGGGCTCGGTGGTCGAGGCCGGTGGGGGTCCTCCTGTTTCATTTCGGGAGCTCAATTTTCTCGTCGTTTCCTACCCCTCTCACTTGCGGAATTCTCCTCGTTTTCTCTACCTCTTGCTGACATTCACTTCTGAATCCAATGCTTTCGGATAATTCTGTGAAAACATTTGGAGACATGAGGCATCTGAAGCCATTTGGTGCGTTTGCCTCTCCCTGGCACCTCACTACAGGACTTTCTAAATTCTCCCGTTTTATTCCGTGCGCTTCTTTTCCCCTCCTCTCTCTCTCTCTCTCCTTCCCTCTGTCTGTCCCTCTCTCTCTCTCCCTCTTTCTCTCCCTCTCTGTCCGTCTCTTTCTCTCTCTCTCTCCCTCCTGTGTCCGTCTCTCTCTTTCCCCTCTTTCTCTCTCTCCCTCCTGTGTCCGTCTCTCTCTTTCCCCTCTCTCTCCCTCTCTGTCCATCTCTCTCCCTCTCTGTCCATCTCTCTCCCTCTCTGTCCATCTCTCTCCCTCTCTGTCCATTTCTCTCCCTCTCTGTCCATCTCTCTCCCTCTCTGTCCATCTCTCTCCCTCTCTGTCCATCTCTCTCCCTCTCTGTCCGTCTCTCCCTCTCTGTCCATCTCTCTCCCTCTCTGTCCATCTCTCTCCCTCTCTGTCCATCTCTCTCCCTCTCTGTCCATCTCTCTCCCTCTCTGTCCATCTCTCTCCCTCTCTGTCCGTCTCTCCCTCTCTGTCCATCTCTCTCCCTCTCTGTCCATCTCTCTCCCTCTCTGTCCATCTCTCTCCCTCTCTGTCCATCTCTCTCCCTCTCTGTCCATCTCTCTCCCTCTCTGTCCGTCTCTCCCTCTCTGTCCGTCTCTCTGTCCGTCTCTCCCTCTCTGTCCGTCTCTCTCTCCCTCCCTCCCTCTCTCTGTCCCTCCTTCTCTGTCCGTCTCTCTCTCTCTCTCTCTCCCTCCCCCTGCCCCCTTTGTCTGTCTCTCTCTCTCTCTTCCCGTTATTTCTCTTACAGCCCTCGGCCTCTGCACAAACACATTCCCGGCAATACCTAACTGATGGGCGCTGGAAGTGCTGAGATTTATTAGTGTTTATGCTGGAAGTAGCGGGCAGCCCCGCTGCTGAGCTGCCTGAACCCAGCACGCCGCAGATTGGGATTTGTCCGCCTTGTATCTGGGAAGCGATTTATCAGACGAGTCGGAGCCAGAGGCGCCCGCTGCCACCTTCTCCTGTCTTTCACAGGGGCCACTGGGGTACAAGCGCGCGTATCACAAAATCTATGTATGCAATCATATTTCTCTTTAGGTGCGATGAAGCAGTAATACTTGTCACCGCCTGATGAAAGTCATTATTCTGATTAAGTCCCTAAAATATTTCATTTGTCAGTGACACTCCTTAAGTACTTCCCTACTTGCGAGCAGCCAACTGTGTCTATTGACTATGTACCACGTCAATTTACATCGCCTGCGACAACATTATTGTCGCTAATGTGCCCAACAATGCGCACCTATCAAGCTCTCCTATTTCTCCTCGGCTTGCCCTCGGATGTGAAGGTTGTCTACTTTAAAAAATGCATTTTTTTTTGGTACTCATTTTCAATGTCATAAATTTCAATTTGTGCCTGCAAATTCAGCTATTATCACCTGCGACAAACTTTGTAGTCATTCTCCCAAATAGAATGCAATTTGCTATCAATGACTAACAAATGAAACTTGGATGTGAAATCATTTGTGTGTGTGCCCTTTTCAACACTACAGCTCCCCCCTCCAACCCCCTCCCTCATCCCTCCACCAATTCTGTTCGTTTTCAGGAATTACCCTTTGCCGAATAGTCCCTCACCTTAGCGCCTGCATTAGTGAAAGATGCATTTTTATGTTACATATACATGTCCCTTCTGCCCTTCCAAGGTATTTAACATTTAAATGAAGGAGAGAATTGAATGATCTGTCAAGGCCTTCTAAGTGCACAAGACAGAGTGACAACATTAAAACAACCAGAGAATGCATGCTGAACAAATAAGTTGAAATACAACATAATATTTTTCCCCTGACAAATTTATTGAATAAAGAGAGGCACTCAACCCCATAAGACTACAGATAGGTTTCTAGATGCTCTTTTATTTTGCAACACATTCTCACACATTTCCTCTGCCTGAATTCAGGATCTAGACACCAGAGGATCAGCACCAGGACTTTCTTCTGGACTGTAAGACAAAGCCAGGCTGATGTATTTTGGAGGGAGTGAGGTTGAGGGATTAATGGCAGCAGAGATAACTTTCAAGGTCTCACTCAGAGTAAATCTTTTTAAAATAGTTTTACTGAGTTTAACCTATAAGCATAAATACAGGATTGACAATTACATCGTAATTCATTTGGACACAAAAAAAAGCTAATGAGAAGGTAGATAAAACTACATCAATAATTGGTTATAATACCTCAAAAACATTTAATTGAAATGATCTATGCAACCACGTTAAACCCATCTATTGAAATAACTTGTATAAAATAAAGGAGAAAAATAAAAGAATAAAAACTGAAACTTAGAGCAATTCATAAATCTTGGTTTATAACTCCAAAATTTTCATATTATTTATTGCATTAGGGCTTAATTTGGTGATTCAAGTGCCAAGGAAAGCAGAGTGTGTGCAGAAAGTAGCAAACATCGCCAAGTCCGTCGCTGGTTTCTACCTCCTGTCCTATTTGGGGCACTACCTCAAAAAGGCAGCCAGCATCATAAAGGACCCCCATTACCCTGGTGACAACCTCTTCTCACTGCTACCATAGGATGAAAAGATATAGTAGAAGTAGGACATTCAGCCCATCTAGTCCACACCGCCATTCCATCATGAGCTGATCTATTCTCCCAATCAGTTCCACTCCCCTGCCTTTTCACCATGACCGTTAATACTTTGACTATTCAGATGCCTAGCAGTCTCTGCCATCAATGAACCTTGGCCTCCACTGATACCTATCAATCTCTGCCTTAATTATGACTTGGTCTCCACAGCCACTGGTAGTGGCAAATTCCAGAGGTTCTCTCTGGTTAAAGAAATTCCTCTGCATCTCTGTTTTAAATGGGCACCCTTCAAACCTGAAATTGTGCCCTCTTGTCTTAGACTCCCATACCATGGGAAATAATTTTGCCACATCTGCTCTGTCCAGGCCTTTGAACATTCAAAATGCTTCTATGAGTCCCCCCACCCCCTCCACCACCTCATTCTTCTGAACTCCAAGGAGTATAGTCCAATAGCCGTCAAAGGTTCAGAAACTGCAACTCTTTGGAAGACAGTACAGGAGCCTAAAGTCCACCACCTTGAGGTTCAAGAACAGATTTTTTTTTCCAATGGTTATCAGGCTCCTCAACCTTCGCTAGCTACACTAATCGTAAACTACCATGTGAACATAAAAAGACCGGTCTGCACTATTTAAATGCCTCCTTTTTTTTTGTAGTACTGTACCCGAATATTTCTATCTATTAGCTCATTCTGCACAGTAATTAATGTATTCTATTGGAGGTTTTCTTTTACAAAGTGTCTGTGTGGTTGCAGCATGTAAGAATTTTGGTTCATATGTACATATTTTGTGTTACCACTGATGTTATCATTATTAAAACATGCAACTGATTACTTTCAAATTACAGCTTTATGTTCTGTATAACAAATAGTGGGTTATAGAGAAAAGGGATAAAATAGGTCAAAAAGACAAAACATTGTTTATCAAATTATACAAATTCTTCAGTATACACTTGATCTCTGTCAAAGAATTATTCCATTTTATAGGTGTAGTTAACAGTATGGGATCTTGCTCTGCAAGTCCTCCAGTGAATGCTCTGTTGTTATGCAATCATACTTGAATTAAGACAATAACACCATAAGACATAGCCGCAGAAATAAACTATTCAGCCCATCGAGTCTGCCCTGCCACTCAATCATGAGCTGATCCATTTTTGCACTCAGCCCCATGCCCAGCCTTCTGCCCAAAACCTTTGATTCCCTGGTGAAACAAGAACCTAAAATATCTGTCTTAAATGCATCCAATGACCTGGCCTCCACTACCACCCGTGGCAACAGAGTCTATTGATTTACCACACAGTGGCTGAATAAATTCCTATGCATTTCTGTTCTAAGTAGAGACCCTTCATCTTGAAGTCGTGCACTCTTGTCTTATACTCTCCCACCACTATCAATGACTCCAAAGACTGAGTGAAGAATAATAAGCTTTAATACACATTTCAGATGGCGCAACTCCAAATGCTTGAATGAATGGAAGGGGGTAGGGAGGTCGACCCTTATGACCAGGTCACGGGGGAGGGGTTACAGAGAATCAAGTCATCAATGGGCGGGCCAGCCACTTATACACAGAACAGCACTGAATAGTATATATATATTCTTTTTAAATATATATATTATATATCACCACACATGGGGAACAACATTTTTACAGACACTCTTCTATGCCTTTCAACATTTGAAATGTTTCAATGAGATTTCCCCCCCCCCCCCCCTGCCATTTCCCCTTAATTCCATTGAATACAGGCCATATGACAACTCATTTGTTCCTGGAATCATCCTCGTGAACCTCCTGTGAAATCTCTCCAATGTCAGCACATCTTTTCTTAAATGAGGAGCCCACAACTGCTCACAGTACTCCAAATGATGTCTCACTAGTGCCTTATAAAATCCAAATATCATATCTTTGCACTTATATTCTATTCCTTTTGAAATGAATGCCAGCATTGCAATTGCCTTGTTCAACATCGACTGCAAGCTTACCTTCAGATTATCCTGTGTGAGGACTCCCAGGTCCCTTTGCATCTGGGTAATTTCAATTTTCTCTCCATCTTGTAGCAACTGTGTCATAGTGCAAAATGAAGAATGAGAAAAGAATCAGACATAGACGAAGTTCAGTAAAAGTCATTTACTCAAACGGTCCCTGCAGCGTTTGAAAACCCCGCACATTCCAAATGACGTCATCGCATTGTGACATCACTCAGAACCTCCTGAGCTGGTTCAATTAAGCCTCCGGTGAACCACTACTTGACCCCCCCCCCCACCTCTCCCCCAGGAAACAGCGATAGGAGGCTAAACCTCTGGTGTTATTACTGTCCACCACTCTTGGGCAGTCGTCTGTGCCTTCACATCAGGGACATGGCAAGGGCCAATCAAGGTCGAGATAAGCGGGCTTTAGTCAGTCAATCGTAAACGTCTCTGGTTGCCCCCCCCCCCAATACATAAGTTGTACGATTGTTTTGTAGCACTCTGAAGGGGTCCTGACGTCTGTAAGGATGGCCCGTATGCACCTCTATGCACAAACACAAACTTGCAGTCCCTTTTCTCCCCTTCCCTTCCCTCTTCCAGCTCTCTTCCCCCTTTCCCTCTCTATTCACCTCACCATCCCTCCTCCCTTTGCTTGCTGCTGTCCCCTCCCTCCCTTCTCCACCTATTACTTCCTGCGTTTGTGACCACACTTCCCAGCCTACTCTTTTGATCGGATGCCTGTCATCATTTTTCATACCTTGATAAAGGACTATGTTCATTTACCTTTGCTATATAAAGGACCTGCTGAGTTCCTCCAGCATTGAGATTTTACTTTGGAGTCTGTAGTTGACATCTTTCAACATGAGGACCATTTGTGCCAATGAAAGTCAAAGAAGCCATTATGAGGCTAAAAAACAAGAATAAAATGGTAAGAGACATCGTCCAAACCTTAGGATGACAATAATAAACTGTTTAGAACTTCATTAGAGGAAAGAGTGTACTGGTGAGCTCAGTAATCGCAAAGGGACTGGTAGGCCAAGGAAGACTGCCACTGCTGAAGGTAGAAGAATTCCCATCATTATGAAGAAAAATCCCCAAACACCTATCTGACAGATCAGAAACACTTTTCAGGAGGCAGGCGTGGTCGTGTCAATGACTAACTGTCTGCAGAAGACTTCATGAGTAGAGATACAGAAGCTACACTGCAAGATGCAAACCACTAGTTAGCCACAGAAGCAGGATGGCCAGATTACAGTTTGCCAAGAAGTATTTAAATGAGCCTGCAGAATTCTGGAGAAAGGTCTTGTGGATAGATGAGACCAAGATGAACCTATATCAGAATGATGGCAAGAGAAAATTGTTGAGCCATAAAGGAACAGCCCAAGATCCAAAGCATACTGCCTCATCTGTGAAACCTGGTGGTGGGGGTGTCATGATCTGGGCATGTATGACTGCCACATACTTCATTAAGCATGCCTTGCATATGCTAAAGAGAAAACTTAAGGGGACAAGTGCCTAAAACAAGCAAGAGCTGAAAATGGCTGTAGTCAAGGCCTGACAGAGCATCAACAGAGAAGATACTCAGCACCTGGTGATGTCTATGATCGACACACTTCAAGCAGTCATAAAGGGATGTGGATCAAACTACTAAACATACCATTGCTAGGTCCCAAGCATTATGGTGCCCTGAAATGAGGGGGCTATGGATAAAAGTGCGGTGTTTTCTCCATGATCAAACCAAAGTGCATACACATAATCTTGAATAAATTCTGGAATGTGCACTTTAATCACATGTGAATTGTTTGATTACGAATTTAAAACTGTAGAGTACAAGAACAAATAAATTTTTAAAATATTTTTGCTCCAAACATTATAGAGCGCACAGTATGTCTCTTCTCCAAAACATCTAAACAAACACAAATGCTGTTGAACCAAGTAATGTTTCTGCCGCTTAAGTGGCAGAGATTGTCCATTGTTTAGGTGATTAATTATGTCTTTAATTTTTTTTTTGTGCTGACGGGTATTGAATATTTTGTCATGATGAGTTAATGGAGCCCAAGGGTCATAAATGTAGAATATGGTTCACAGGTGTAACTGCAGTAACTGAGACAAAAAGGCCGAGGTCCAGTTGTACTCATTCAAGGCACTCCCACTTTGACCGCAGACTGATTTTAAGAGACAGTTTCATCTGTATGGATTGACTGTGGCTTCATTTCATTATTCAAATTCCTTTCAATTTAGACAAGAACCCTAAATTTATTGAGACAGTATTGATCAAGATAAAAATTTCTGAATGTTATTTAAAGACACACAAGAGACCACTATGTTTGAGCCCATAATAGACCATTAAAAGGCTATTATTCTGCAATACTCAAGAGTGCTGGAGAAATTCAACAAGTCATGCAGCATCTGTAGGAAGTAAAGGGCCAAGGTCTTTGGTCTGGTCATCGTCAAGGTCTGAACAAAAAGCAAGCAGATGTCTGAATAAAAAGGTGGGGAGAGGGAGGAGAGGCGAGGATGGAGGAAGGGGCAGGGAGAGCAGCACAGGCTAACAGGTAAGTGATTTATGCTTGAGAGGGTAAAAGAGAAAAAAGCTGAGAAGTGTGAGGGAAGGGGATGGCTCTGGGATTGGAGAGGGAAGGAAAGGGGGTGGCAATCTGAAGTAAAGAGGACTGAAGGATAAGGAAAGCGAGAGATTCGGGGGAAGGATTTAATGGAAACTGGAAAAGTCCATGTAAATGCCATCTGGTTGCAGGAAGCCTTGGTCTGGCAGTGCATGAGGCCATTCAAACTCTGAACCATGGATTCCCCCCCACCTCCAGCCACCCACCCATCTGAACTCATGGCACCCCAGGTGCGGACTTACCATCCAGCCCTGGCCATCCGAGCTCTTGCCACCTTGAACGAAGCAGATACTTCACAATTTCAAAAGTTTGACGGTGTATAAGTCGACTGAAAAAATGGTCCAGAAAAATTTGAAGATTGCTCGAGTATATATGATATACATTTAAAAATTTCTAAAAATAAATTAAGCATGGTAGAGCAGGTGATGTATGCAGCTGTAATATGTGGGAGTTGATGGGAATCAGTGTAATCTATGTTGAGCACATTTATAGTCAATATCTGCAGCTAAAGGAGCTTTGGCTCAGTTGATAAGCTGGTATCTTAGATTCAGACACTTAAATATGTCAGGGAGGAGGAAAGTTATCAAGGTATATTGTTTCTGAAGGCAATAAGGACTACGGAATTGATCAGTCAAGAAGGACAAGAGAAAGGGTTTATAATCTGTCAAATAGATATGAAGCTGTGCAGAGAACAGAAGTGCAGGGAGGATGAGCAAACTGACCACAACTATGTGATACTGGGAGAAATCAATTTAAGAAAATAAAAAGAAAAGTATTAGTGATAGAGACTATATCTTAATGGGATTAAATATTGTTTACTGAACTCACTAGCTTGAGCCCAGAACCCCGTGTTTCCTTCCGGAAGCCAGGATTAAGGGCATTTTCTTTGAAATGAAGTATAAGAGAAATGACCTCATCACTGTTGTCCATGTAGGAGCCCATGCTATAAATAGGACAAAGGAGGAATCGACATGACCAATCTCATTCCAATTGAAATGTATAACCACAAAGGTAAAATCTTTTGATTAATGTCTGAGCCAAATGCAAATTGGCATTCAGTCAATAGGATTGCAATGAAAGATGGAGGTATTAAAAAAAAATAGCTCTCACTTCATAGGCTTTAGTACCTGCATTGAGAAAAGGACGCCATTCTATTGGCTTCATTTGAACTGATCTGGGACAAGTATCTGAGAAAAATGAATACTGGTAGTAATGGTGGGAAATAAGTTTAAAGTTCAATGTCTGGTGAGAGGATTTTGGTCATAGGAAGTTTAGAAAGTGAAAGAAAAAGGCTAATACAACTGCAAATGATAACAAAATGGTTATTAGCAACCTGATTCTGAAAGGACAAAGTGCACAAAGACTATGTCTTCAATTAGAGTAAGGCAACCTTCTAGCAATTCCACAGATGTGCCTGTAAAGTGACTAAGTTTGGAAATTATATATTCCAGGATCGCTAACCTTGAGAAGCAATAGATAAAATATAAATAGGAGAGGTAGTGTTGATAATAAAGAACAGGATTCTGGTAATACCAAGATGAGACAACTATTTAGAACGTATCAAGGTCCTCACGGTCAGAAACAGTTGATGAGAGTTATCTTTGACTCCTTGTAGTAGTGGTAATGTTATGAAATTATGGGTGCATTTAAGAAGGGAAATATAATTGAATGATGAATGTCATTTGGGAAATCCAACTATTGGCAATAGTCTGGAGGGTGAATTCATAGTGAGCTCAAGAGTTCTTATTCTAGATCAAAATGCTGATGAGTAAACAAGAGTATTGGCTATTTTAGATCTTGTATTCTACAAAGAGAAAGGCTTGATTAATAACCTGGTATTTCAGGAGTATTTAGAAAGAGTGATCATTTTGTAACATTTTATATAAAGACTGAATTTCTCCTCAGCTCAATCATGAACTGACAAACATTTATTTAAATGTTTGGCAGATGTTGCTATTACAGGGATGTTAGTGCCCTTGTATATAATCATTGAAAATATAATACTGCTACTAGGAAAGCAAATGCCACATTAGCTTCTACTGCAGGATGGTGTGGGTGCAGGTATGGAGATGCCCTGTTGAAGTTGTATGGAACACTGGGGAGATCCTATACATAATCAGTGGGCATGAGGAGTCCATGAAAGCAATATTGACTAGCAGAGGAGGTGTGAGTCGTAAACTGGCCTGTGCCTGTTTCGATGTCTCGTATTCTTAAATGTAATCTTTTTGAAATGATTTTGATGCTAATTTGATTTCCAGTGATTTGTTCCAATTTATCCACTCTTGTTTAAACTGAGAGCAATCATAAATATTGAAAAGAAGAGATACTCGCCGTCAATCTGAGTTACTTTTGAACCAAGTTTTAAAAGTCAGTGAAGAGAGATCCATCCAATATGTTACCCAACATTTCAGGTGAACTTTCATTGAAAAAGGCTAATTCTGAGTACCTCCTTTTCAAATATTGTCCTGTTGGACCATGATAAATATACCACCACCATAGAGGAAAATATACAGTATGTTTTGAGAGCACCTTTTGAACTATTGGCTTATTACCCTGTAGAATGGAGAATATTGTTTCGACAACAGCTATCAGAATCAGAATTTATTGTCATGAACATGTCACAAAATTCATTGTTTTACGGCAGCGTCACAATGCAAACATCGGTTGAGGATGGAGACGATGCCGCTTTAGTTGCCCGTTCAGAGCCAGCTCTTCAGCGCTTGACGTCCTGCTTTGCGGAAACTGCCAAAATGTTTGGCCTGGAAGTCAGCCTGAAGAAAACTGAGGTCCTCCATCAGCCAGCTCCCCACCATGACTACCAGCCCCCCCACATCTCCATCGGGCACACAAAACTCAAAACGGTCAACCAGTTTACCTATCTCGGCTGCACCATTTCATCAGATGCAAGGATCGACAATGAGATAGACAACAGACTCGCCAAGGCAAATAGCACCTTTGGAAGACTACACAAAAGAGTCTGGAAAAACAACCAACTGAAAAACCTCACAAAGATAAGCGTATACAGAGCCGTTGTCATACCCACACTCCTGTTCGGCTCCGAATCATGGGTCCTCTACCGGCACCACCTACGGCTCCTAGAACGCTTCCACCAGCGTTGTCTCCGCTCCATCCTCAACATCCATTGGAGCGCTTACATCCCTAACGTCGAAGTACTCGAGATGGCAGAGGTCGACAGCATCGAGTCCACGCTGCTGAAGATCCAGCTGCGCTGGGTGGGTCACGTCTCCAGAATGGAGGACCATCGCCTTCCCAAGATCGTGTTATATGGCGAGCTCTCCACTGGCCACCGTGACAGAGGTGCACCAAAGAAAAGGTACAAGGACTGCCTAAAGAAATCTCTTGGTGCCTGCCACATTGACCACCGCCAGTGGGCTGATAACGCCTCAAACCGTGCATCTTGGCGCCTCACAGTTTGGCGGGCAGCAACCTCCTTTGAAGAAGACCGCAGAGCCCACCTCACTGACAAAAGGCAAAGGAGGAAAAACCCAACACCCAACCCCAACCAACCAATTTTCCCCTGCAATCGCTGCAATCGTGTCTGCCTGTCCCGCATCGGACTTGTCAGCCACAAACGAGCCTGCAGCTGATGTGGACTTTTACCCCCTCCATAAATCTTCGTCCGTGAAGCCAAGCCAAAGAAAGAAATGCAAACATTTATATAAACCACATTTCAAAATAAATAAAATAGTGTAAGAAAATAAAAAGTCAAAGTGAGGCAGTGACTGTGGTTCATTGTTCACTCAGAAATCTGATGGCAGAGGGGAAGAAGCTGCCCATGTACTGCTAAGTGGTTGTCTTTAGGATCCTGTACCATTTTCCCAATGGTAGCAGAGTTAAGGGGGCCTTGAGGATAGAGGCTGCTCTCTCTTAAGGCACTCAATGGAGTGAAGATTGGTATCTGTGATGTCACCAGCCATCTTGAGTTTTATCCTGTCCTAAGCATTGGCATCTGTGCACCAGGCAGTGTTGCAACCAGACAGAATGCTCTCCACAGTGTCTTTGGTAACATATCTAATTTATTATACATTAATTTTACCCAGCTGAAATTAAAAAAAAAAGGCAGGTATGCTGTTCAGGTAGCATTGCCGAGATGGAAACAGAGTTAATATTCTTCAGAATAAATGGGAAAAAAAATCTTTGTTGGGAAGATTTGTGAATGAGATGGAAATGTAAAACAAGTTGAAAACTATTCCATGAGCATAACTGTGGCAAAAATTCATATCTGCTTGATTGGAAGATATAGCAAAGATTAATAGAATATTGCAATGGTTTCACATTGAACATCTAATACCTAGACCAGATGTAGCCAAAATAGGGAATGGATACTTGGAATAGACATTGATCAACTTAGCTTGGAGTTGACAATCCTGAAACATTTAAAAGGTTAAAAAACAATGCATTATTTTTATAACTAGTTATAATTGTTATGAGCTTAAATTTCCAAAGTTTATAGTAATTGTTAACTGTGCTCCCATTTTATTATTTCCATCCTATTGGGAATCAAAACTGTTGGCTCAGCTGTTATATAATACAACACATTCATGCTCTGTAATGTAATCTCTAAATATAGTTATCACCATGTTAATATCACAGCAGTTATCTTGATATGGGACAGACTTTGAATGTCAGCATGGCCTACTTTCATTACAAGCTGCCACAATGTTTCAACACGAAGAGATATCTACAGGCACATTTATGAAATCATTTATAGGTATCTAGTGAGTCCATTAGGTTCATATAACTGGGACAGAAAAATATAACCAAAAAGCAAGTTCTTGACATTCAACTCAATCCTGATACTAATCCACGAAAGATGTTAAATGACATCTTTTTTTTTGCAAATTTAAATCAATAACACCAAATTACATCTTACGGGGAAGAGCCCAGTTGTTCTCACTGAACTCAGCAGGGTTACTTTGTAACTACAACATATTAGTGTGGACCCAGAAGCAGACATACACAGATGAAATCCCATTGTAGTTTTTGAAGTCATTTCCAAACAAACTAATGAAATTCTTTAGTGCATTTGTTTCTATTGCCGATCAATTGGAATATATTCCATCAAAATATTTCAGCAAGAAAGACCAATAACAACAAAACCATTCTTAACATTTAATTGAATGTGTAAACGTCTATAGAAAGGAATGCACAAACAAATATCATGAATATCACATTCAATTGTTTCATTGTCTTAATATATGTGCTCAGGAGCAGCAAAATTTTAAAAGTTCAAGAGTAATTTTAAGAAGGGAGTAATAATAACTCTAATGCTGGACATTAATGAACAAACCCCATGCATGTAACAGGAATTTTCAATTATGTTGGGGTAATCACTTTATAATTTACAGATCATACACTGTGACCATGAAACAAATATATTTAAGCCCACTGAAACCATTCAGGAGTAACTATTAGTGTTATATTCCTGCAATCAAAAATAAACTGAGAACAAAAATTCAATCCTTTTTCATTCTTTCTTCATGATCATTTTATCATTTTCTTCCCATCATTTCAGCAAGTTTTAAGAAATTTTGTTTCTAATGATCTAAAAGCTAAATCATGAACTGCCGTGTTTGAACTGGTTATCTTTTAAGTGTCCAGTAGTACAGCTGGAATTGACAGGAGTGCATGTTTGTAGGACAGTAATGGGTAAGGAGTGCACAGAACAGAATTGGCAGAAAAGGCATATTGTCCATGGGGATGTAACCAACCATCGCCAAACTTGCAATTTCTGCGACACAATTCCACTCTGGATGCAGCACTTATAAATTCATGAGAAATGCTGGTGTCAACCAGGTGTAACTATTGTATTTCCTCACTATTTAGTAAATTATCATCATATCATTGTTTTCGCATAAGTTTTCACTCATCAGCATGCTGGCAAAATTACAGAGAAACCATCAAGGGAATATAGGGGACAAATGAATGATCTACAGGAAAAGGCTTATGATCTCAATGTCTGTGAGGGACGAATGAATTAATGATTGTGTGTGTCCATAAGTAGGACATTTATATATTATGCAGGAGTTTAGGAGTTTGTACATTAGCGTGCAGCTAGGGGAAGGGAGAGGATGATATGAACCCTTTAATTTTCCATATTAGTATGTATGTCCTCCATTAAATTTGAGATTGTATAGAGAAATATGTTTTTGAGATGCCAATTCATAAATTAGACATTGTGGTTTTTCAGGTCAGCATTTTTCAATGCAAAGGTTTTAAATTATTTTTGCATGTTTTAATAGCAAAGTGAAAAGTGAAAATGCTGGAGATATTCAGCAGGTCACACACCATCTGGGGAGCAAGGGAAACAGAGTTAATGCTTCCAGCCAGTGAAAGTTCATCAAATCTGGAGAAAGGAGAAAACATGCATATGTTAAATTGCCAAGACAGGTAGATTGAACAAAGAGGTTGTTTGATAAAATATGGAGACCAGGAGAATCCATATAAGCACAAGAAAAGAAGGATTCGGAATATATAATCTGGCATCATGAAACTGCTTTGCCATTCATTACGATCTTGCCTGACCTTCACTTTTCGCTACATTTCCAGCATCATTCCAGATCCCTTGATTCCCTTAATATCCAGATATCTATCACTCCATTTTAAATAAATTCAGTGAATGAAGAGTTCTTCCCCCAAAAGGTTTGCGAACCAATTTTTTTTTACAACTTAGCAGCTTTGAAGTCATCATTACTAATGATTGCCATGTTGGGATTCAAACGTCTGTCTCTGTATTTTTAGGGCAGGTCTCTGGAGTCCAGTCTGTGTGGAGTTTACACATTTTTCCTGTGATCCTGGGGGTTTCCTCTCACATCCCCAAAAATATGTGCATCATTAGGTTAATTGGTCATTCTAAATGTGTAAGCGAATGGTTGAATCTTGGAGAAGTTGATGAAAATGTGGGAATTTTTTAAAAAAAAATGTGATTAATACAGGATTAGAGTAAATTGGCAGTTGATGATCGGGCCAGATTCAGTGGACCTGTTTCTGTGAGGATTCTTTCTCTGACACTTGGAGTCAAAGTGCCATATGACACAAATACT
This sequence comes from Narcine bancroftii, assembly GCF_036971445.1. Taxonomy (NCBI): domain Eukaryota; kingdom Metazoa; phylum Chordata; class Chondrichthyes; order Torpediniformes; family Narcinidae; genus Narcine; species Narcine bancroftii. The sequence goes on along the minus strand of NC_091473.1, from coordinate 121,344,213 downwards.
GTCAGTGCTGTTTAGGAGAAGGTAATGAATTCTTGTTAGTCATAATTGATCTTTTTGCAGGAAATGTAATAGGAAAGATTAATGAGGGCAGAGCAGAGTCAAAAAAAAACTACAGGAGGCTGAATACAACAGTTGCTAGAAATCTGAAATAAAAGCGAATATGGAAGTATTGAGCAGATCAGGTAGAATCTGCAGAGAGAAAATAACTATGAAAATGTTACTGGTCAATTACCTTACATTAGAGTGGCAAGTTCTGACATAAACAAGAAAGGATAATTAACCCAAATTGTTGAATTAAATATTGAGGCCCAAAGGCTACAATTGATTTACTGTTGTGCAAGTAGCCAAAATGATCAAATAGACTTTAATTCATAAACTATAAAGTCCTGAACACACACAGGAAAGCAGAGGTATGCTTAATTTGAAGCATAAAAGAAAAATAGCCTGATTAAAATTAGTAACTCAAAACACAATGGAGTAAATGTAAGGCTGAAAGACAGATGGAAGTATTATTGAATTTTTTGCGCAGAAAAACTACAAATTTAGTTTTCAACTGCTTACATTTACGGAACAACAGTGTTTAATGGTCAGATGAGATGAAATGATAAGATTTGCTCTGCAAGGCTATATAGATGTTTGCACTGGTCACAAATTCTGTTGTCTAATTTTGCTCTTACTGCTTCATCCATATTGCTGCAGCACACTGCTACTTTGCCAATTTAAAGTCATAGTCATGAAGTTCTTGATACTTACAGTACAGAACAGGTCCTTTGACTCATCGAAGTCTGTGTCAATCATCCATCATTCATTTATATTAATCCCACACTGATAAGTTCTCCACGCATTCCCATCACTCTCCAAGATTCGGCCACTCACCTACAGATGAAGGTCAATTTACAGTAGCAAATTAACCTCCTCACTTCCACACCTTTGGAAATCAGGGAGCCTTGTCAAAACACATGCAGTCACTTGGATAATATTCAAACTCCACACAGATTCAGAAGTTGTGAGCAGCTCTAATACTTTGATATTGTACTGTTCTTTCTTCAGAGTTTGTGGTAATTAATCTCAGGGATAAAGTCAAAGGCAATATATTGTGTTTGCCTCTGTCTAGTCCAGAGACTTGAATAAAAGAAGATTAGAGTAGTAGAAGATTTTATTGTTTTTTTTCTCTCTGTATTGCAGTCAGTTTGCATACATTTCTTTATTTGTTTACATGTGTACATTGAGTAAGATTTTTTGTATTGCCAATAAGTGGTAATTCTGCATCACCTGCAGTAAAAAGAATCTTAGAGTTATATGCGATGTCATGTGTGTACTCTAACAATAAATCTGAAATCTTAATCTGAAGATAGTTTTTTAGCTGGGCCATGATCCTCTCTCTCATTTTCCCATGAGCATTTCCATCCTCTTTAATTCTGCATCGATCAAGAGTGATTACCAATTCACAGAATCCAATATTGTAATTGGAGTGCATTTTCTGGTCTGTAAAGTAGCTAAGTGGTGAAACAGTTATATTGTAATAGACAAAAAGGATTTTTGCTGTGATCTCTGATGGATATCTCCCTAATTTGATTATTCAGGTTCAGGAGAATAGTGGACATACCCGAGCATGATTAGAACAATAAATTGAAATGCTTACTTTAATAATGAATTGTAGAATCTTGCATGAATTGGTAAATAGAAAGACTTGACTGTACGCCACTGAAAATAATGAAATATGGGGTGAATTTTGGAACAAAACTTTAGTATCAGACACTGGCAAAAAGGTGCTTATTTTGATTGAAATCATTGTCCAGTTCATGGTCTAACTCTCCAATATTTGTTAGATTTCACTGGTACGACATATTGAAATAGTGAATTTCTATTTCTGGACTATGCATGAATTTACAAATATTACAGTATATACTCATGTAATTGTCAATCCTGTGTAATAGTTGCCCCCCCCCCCTTTTTTTGGCTCATGTAAATGTATTTGGCCCAGGCCACCCACCCATCTGCGCACCCGACAACCCAGCCGTGGATCCTTGCCATGGTCACCAGCCAACCAGAGCTCCTGATTGTGGATCCTCATCCCGATCGCTCACCCATCTGAGTTCCTAACACCCCTGCTGCAGATCCTTGACCCCGGCCACCCACCCACCACAACTCCCGACCATGGATCCTCGCCCTGACGGCCCGCCCATTGAACTCTTGACCTGTAGGCCACCCATCCATCTGAGTTCCCAATGCCCCGACTGCAGACTTACCACACGGTCCCAGCCATCCGAGCTCCCAACACCTTGAAGGATGCAGTTGTTAACTGTCAACTTGAGTCTTGTATCAGCCCTACTTGTCAGAAGAGACATGTTGTTTAACTTGATACACAACATAAGTACTTACTTATCTAGGTTAGATATAATATTTTACACTTATATAATGTGGAGAGGGATGGATCAAGTATAGGCAGAAAAGATTAAGTTCAATTTGGCACCATGCACTAAGTCTCTTCCTGAGCTTTACTTTTCTATGCTCCATTAGTTATAGCAGACAAGATAGTGTGGGAATAAGTGTAAGTAGTAGGAAAAACAATGAAAATTACTCAGAATTAGTTGGAAAGAGAGTATATCGGTGGTATAAAAATGGTAATAGAAATGGAGGTGTCTCAGATGTCACCATAGTGACTTTATGTTGAGTCCATTTCATTAGTATCTTAATGGTAGCAGTGCCAATTTTTCATGAAAAGATTCACCCCAAAAATTAAATGGGACAAATTAACTAAAAACCACAACAGTAGGAGCAGAGATATAATTTGAAAAGCACAGGCTTCTTCTCAATTCGAATCTATAAGAGTAATTTCAATTACATTGGAATTTTATAGATCTTTTATGTTCAAATGATAAACCCTGCACCATTCATTATCCACTTAAGAAATGTCATCATTGATGTTTTCTGGAAAATGTGCTGCCAATTTTAAATTCCATAAATTATTATCAAATGAAATTAATCAACAACTGTTTGCCTGCATCAGAATACTTCCTCGATCCTGGTCACGTTTGTGTAGTGAGATCTTTCATATTTTACTTAAAGTTTAGAGGAGACCTTATTTAATGTTATGTATGAAACCCAATAATTCTAATATTGTGTGACTCCCTTGGTTTGGCACTTATTTTACAAGCTAAAGCCTTGCTATCTCAGTGAGAGTTTGCCACCATGAAAACCAAGCAATGGTCAAATTTAAAATCAGTCAAAGTGTTTAAAACATTTGGATTTGTTAATTTTAATGAAAATAAAGACCATGGTTCTTTAAAGGAAACTGAGAAAAGGTGTGCATCTCTTTGATGTCTCATGCTTTTGTGTATATGAGGATTCGGATTCTGCAAATCTGCATGCTAAATTAACTTGTGGTTCCAATCAGTGGGGTATAAAGTTGGAGGTTGAAATTCCAGTTGGATTCCAACTTTGCCATTTGATGAGACAGCATAAATTTACCAAGAAGGATCAAAGAATAATCCACCAATCATCAACATGCAATTATTGAGTGGAACTAAATACAGAGAGATAGAGAAGAGTGGTTCCTGCTGTTTTCAGATATTTACAACTTGTTAGATAACAAAATATTTGTACAGGATGTGAGAAAGTAAACTTTCATGATGCGCTCCATAAAAATTAGAAACTATCTTTTATGAACAATAATGAACAACATTTAGAAAATCCACAAGCAGTAGGTCTTTGCAAGGAGCTCCAGAGTTGATTCTGATTACATCAAAAAAGGATTAAGAGATTCTACACAGATATAGTTTCTCATATGGAAGGAGATCCTTGGAATCGTTATAATGGGGAAACTGCCATCCTCCCAAATTTCTCTGGGGCCATCGCATTTGTTCTGATGACAACACTTTCCACACATGTGCCGCTGTGTTTTTTTTCCCTTAATATTGGCTTCCCATCCACAATGGTTGACATGGATCTGAACCTCAGCTCTCAGCATCTCTCCTCGCATCCAGAACAATAGATTCCCTTTCCCATCTCTTTCAACTCCATCCATTCCACATTCAATGATCATCCTCCATTATTTTTATAGCTTTCGCCACATTCACACTTCCAATGAGCTTAGTACTGTATTTCTCTGTCCCACTTCCCATGTGGCATGCACCGGTAAGTTAATAGATCACTGTAAATCACTCTTGGGAATGTGAGGAGAATAGGTTACTTTAAAAATTATTCTTGAATATGATTGTCCTGAGAGCAGGCAAAGTTCAAATGGCTGAAATGGTCTTTGAAATTATAAGGAAATGTGAATGCACCATTCCATCCATTTTTCCTTCATCACTCCAAAGGGACCATTCCCTCTACAACTGCCTGGTTTATTTTTCCTTATCCACTAATGTCTACTGCCCTTCTCACAGCACCCCTCCGTGTATCTGCGGACGAAAGTGAACCAAGCCTTTCTCTTCTTCCCCTCCTAGCATTCAGAGGCTTAGCCAGCTTTTGCCAACGAAGCTTCAATTTACTTGGACTTCTTCCAATCTAGTTCATTGTACTTGGAGGGGACAAATATGTTCACGATACAATATGCTCTCCTCAGTGAAACCAAATGCAGATGGACTGACTGTTTTGCATAACATCCTCGCTCGATCCTGCAGGGCGACCCGAAAGTTCCAGTTGCCTGTTCCTTTAATTCTCCATCCCACTGCCGTGCTGACCTCTCTTTCTCTGCCTTGTGCACTATTCTGATGAAGTCCAAAATAGATTCAAGATTTCTTTCAACAATTTCAAATGAACATTTCTAATTAATGTCAGTTCTGATATAAGATAACCAGTAATTTAATTTTGCTCTGATAACTGATGCTGTTTGACCTGTTGAGTATTTTCAACATTGTCTTATAATTCACCTATCCTCTGTTCAGTATTTCATAATTCTAGCATTGCTCCTTTTCGACCCTCTTCTCTCTTTTCAGTCTCTTTGGAACCTTTGTGCATTATCCAATATAAAAGATGTTGCAAAATTTAGTGCAGAATTACTGAATAAAACTGTTCAGTATTTAGTTTTTGTGACAATGTACGTATTTTCACCCAAATTTGAACCCTTGTTAAACTCCTGTATCCCAAATTATTATAGTTTATGTGACTCCTGTTGAAGGCACTGATTGGTCATTTTATTTAAAGATAGCTATTATTCATTTTCATATTTTAAATATAGCAGACCAAGCTCACAGAAATTATAATCTCATCTGCCAACCATACATAATATGGATAAACAAACAAAATAAAGTAAATGTACCAAATCTTTCCTGAGCAGATCCAGCGAACAGAGAGCCTAACATCTTTAATGACAAAAAATTATACATAATTTTGCAAACTACAGATTTCTATGTAAACTGAAATTCACAGCTGGCAGTTGATGTACTCACTGATCAACCAACCATTTCGCTCAGCAAGTCCCTCTTAATTTGCTTCATAAAGAAACTTTACCCATTTGGCTCAGGGTGCTGGTAATTTGCATTATATTTGCATGTGATTAGCATCATTGCCTCCTGGAACTTCTCCCACAGCAAGAGAGCTGATTAGGTCTAAAGATGAAATAAAATAAAAAAAAGTCTGTAGGCATTTAAAAAAAAGCATAAATGGAACTGTCATTGCCCTGTTGTTTTAAAGTCGAGATTGCTCTGAGGTATACTTCAATCTGCATGCAGCGGGGGAATGATGGAATTTCAATCTTCCCATCATTTTCAGTATCATTAATCCTAACCATTCCATTCTCCATGCTTGCTCGCCCAAGCCCCTACAGTGAATGGCACTTGAAGTGACAGTTATACATCATCTCGCACTGAGCGCCGTGAAGGCTATAATATAATATTAGTATTGTGTTGTCAACCAGCCTGTTCAAGCCATACAGCCAGGACATTAGATGCGATAAATCGATCACCTGTGACATTTTTTATTTGGTGTCACTTTCCTCATTTCTGCCATTTGTTTTGGCAGTTAATAGGTAATCGTGTAACATTAGCATGAAACAGGCCAGCTTCTGCATTTATTCACTTTTGTAATTTTATTTCTGGTCCCACAAGGATTGCACTTTCACCAGTGAAAGCTAAAGAAGGAAATGTGTATTTTCACTGAATAACATGTCCTTTGTCACTATTTATTTTTTTCATGATTAAGGAAGAATTATGTTGCATAAACTGAAGTGAACTTCATAAAATGCTTTCAGTAAATCAAAGCAACAAAGGTTCTGCATCCATAACTGGGATCTGGGTCTCTCTCCTATATGAGGCCAATTTCATTTCATCTTCAGATTTAGAATGGTTTCAAATACCTATTGTCCCATCCTTGGCCAGGTCAGGGGTAAAATAATTCCAGTGTCCTTGCTTTAATGTTCATATTCCCCATAATCTTGCCTCACTCAAGGTAGCTATTTTTCTCCAGCTACCAGTCAATTGATATTGAACCCTGACCTTTTCAGGAAATGACTTCCAAATCTGCTTTCTTGTGCTGATTTCAAATGCTTTGACTGTGCATTAACTACCACCTCACAAGTTCTAGTCTCTCAACCAGAATTCCTTTGCTTCTTGAGTAACGCCTTCTCTATTTCTGTTCTGTAGCTTTTCTCAGAGCTAGAAGATGTTATCATTTGGAAATCAAAGCCTTGATTGACTGGTACAAATGCTCAGATGGATGCTAAAGGTCTCCTTGTCAATACTGATAGAGATGCAAAGAGTTTTCCCAGTGCCCAGCTAACATTCTTTCATGTTCTTCTGAGTGGGTGATTTTGAACCCTATATTTTAGAGTACAGTTAAGAAATTTAAGTCCAACCCAAAACAAACGGGCTAGTCTGCGTTCAATCAACAATGAAGTATCATTGATAATGCCATCAAGTAGTGCTTAGTCTCAGTTAATCTGCTCACTGATGCACCATTTTGGTATGTCTAGTACCTCTTTGATTTCAGATCTACTCACAACTTTGGTCCAAACCAACTGCTTCCCAATGAGCTGAATACCAGACCTGAGGTGAGAGTGACTGTTCTTGATATCAAGGCAGCATTTGATTAAAGGTGATATCAAGAAGCTCTGGTAAAACTAAAGTCAATAGGCTTCAAGGGGAAAATGTTCCAACGGTTTGATGCCAAAGGTGGTTGCGATTGTTGAACGTAAATCCTTCCAGGATATTGTTGCAGAGGTTCCCTTGGGTTGTGGTGTAGGTCCAATGAGCTTCAGCTACCTTTCAACATGAGGTAAGAAGTGACATGATTGTGCAAAGTCATGTTCCATTTTGCAAACACGGAAACAGCCCATACCTGCAAAAAGAAGGCTGGCCAACATTCAGATATGGGCTCTGGGAAATGACAAGTAGCACTCACACCACCAAAGAAACCCATGACCTCATCCAAAAAAGTGAGTGCAACTACCCAGAACATTCAATGACTTTACCATTAACCACGTTATCAATATCCTGTGATTCACCATTGATAAGAAAGTCACTTCACCAGTTAAGGAAGAACAGAACAGATGATAAGTGCGCTGTGGCAAATAACATATCTCTTGATGCCATCACAAACCTATCATCTACAAAGGTTGAAAAGTCTCCACTTTCCTGAATGTGTGCAGCTCATATAATCACCAATATCCAAGAGAAAGGCACCAGCTTAAGATTGACTCCTCATTGGACTTCCTCAGTATACATTTACACGTGCCCTGGCTTGCCATTATTGTTTGTATTCCAGATGCACCTAGAAACAACAATATCTGCAGGTTCCCCTCCAAGTCATACATAATGCTGATATGGAAACTCTATGAACCAACTCGTAGAACCCAGTATTCAAAACCATTGGGGGACCACCTTCACCAAAAGGACTGCAGTGATTCAAGCAGGTGCCTGATCTCCACCCCTTCAGGAGTTGAGTAAATAAAATAAAAACAAGGAGTAGCCAGCAAATAAATTATCTACTGTAAGTTCTAGAATCTACTTCAGACTTCCAGTGAGAAGCTGGGTGTGCTAGCAATAGCAGAGTCAACTTTACACTTCAAGCTACTTCAATAGAAGTTTAAATTAACTTTTAAAAATTAAATTTAGACACACAGCACAGTAATAAGCCCTTCTAACCCATGAGCCTGTGCCTCCCAATGACACTCATTTGACCTACAACTGCCCGACATTTTGAAAGGTGGGTGGAAACTGGAGCACCCGAATGAAACCCACACAGTCACGGGGAGAACGTACAAACTCATACAGACAGTGACAGATTCAAACCCTGGTCAATGGCTCTGTAAAAGTGTTGTGCTAACCACCACACTAACCAAGATATTACCCCAAGATAATTTCCATCGTTGTGAGAACAAGAGGTGTATCAAACACAGACTTCTTGCAGCCAATAATGTGACCAAGGATGCTGGAGAAGGTCATCACAGCTCCATATTAGGTAAATATATCCTTCCTGCAGCTGTCTGTTTCAGGGTCTTTGGTTAGACAACACATCAGTCAGGTAATTCTGAGTGAAGTCTTCTCCAAATGGAATAAATGGATTTTCAGACTGAGTCCTAAAACAGACATTAGGCCTCTTTTAGAAGGCTCTCTCTTGTTTTAGATACCAGTAATACTTCTTAAAATAGTGACAGTGAGCTACAAACAAATTTAAGTGAAATGGTACATTTTTGATCTGATTTCTTTCAACCAACAAGGGCATACATTTCTGTGGCAGGTCCCCTGCTTTATGCTTGATAATAAAATTGGTAGCATAGTGGACAATGAGAAAGGTGACACAAAATGGGGTCTTGATCATGGCATCAGTGGGCTGAGGAATGGCAAATGGATTTTAATCCAGATAAGTGAGAGGTCTTGCAATTTGGTAAATCACACCAGGGCAAGACTAACATGGTAAATGGGAAATGTGGAACAGGAATACCCGAGGGCATGGGCACATAGTTCCCTGAAAGTGACAACACCTAGACAAGGAGGTGAATGAGGGATTTAGCACACTTGCTTTCATCAGTCAGGATGTTGAGTTACAGGAGTCAGGTATCATATTATAAATGTAATGAATCTGTGTCAATATTAATCCTTAGTTTAATGTTAAATCTATATTTTATCTAGATATGGTTAGTTTGGAAGACAGGGCTCATTTACATTCTACAGAGTCATGGGGTTTTTTTACAGCATATAGCTGGCTTCAGCACAAAGACAACACATTAGCATTTTAAACACACCTGGTTCTTTGAGATGGAAGCCAGTTTGAGACAAAATGGCTGCTGATTGAAGTTGGAGTCAAGAAGATGAAAGGATTTATGATGGTTCTTGAGATACTGAAAATAATAGCTGTTATTTCAGAAGCACCTGTATAAACGCACGGCCATTTTGGCTCTCATAAGAGCAGACCTCACGGAAGCTTAAGTGGACTTCAATGCTTTTAACACATTTGTGTCAAAAGACCTTATGATCTTCAAAGACAGAAATGATGTCACATGCCATGTGACATGAGAGATTTGCAACAAATATATTATCGAAATGAGAGACAAAGAGGTCAGTTTAAGGAAACTCATCGTTCTGTTAAGATGCAGAACTGACCAGCAGCCATTATTTCTGCAGAAAGGGGAAAAGCTGCCTATGTGTTTCTCCTAAAAAAGAAAGGGATAAGTAGATTTCAATAGAGAAGCCTACCTCTGACTGTCTGTTTTAAGTTAAAGAGGGCAGTTTCATCCTATGGAAAACAGATTCAAAAGTCTTCATTCAAAACAAGAAGTTTTGATCCTAGGAAGACAGGACTTGTATTATATACTTTTCAGATACATTTGTGGCCCAGAAGATGGTCACTCTGTTTAAAGAATATCTCTAAAGGACAACTCATCAAAAAAATTGTGAGTTAAAGAGGCCTGAAGACATGATGTTTAAAAGCACTTTATAATTATTTCTGAACTGAAAATTTAAGACTTCCATCAAAACTAAAATTATGCTGAAGTTTTTAAATGGACTTTTCAAAGTGGGACACACATGCATTTACATTTGCGCATAGTGGGATTAAATTTAGAGTTAAATGTATAGATAAGTAAGTAAAGTTATGTTATTAATGGATTAATAAAAACTATTATTTTGAATTTGCCATTGTCCGGTGAATTTTCCATTGCTGTTCCTGTGTTAGTGCTAACAAAGTCCCTTTAGTCCTAAACAAAATTAAAAGAGTTGTTAGTTCATAACAATTAGACAGTAGTAAGACCACATTTGGAATACTATGTGTACTTCAGGTTACCTTCCTATAGGAAGGATGCCCAGAAGAATGTTCTGGAAAATATGCCGACAATTTTGCAGGTTGCATTTATGCTACTTTTCCAACATTACGACCTCATTTCAATTGAATATGGGAGACACATACAGGGAAAGTGAAGTGGGAGATATTGGTTGAGTCAATCCAAGAAACAATGCAATTACAATGAAGTGAATTAGCTCCTTCCGTGGAATATCATTCTATGATTCTATAATCTCAATGGACATTCACTCCAGGGTAAAAAAAAAGTCCTTTATCATTGCTGTTGTGCTGTCATTCCAACCCTAATAAAGCAGTGGCTGAATTTCAAAGAATTTAATACAATATGCTTTGTTGTGCTTTTAACTGGTACCTTATAAATGTATGACTTTTTCCTTCTCCCTTTTTAAGTAAGGCTGGCTACTCATCCTTCCGAGTTGTCTGGTAAAGAGCTCTCAGTCTTTTCGATGTGATTCACAGCACAATGAATCTGTGTTTCTTCATATTATGTCACTTTACAAAAAAAACTTTCTGTACCACCACCCTTCCCCCCCAACCCCCACCCCGCTCAACATAACAATTTGCAAAGAAGAATCTAAAGCATTTTATGATTGTGCATGTAAAGATCACTTTCTATCTTAGAGTGGTGTCAAACAAATGAATTAGTTGCAGAAAATGCAACAGAGAAATGTAAATCGCAAATATTGCACTTATCACACTACTGGTGTAATAGAACATTTAAGAATAAATTCAAGCCTTGGAAATTTCCTTCCAGTTGGCACCATCTTAGTTATTATCCATATTGAATAATTGCACAGAAAACGGGCTCTGTTACTAATGACAAAAAGAATTTTCACGGCCAGCTCTAAATTTGAATGTGGTGACAAAACAACAAAAGAGCAGGTCAAATTCAAGTCATCGTATAAGGAAACAAAACACGTTGATGAACAGTTAATGACTTTAATTCTTTGATTACAATTGGTCCATAAATATTGCAAATTGTTACCTTTATAAAACTGATATTTCTTCAGACGCTAAGTGGTGTGGCCCCTTCAATTACTTTGCAAGAATTGCGTGCACATCAGGCTAGCGACATATTTATTCAATGACAAGTGGAAAGCATCTCAACTGTGAAACTAATAAAACACGGTTCACAAGAAAGATTGGCTATCAGCTAATCATTTTGAATAACCAGTAGATGTTTCAGATACAAGATGCTGGAGAAAAATATTATACTCAGACCTGCATCTAGTCTTTCATGACTGCAACAATCTTTATATAGCATGGTGGTAACGCTCCTCACATTGAAATAACATTAAAGAAAAGCACATCTTGTATATGCATTTTGTCAGCTTTTGATGTGAAGGTGCTGTTGTACGGTAGGAAGCACAGCAGCCAGTAGATACACAGCACATAAAGATTTGCTAAGGTACCCTGGGATTATTCCCCTGCTCATGTTTGGAAGGCCATGAAATCCTTTCCATCATCGAACAATTGACCGTAAGACATAGGAGCCCATTGAGTCTGCCCCACCATTTAATCATAGACTGATCCATTTTCTCACTCAGCCTTCTTCCCATCAGCCCTGGCTGATCCAAAACCTGTCTAAAATGACAACCACCTGCAGCAACAAATTCCACAGATTTGCCACTCTCTCGCTAAAGAAATCCCTCCTATCTCTGATCGAAGTGGATGCCCTTCAATCCTGAAGTAGTGTCCTCTTGTCCTAGACTCTCTCAACTTGGGAAACATGGAACAGTACAGCAGAAGAACAGGCTATTCCGCCCACAATGACTGTTCCACCCATGATGCCACTTTAAACAGAATATCTGCCTGAACATAGTCTTGGTTCCTATTTGATTTAGTCTCATGTTAAAAATCTTAGCTTCACAATGATGTACCTCCATACTGTATTGGAGTATCTTTGTACTTATACTTCAAGAACAGATCTTGAATTCAAAGATCTGATGCTCAGAGGTGAGAGTGCTATCGTAGAAACATAACAAACATTTGCATCCCTACGCCAATTATTCTTGAAGAAGTAGTGGTCTTCCAAATGGTTTAAAGAAATGTTAATGACTTCCAACTTCTTTCTGCAAACCTACTCGATGCCGCACTGAAAATGGGAACAGTTAGGCGAGCTGAGGTGATGCTGGGGTAGTTGTAATCATAATTGCTAATATAAAAGCAATCCTCAACTATTTTTATTTATTGTCATAATCTTAAGTACAATGTACCGAAGCACTGATGTTCCAGCCACATGGAAAGGTAAAACCACAACAAGAGGCCATGCAACAGAAAAATAATGAGTATAAATATTCACAGAGACACCAGTACCAAAAAGATCTGGACTCCACTGACCTTGGTGAGATGCATGGGAGATGTTGCACTGTCTAATCATTTTTCTGTTCCAAAAGATCTTTCCTGGATGCCTCCTGTATCCCAACCATCACCCCCTTCCCCATCTTGTATTCTTTTCCTCACCACTAACTCCATTCCAGTCCCTGGCGAAAGATTAAAACTGACCCAGATGGTTGGAACCTCGCTGTAACATCTGAGAACTCAGCATTCCATGACTCCACCCTTCCTCATTTTATCGGCTGGTGAATTCTTTACTTCCAAATCCGACTGCCTCAGTGCCTTACCACATGAGATCATTCATATCTTCTACACGAAACCTAACATAAATTGCATCCCATTTGTATTATCCTTTCCTATTGATGCTCACCAATATAAGGCCCTCACATTTTTAAGATTCTCACCTCACTGCCTCTCTTCTCTACTTTAAAAGACCAAGTTGTTGCCCCATTTTCCTTGACATCTCTCTGTGGGACAGTGTCAATGTTTGTGTTATATCATACTCATGGGAAAATAGGTGACGTCATATTTGCTACTTTAGAACTACCATGCAAATGAAAGTTGTTGTTATTGTCTATTACACAGTGAGGAGAGGGACCATGAGTTATGACATTTATTTTGATATAAAAAAGATGTTAAAAGTCATGTTTATCAGAATATAAAATATGGAAATTGTGTGCTAACTTATTAGAACAGAATCTGCAATTATGGATCATTAAATGGTTTATCTTATTTATCTATTTACAACTAATATTAAAAGTGAAACTATCTATTCAGATGTTTTAATATTAATTATCAAACATTCATTTCCTCTTTGATCTTGTGTTGATTATTTCTACTATAAAAATGACATAAATTTATTTATTAAAAATGGTTTGTCCCTTTGATGTAAAATCAAAACAGTTGTTCATTTCTGTATGTAGTGTCAAATTCTGATCTATGAGGGTCACTGTTGAGCAAACTAACTTTATGACCAGTGGGCAGGTGAGAGAGAAGAACAGGAGATAAATTATTCAATTCTGTTCACTTGAGGAACAACTTCTATCTTGATGCAAACTTGCTTTGTCTTAGTCTCTGAATGAGGGGAATAAATCTATTATTTATCTTGCTCTATTTTCAAGTGGATCTCAATTTATGTGGCCTGCATTTTGGACAGAAAAAATTCAGATCCTAAGCAATGTGCAATTTTTTTTTCCTGACAAAATGTAAACTTGAAATTGCTTCAAGATAATTTTGGCACAGCCTATCATTCATGGCTGATAAACCTGTGTTGGGATGTTTCAATATAATGCAAGTATGATTAACTACTTATATAATCGGTTAACTAGTTAACAGAAACAGTTAGCTGAGATTATTTTCAATCAGTATAATTATTAATTACTACATTATTTAAGGTCACTGTCCTTCTGTGTGCACATTCATTTCCTTTGTGCACTGGTGGTAAAGAAGGAACAGTGATTCTAAGTAGAACTGAACTTTTGGTGGCACGGTTAGCACAGCAGTTAGTGCAATAGCACCAGTGATCGAGGCTGGGGTTTGAATCCTGCACTATCTGTATGTTCTTCCTGTATCTACATGGGGTCCCTGGGGGATCCGGTTTTCTCCCACTGTTCAATGCGTACTGAGGGGGTAGGTCAATTGGGTGTAATTGGGCGGCATGGGTTCGTGGGCTGAAAGGGCCTGTTACTGCGCTGTATGTCTATACTTTAATTTATTCATTTATCTTGTATTATCAGCACCCTCTTGGTTAGCCATTTTCTGACCAAGGGGTACTACACCATTCCTTCAGTAACCTGCCACAAACCATTGGTGATACAGATTGCAAAGTATATTGAAGAAATTCTTGGTTTCAGTAAGGGGAAAACTGGAAGCAAATTTATATATCTATATTTTCTTCAGTCTGAGGTTTGCAGCTATTTAAGAATTTCCCTGGCATTGTATCTTTACAGCTGTTTGTGATCATAAACCTCTCAAGATCTCCATGTAAAAAGTGAACCTTTCTGCCTTTTTCTTTGTTGCGCTTCAGTTCTACCTGGCTGGGATTGCCATCCTTCCATATGAACATGAGTTCAGCCACTGAGGTACAGTGAATAAAAGATTCAAGAACCATTTATTGTCATGTAATAGTACAAAACAAGTGATATCGCACAAACTTGCTTTTTGCCTGCCTTAAGACAGACAAAGAGTCACCATTAGTGTTGTCCGGCGCCCCTTACTGTAAGAGAGAATGAGAAGCAAAAGAGTTATTGACCGCCGTGAACTTGCCTCCAGTACTCCTGCAGCCTCTGTAGCCGACAGACTCCTGTCCGATTAATCGGCCACCCAAGTTCTAGATTCAAACAATCAGTCTTCAGCGTCCGAAGCCTTTTGGGAGCCCTTCTTGCCATCAGCAACCCCTCTCAAAATTTTGTTTTGTATACAATGTATGCATATTAACCCAGACCTAACTATAACAGATAGTACAAAATAAAACAATATAGTGTTACAGAAAAAAATAAATTTAAAACAGTGCAAAGCCATGATGAGATGTTTACAGATCAAGAGATTATCTTTTATGTATGTGAAGCTCATTCTGATCACAATGGCTATGAAGCTGGTGCATGAAGCTGGTGACATCTGATTTCAAATTCTTGTACAGATATCTTCTTCCATCAGGAGAAGGGAGATGAGAATGTGAGCAGAGTGGGATTGGTCCTATTTTTCCCAGGGGAGTGAGAAAATAAATGGAATCGATAGATAGGAGGTTGGTTTGCATGATGGCTGAGCTGCCTTCAAAAGTCTCTGAAATTTCTTGCAGTCAAGAAAGAACAGGAAGAACATACAAAGAGTGCATCTTTCACAACTGGTAAGAGTAATTGGGGATGTGCCAAATTTCCTTAATTTTTTGAGGAAGTAGAGGCATTGGTGTGCTTTCTTGTCATCGTATCAGGATAAACTGTTGGTGATATTTATACTCAAGAACTTAAAGCATCAACCATATCCATCTCAGCATCATTGATAGAGACTGGGGCATGTACTTCACCTTGCTAGTCAATGACTATAGCTTCTTCATGGAAGAGGAGGAGGAATCCTGAAGAGAGGCAGGACAGCTGGGTGCACACATTTGGAAAATATTGATCTGACCAACAGAAAAGGTAAGTTTGATCTTGGAACCCATGGTCCAAAACACTTCAGATGCTGAAAAATTAAATAAAAACAATACTGGAAGCACTCAACAAGTCAGGCAGCATCTTGGCAAAGGGGAAACAGATCAGGGTTCTTCATTAGAATGGGAAAAAGAGAAAATAAAAGTTTTAAATTGCAGAAATAGTGAGAGAGGGATAAATTAAGCCAACTAAATATCTCTAATAGGATGATGCCAGTGTTGCCAAGGGGATAAGTGTAAAAGTGATATGGTCAATAGGCTAATGAGGCAGATGGAAATAGAAAAAAAATGGAACAAAATCAATCTTATGATGGCAATTACAAACAAAGAAATGTGCAAGGTGCAAAATGCAGAGCTGTCGGATGTCCCTGGTAGGTTGGCCTCTGCTCATCCAGAGAGACAACATTACAAATTTGTTTTCTCCCTTTCCCAGTTCAAATTAACGGAAATGTTAACTCTCTTTCACTTTCCAAATATGCTGACTGATCAATTTGGTGTTTTCAGCATTTTCTAATTTTATTGTCCTCCTTTCAATATTAGGATTGAAGAAATGTTGGCCTGTCCACAGTTAACAAAAGTTTTGACTTTCATTAATTTTCTTTCCCTGAATATACAACTTTTTTTTTCTGTATATATGTTATTGGGCATGGTGGAGAAGAAAATGTCAGATGTAATTAGATGGAATTCTTAAAACTCGTGCCCTTAATAAACTCATCTACCTAGTTTAAATTAAAACCAACAAAATCAAGCAGCCAAATGGAGCAGTAGTTAAAGTGATGAATACTTAAAGATTCTCATGCAAACTCAATGATTTTTTTTCTGTAATGGACACAATCTGACCACACAGATCTAACTGATGAACCCAGAGTTTCCTAATCAGTTATTGAACATCATAAATTGTTAAAAGGAGTTAATAGGTTCTTCAGACTAAATGGAAGGTTGGCTGACAGCTGTGTAAGCAGTGAAATTATCCTTGTTAGAGAAGTCATTGGGATGCTTAGTAGCTCATTTTACCTTATAATTAGCTCCACTGGATTACAACACACAAATCTTTACTTTGTTTCTACTGCTGCCTCAGTAGGAGATCATTTGATTGTTTTAGCTAACTCTGTTCTCATCCAATTTTAGCTGTCTTTATTTAAATTTCAAACTCCAGTTTTCAGACACACGTTGTTAACCAAAAACTGATTATTTAATTCTCTTGTGCTCTGATCACTCCTAGTCTTTATGGTGAGATCATTAATTAATTCTGTCTCATTTGACATACCAGATATAAAATAGCTTGGACTCCGGTTGATTTTTTGATATATTGTTATAAGAAACCATTCTAAATACACTTTATGGACGTGCTCAATGTCGTTCTTACTCGTTTGATTTCATCTGTTTTGACTATCCTAAATTATCTTTGCTTTTGGTACAAGTTCCATAAAAGTTCATGAAGTTAGTCAAAAGGCTACTTTATACATCTTTGTGTGGTTTCCACCCAGAAATATGAGTAAAACAAGATTATTATCTGGACCCAATTGAATACTTACTTCATAATCTGCATTGTGACCGTAACCCTCAGAGGGTGACCATTCTAAAGGAGGACATGGTCATAAGCAGTTTGGAATGGCCACCCTACTACCCTCTCCCCATCCCACTGATGTCTGCACACTTGAAAAACATGACTGATCCTGCTCAAGTCGAATTAGACTTTGTTGTTTCCCACATCTCCCTGCTCCTCTTGCTCCTGGTGATTTTCATCCTTCAGCTCTTGCACTCCTTCCCCCGCCCCCCACCACAGGGACTCCAGGTCTTTCTCCAACAACAGCAACAGATGACACTGATGTACATCATGGTGAATTCTCTGCATCAGGTGGTCACTTCTGCTGAGACTCGTGCAAGCACAGAATCTAATCTTTAGAATGTGAATGGTGTGTTCTGAAGTGCTCTGGTGTGTGTGAGGCTCTTGTTTTACCCTTGTAGTGCAAGGGGTCAGGAAAGTAAACAGTAGCTTGGAAGGCCCTTGACCATCCTTGATTTGCTGGACAAGGCCTTAGAAATGCCTCCATTAATGTAGTGAAGCAAATGTTGTGACAGCTACCAGCATGGTTAGTAGTTGGTGCAGTGCTGTTAAATTGCCAGCAACCCAGGTTCGAATCTGAATCTATCTGTAAGGTGTTTGTACATTCTCATTGTCTGCATGGGTTTCCTCCAGGTGCTCTGGTTTTCTCCCACTCTTCAAAATGTACTGGGGTTGTAGCCTGCTATTCTGCTGTATATCTAAACTTATAAATCTAAACTGCTCGGTTGTCCAAGCAGTCTGGAGTCAGGTCTGAGGTGACGTGGTCAGATCTCCTGTGGAGAAGGCTATCTCTGTACAAAGCTAGAAAGCAACAGATTAAAGATAGCCTGTTGCTTATACTGAGACTATGCCAAGATGGTCATGATTGGAGTTCCAATTCATGTAAAGAAGGCTGGATAAGATGATTTCATTACCTGTGCACCTGACACTGGGAAAAGAACAGGCATGCTACATAAGTTGTGTAAAGGACTATCTGGGCCAATTAGGATAGATATTATTTCACCTGGAAAATATTGAAGAATAAACTCCAGGTTTTATAAAAATCAATATTTGCACAGTTAATAGCTGAACAACAGGAGCTTATCAATCTGGGTTTTGATTTTAATCATGAAATATCTGTACTATGTATTATCAAGCTAAGGAGTCTTCTTCTTCTTCTTTTCTTTGGCTTGGCTTTGCAGATGAAGATTTATGGAGGGGTAAAGGTCCACGTCAGCTGCAGGCTCGTTTATGGCTGACAAGTCCGATGCGGGACAGGCAGACACGGTTGCAGCGGTTGCGAGGGAAAATTGGTTGGTTGGGGTTGGGTGTTGGGTTTTTCCTCCTTTGTCTTTTGTCAGTGAGGTGGGCTCTGCGGTCTTCTTCAAAGGAGGTTGCTGCCCGCCGAACTGTGAGGCGCCAAGATGCACGGTTTGAGGCGATATCAGCACACTGGCGGTGGTCAATGTGGCAGGCACCAAGAGATTTCTTTAGGCAGTCCTTGTACCTCTTCTTTGGTGCACCTCTGTCACGGTGGCCAGTGGCGAGCTCGCCATATAACACGATCTTGGGAAGGCGATGCTCCTCCATTCTGGAGACTTGACCTACCCAGCACAGTTGGATCTTCAGCAGCGTGGACTCGATGCTGTCGGCCTCTGCCATCTCGAGTACTTCGATGTTAGGGATGAAGTCGCTCCAATGAATGTTGAGGATGGAGCGGAGACAACGCTGGTGGAAGCGTTCTAGGAGCTGTAGGTGATGCCAGTAGAGGACCCATGATTCGGAGCGGAACAGGAATGTATACGGCTCTGTATACACTAATCTTTGTGAGGTTTTTCAGTTGGTTGTTTTTCCAGACTCTTTTGTGTAGTCTTCCAAAGGTGCTATTTGCCTTGGCGAGTCTGTTGTCTATCTCGTTGTCGAACCTTGCATCCAATGAAATGGTGCAGCCGAGATAGGTAAACTGGTTGACCGTTTTGAGTTTTATGTGCCCGATGGAGATGTGGGGGGGCTGGTAGTCATGGTGGGGAGCTGGCTGATGGAGGACCTCAGTTTTCTTCAGGCTGACTTCCAGGCCAAACATTTTGGCAGTTTCCGCAAAACAGGACGTCAAGCGCTGAAGAGCTGGCTCTGAATGGGCAACTAAAGCGGCATCGTCTGCAAAGAGTAGTTCACGGACAAGTTGCTCTTGTGTCTTGGTGTGAGCTTGCAGGTGTCTCAGATTGAAGAGACTGCCATCCGTGCGGTACCAGATGTAATCAGCGTCTTCATTGTTGAGTCTAGATTCTAAATAAATGCTAGAAATTGGTGTAAAGAACAATGAAGAGATAAAAAAAAAGAATCTGTTCAAAGTTCACAGAAACTAGACCAAATAGATATTGGAGACATGGGACTGCAGATCAACTGCGTGAACATTGAATTTTACAGTTTCTGGTCATCTGCACTTTTTCTGTTAATTTCTTTCTCTTTCTGATATACCCAAGTTCCCATTTTTTAAAACTATTCTCAGTCCCCTATTACTCAATTCCCTTCCCTTGTGACAGAGTATTTAGATATGTTTTGGGAGATAAATTGGAAAAGGTTTGCTGGAGTAGGTTACATGGAAACACTTTAAAACAGATCTTATTTAAAATACTGGAGCTCTGCCCCATGCTAGAAGTATCAACTCCAGAGCTTTTGCAAGAGCTTTGAAGAGTGATCAAGAGACTTCACTGATGGATTGTTGTTTACAAAAGGCAACAGATGAAAGAGCATGACAGAGCTGCTGTGTCTGGAAGATAACTTGCTGTTCTGAGAGGGTCATGTGGTTTTGCAAGCAGAGAGAGTCAAACAGGCTTTCTCTCAGAGAGAGAGAGAGAGACACCGAAATCACTTGTACAGTGTTACAGCCAGTAACAGTAGCTGGGACTGGAACAGGACAAGCTGGCAAGCTTATGCAAAGCCCAGTTGTAAGATGGCCTGGTCAAAGCCCTTGTGGTTAATGCAAGAGGAGAGGACTGGCTGTCTAATGTTTTACTTGGAATAAGTGAAACAAAAAGGAACTCTGTGGTGATCTGAAAGAAAGAGGTTATCATCTGGAGAACCTTGAAGGGGCGAGTTTCACCAGCAAGACACTGAAGTGGCTAATTAAAAAGGAACAACAAATCTCTCTCTGAAAACCAACAAGAACCTTCCTGAGCAGTAACCATTTACCTTTCAAGCACCAAAGCCTGATGAACTTGATAAATGTTAAATTCTGTGCACACTATAAGAATTGCCTGCAACCAGTGAACTTGGAGGAATGAGAAATGAGATTGGATGTGAACCAAAGAACCTTTCTGAACCTACACACATATTTCATACACGTGCGCTTAGAATTAGAAGGGGGCTAAATTAGGTTACGTAAGTCAATATCAATAAGTTAAAGTTTGGTTCTATTTTCATGTTTCAAGATAATTAAAAGCAACTTTTGTTTAAGTAACATTTGTCTCGGTGAATATCTATTGCTGCTGGGTTTTGGGGTCCTCTGGGCTCTTAGCACCCTACCTGGTTCCATCTGCCTAATGCCCACACACTAACACTTCCCTCTACTATTCCCATCTGCCCACCATATTTCCCTTATCTGGTTCCACTCATCTTCCTTTCTTATCCGATTCCATAATCTGCAGCCCTCTATTGTCTCCACTTATCACCTCCCAGCCTCTGTCATTATCTCCACCCTTGCATCCTCCACCTGACTCCATCTGCTCATTAGTGCCTCCACACCCAGATACACCTATTTCATGTCATCTCCCGCCTCATCCTGCCCCCTTCTCTCTTTATACTGGGCTTTACGTTCTCAGTCCTGATGCAGTGTCTTTACTGAAAATGCTGAACATCCCTTTGCCTCCACAGATGCTACCTCAGCCATTGACTTCCACCAGCAGCTTGGTTTTTTTT
Source organism: Narcine bancroftii (assembly GCF_036971445.1). Classification (NCBI taxonomy): domain Eukaryota; kingdom Metazoa; phylum Chordata; class Chondrichthyes; order Torpediniformes; family Narcinidae; genus Narcine; species Narcine bancroftii. The sequence goes on along the minus strand of NC_091473.1, from coordinate 121,323,031 downwards.
TGCTCCACTGAGACATCATGATTACTTTTAAAGAGGACAAGTTTAACCCAGAAAAGCTCATTATCTAATAACAATAATTAAAATAATCAATGTCACGCTATTGAAGACTGCAGAAGTATGTAAAGAGGAAAAGATTAATAAGAAAATTAAGATTTATAAGAGAAGATCTAGGTTGACTTTGCATTGGGTGCAAGCGAAACAAGTTAGATTGTGAGCAAAGAAATTTTACAATTTAAAATCTTTGTAAATCATTGTGGGGGGGGGGGGTCCAAATCCAATAATGGCAATTGGCGCATAAAGTATTATCAAAAATATAAAAATTCATAAAGGGAAAAAAATAAGTAGCCGAACAATTTTAATTTAGATTTGAACCCAGGACAAAAGAAAATGAGATGCGTTCTTCAAAGACCATTGTGCCCTAAAAATAACTGAATTGCAAAAGGGTTACGTCAAATTTCAATTCAAATAAGAACACTTTCAGGCACAAGAATGAATGTTTAAAGCACTGGGCAATGAAAAGAGAATCTCTCTCTGTATCTGGGATAATGCTGGGCTGAGAATGTGCATTAAGAAGAAGACCAGTGAGAGGATTATGTGAGGTTTTTACAGTGTCTGTTTGGCCTGTGCGATATCTTACTGACTAATAGCACAAGTAGCTTTGAGCCCTCACTTACTGAGCATACTGAGCTAATAACAGCGTTGTCAGCAGATTGGGAACAGCCAAGTGCTGCAGAGAAAAGCAAAATTTCTAATATATTAAAGCTGAAGGCTTTGCAATTGATTTTTTTCTTATCTGCCAGAACATTTTGAAAACAATGTATCACTTTAAGGTTAGAGCTCTTATTAGTTAATATTTTTCACCATGTTGCTGTCTTGCACTTTCTCACCAATTTGTACTGATGATTTTGGGATTTCAGCAGACCAAGCTACAAAATAATTGGATATTAACCTGCTGACTATAGCTGCGCCAGATTCCCAATCTTCATTCTGCTGTTAGGAGAAACTATAAGGCTTTGGTGGATTAATGAAAGTATTAGTACCCAGGTTCTTGTTAAATGTCAGCCTTAACCCTGGTGGTTGTTGCCCTCTTGTCTTTGAGGCAGGAGGTTATGAATTTGAGTTCCACTCCTAAAGTAATGCAAGCAATCTTGGGTGACATTTCAGTGTAGCTTTAATGGAAATGCTGCCTTCTTAAAGAAGCTGGCTTGCCGATAGACATGAAATGATGTGTTTGCCTTCTTGGCCATGTAAAGCATTGTTCATTGAAGAATAACAGGGCAGTTCTGAAATCTTAACATATTGAACAATATTAATTAAACAAATAAACCACTCATTTAATGCTGTTCATAAATTAATTAAACTAATTTTAAATAGTGACGAAACTGCAAATCTTGGAAATCTGAAATGAAGAGGTGGAAACACTCAAAATGCCAGGTAGCATCTATGGAGAGAGAGACGGAGTTAAGATTTCAGATCAATGAATGTACAAAAGACTATTTCTCTTCCTTTTACAGAGGTCTCTGTGATTGATTCTGCAGAAGCCCAGATATGTAAATAAATGCATGCATCTGCTAACACAGTGTGGACTGTGGGTTATTATGAGGAACGTGATAAAAGACCCAAATGGAGGAACAAAGCATTTTTATGCAATACAAGGTTAAAAAAATGAAACTACTCTCAGGAATCTTTGGCATCAATGTGACCCAAGATGAGCCTCATAACTAAGATATTATTCTCAATGACATATTTTGTTTATATCTTATTATTTGGCATTAAAACAGTATATTGTGCAACACTTAGTCAATATATTAACCTGTTGGTAGGATCTTCTGCATTATATATTAATCTGATTACAGTGATTTATTGTTAAACAAAATTCTGAAAGTATTTTTTTATCTGCCATAAATGTCATATGTTGTACAAAATTAAGACAGTAAGTGCTGGACATGTTCAGCAGGTTAGGTTGCGTCTGTGGAAAGAGAAAAGGAGTTAGTTTCACAGCAAATATCTTCATCAGATTTAGTGTCATCAGAATCATTGCACATTTAGATTGACCATACGTCCAAATGCCTTCCTTCCACATTGAGCTATTGGCTACCGTGCATTAGCTATGAACAGACATTGTTTTGTTCATGCTAAATAAATATTTTGATGGCCAGTAGAATCATAAAAATAGCATCTGCCCAGGTAATATTTAAAAGTATGTAACTTCATCACATTGTTCAAAACCTCTGCAGAAATAATACTGTACAAAAATATCCTTTAAAACATTTCTGATTTGACTCCATTGTTTTAAGTGGAATTTTAGAAGCAGGTTTGAGAACACAGCTATAATGAACACAATGTGTTTAACACTAGTGTTTGAAGATTACTTTCGAGCCAAGATTCTCTGCATTATCCAATTTTCTTTTTCTAATTCTCTCTTCAGATTATGCATTCCATTATTTTCTTGAATAAAACCTCCATTTCCCTAAAATTGTAGAATCTGTGGAAATATACTGTATATTGTAGCATGGAGAAGAGCGACATGCACAGCAAAACCTTGGAAAATTAGACTGGTTTATCGCCTCTGGGAGTGCCGGCCTGGGATTGGCCAGCATTCCTGCCAGATTTCCCCATCTTCTCTCCATATGGAGGTCACCTAGGATGGTGGCTGGTGTCACCCCTCCCCATGTCTGAGTGGTCACCATGTTTGTCGGCCATTTTGCAGGTCAGTCCGTGTCTCCGTGTGCGGGTTGCTACAATACTTGAATTTCTACAAACATTAGTCATGATGTAACTTTTCAAGGGAATAAAATGCACTCTAACATAAATAGAAAATATTGTGGAGTGTGCAAAAGGCATTTGCAAAATTTCTAATGAAGGTTCAAGAAAATGGAAGGTAGAGCTCTAATGTTGCACTAGATTTTTTTTAAAGTCCCTGATTCTAGTGTGAATCAAACAGGGAGATATTTGTTTGGGATTTATCTGGGAAAAAGTTCTGTTCTTATTGAGTTTCCATCCTTTGATGACTAAGTACATTGTTGCCCGCCAAAACTTGTGACTTGCATCTCCAATAGTTAAAACAGTATTTCCTGGTGTTAGCATCAACAAATAGAGGCATAAAGTCACATGAGCAGAAACAGATCCATCAGATCGCCTGGTCCACACCATTTTCTAGTCCCCGTTTTATTCTCCCCACATTCCCAGCAACTCTCCCAAGATTCCACCTCTTACCTACTAGAGCCAATTTACAGGGAAATGTAAATTGGCCTTTCTACTTTCTACTTCAGATTAATACACCAAATGCATTAATACATTAATCTATTAACCAAAATATAAATACAACTTGGTTAATGTGGTAATTGCAGATAACTAAGGACAGTGAGGGGGCCCCAGGGTGTGTGGTACCTGGCAATGACAGCCAAGCTGAAATTCCACCAGCTCTGACCAAGGAGAGTGAGGGGTTCCGAAATGTAAGTTGCCTGATATCAACAGCCTGGCTGATAAATTTCCAACCATCTCCTTTCTCTCTGGATTCATGTGACTTACAAGAATTAGGGAACCAAAATACCTAAGGTGAAGGGGTCATGTCTGTGCGATTGGTCCACAATATGGTGCATCATGTACCTAGACATTGCTTAATGTTGGTAGGATAATGCTTGCCGCCCAGGAGATGACAGTTTTGAGATTTCTTTATGTCAGTTGGCATTGGAGGATTTAAACCCATGCATTTGTATGTTCAGAGAGTTCCTTGATCCTTACAGAGGTGACAGACATCCCACAGGTCTGTGTATCAAATAAAGAGAATTGGCTAAAGAAACATCTGAGTCCTTCTTTACTCAGGAGAATAAATTGCTGATTGAGACCTCAACCCAGAACCTAGAAGGGTAGTCACGTGATGGAGTAGTGGCTGGTCAGGTGGAAACAGCCCTCTCCAGGAAAAAAAAAGTGTGAAAAAACAGCTCAAAAAACATAAAATACAGAAAGAGAAAGATAAAGTTAGAAGAGACAGAAGATGGCACCCAAAAGAGAAAAAGTTAGAATAACAGAGAAAAAGAAAGAAGGGAAAATCACTGGAGAAGAAAGAAGAAGGCCTTACCTGCACGTCGGAGCAGAGAGCCACCCGTGGAGAGGAACGGCCGATCTCCAGTGTTGGTGAGTCCCCAGAGGAGCGGTGTCCTCCCGACTGACGGACTTCAAAAATGGCTCTCAAAGCTAAGAAGAGGTGCACAACTGTGCAAGTAAAAGAAAAGATCAACATTGACAGGAGGGGGACTCAGCTGAGGAGCAGCCAGCTGTGGAGTGGCCAGCTGAGAGACGCCCAGTATCAGGGCATTCGGCAGGGGGAAGTAAAGAAGAAAGAAGAAAAGAAGAATGGTGAGAAAGAGAATGAAGGGCGGGAAGAGGATAAGCGGCAATGGGGCGACCAGCAGGGGGATGACCTGCGGCAGGAGACCCAGCAGCGGGTGACCTGCAGCGGGAGGCACAACAACGGGTCGACCTGCAGCAGGAGGCCCAGCAAGGATACAAAAGCAGCTCACCAGAGAAGGATGAAGATACAAAGATACAGAGAAGAGAAGAAGATGACACAGACATAGATACAGACACAGAAGAAGAGGAGGAAGACCAAGAATTTCAAAGAAAGGAAGAAGGTAAAATAGAAGGATGAAGTTTAGATAAAGCCTTTTTCGAAGAACAAATTAGGTCATTAAAAGAATGGCTATCATTAGAATTTAGTTTAATGAAAAGAGCTGAAGACAGAATACAAAGCTTAGAGTTGGTCATGACTGAAATAGGGAAAAGAGTAGAAAATGTGGAGGAATGAGAAGCTGCTGTAGAAATCGAGATAAATGATTTAAGAGGGAAGTTGGAAGAGACAAAATTTATTGTCACAAAAAATTGAAGTATTGGAAAACTACATTAGGCGAAACAACATAAAAATAGTGGGCCTGAAAGAAGGCAAAGAAGGGTCAGATATGAAGGAATTTATAAAAGGATGGATCCCAAAGGTGCTGGGAATAACAGACTCACATGAAGAAATAGAAATCGAAAGAGCGCATAGAGCACTAGTACCGAAACCGCCATCACATCAAAAATCAAGATCCATATTGGTAAAATTTCTAAGATATACGACAAGAGAAAACATACTGGAGCAAGCAAGAAAGAAGGTTAGAGAAGACAATAAGCTGTTGGAATATAAGGGACAAAAAATATTTTTTTACCCGGAAGAAAGCTTCGAACTTTTAAAGAAGAGGAAGGAATTCAACACGGCGAAATCAATCTTATGGAAGAAAGGGTATAACTTTATATTAAGACATCCAGCGGTACTCAAAGTATTCATTCCTGGGGAACAGAGTAGACTGTTCTTAGACCCAACGAAAGCTCAAGAATTTGCTAAAGATTTGCAGAACAGGAGAAGAGAGGAGGAGGAGTGACAAGAAGGATGACCGGCAAGAAAATATACAAAAATATGTAATAAATATAAAGTAAAGATAATGTATATATAAAGATTTAAAGATGAGTAAGAGAAGGGGAAGAAGAAAAAAAAGAGAGAGCTTTGTTATAAGTATAGGAAAATAGTGTTCTGGAGGGGCTGGCGGGGAGAATAATGGTCACTGCAAAATCGGTTTACAATTGCGAGTAAGTTCGCAAACCAAATGGAAAGTGGAGTTGTGGTTACCATTATAGAGGTATATAAAATCATAAGGAGCAAAGCAAGGTAAATGGTCCTCAAATTCTTTTCTGAGTGGAAAAAGGCTGTTTGAATTTATTCTATCTATACCCTTTGTAATTTTGTATACCTCTCATTTGCCCTCATTTAATTTGATCTGTCATTTGGCACCCCAATTTTGCAACTGGTCCAGATCCAGCTACAATCTTTGAAAGACTTTGTTGCTGTCCACTACACCTCCAATCTTTGTGTCAACTGCAAACTTGAGTTGGGCTGAAGGCTTATTTCCATGCTGTGTAACCCTATGCCTCCATGATTCTACCAGAAATGTTCGCCATCCAAGATACCACCAGTCCTAGAAGGCATTTTGACACTTTCTGTCTTTATCCACCTAAATATAGGCTTGAGGCAATGGTGACAGATGTCCCAGTGAAATACGCTGATACTGAAAAAAGAAGGATCAAAAATCTGTGGCAAAGAATGTGCTCCTCAAAGAACTTCTGAAACACAGAGCTGGGACGAATAACTGATGAAGTCATGTGATCACCTAGTATTCTAAGTGACTATGGATCTGTGACTCTTTGCCATCGGCTTGATAGGTTCTTAGCCTTCAACATGCAGAGCTCAAACAAAGAATTCACAGAGCTCTTCACAGAATTCTGCTCTGGAATGTTTTACAAATGATATTGCTATCCAATCAGAAATAAATCATATGCTAGGTCTGTAACAAAGATACACTGTAGAGCTCGTCGAAAGAACCAAAGACTTGTTGATCCAAACCAAGGCTTTTATTAGCAAAAGACAGGAGCTCTTCACAGGTGGCCGACCAGTCCGGAATGATCCGACCTGGCTAGGGACACAACCCTTTAAGGCCCAGACAATAGGCGTGGCTTTGCTCTCAGCCAATCGCTGTAAGCACAGTCTAGATTCAGTAACTATATACACTATGTACATTGGTGATAGATCTGTACTATCACATACACTAAATAAGAACATTTTTGTTTAGAATCACAACATTCATTTAGAGTCTATGCAAGATCAAAATCACTTCACACTGATACTGAATGGCTTCCAGGAAGATATAGCCCAATTTAAAGAGCAGTCTGACTGCACAAGGTAAATATCCCTCTGGTTCTTGCCTCTTCACGTGTCTCATATCTGCTTCTACCACTTCCCCTGCCAGAATGCTTCAGGCACCTATTATTCTCTGTATTTAAAAAGAAACCTTGCATCATAAATCTCCTTTAAACTTTTCCCCTCTCACATTAAAGCAATTCTGTCTAGCGTTTGAAATTTCTGTCCTGGGAAAAAGACCCTTTTTTTCCCTATCTCTGCCTCTCTTAATTTTATATTTCTCAACTGGTCACCCCCTCAGCCTCTGAAGCTGAAAAACATCTGAGTTTGTCTGTCCTCTCCTCATAGCTATTTCTCTTTTATCCAGGCCACATCCTGGTGAATCCCTTCAGCGCTCTCTCCAAAGCCTCCGCATCCTTCCTGTAATGTGGCAACCGGCACTATACACAATACTCCAGATGTGCCGTAACCAAAGTTTTATATCGCTGCAACATGACTTCTGGCCTTTGTTGCACAGCATCCCAACTGATGATAGATGATGCTCCAACTCCTCACGTCATTCCATTACATTGGGATCCTGCCACTGATCAGGGCTTTGCTAGTCACCTCCATGCCATCTGAAAATTTGACATCAGGCTTGGGTATATCTGGGGCAATTTATTTTATGCATTAATATTTTTTATTAGTTGGGTATCATTGCTCATTCCTAAATGTCCTTAAGAAAGTTCCTTTTATAATCCTGTTAGATAAGGAGTTTTGGATTTTAGGCAGGTGATAATGAGGATCCGGTGATATATTTCCATATCACATGGTATGCATCTTGGATGGGTGTATTAGTCTCTCTTGAAATGCAGAATGAAGGCAACATGTGCCTCATTCATGACCGTTCAATCCAATTGATTATCTTTATCCAGGATAGTTGTTTAATGTTTTAGTTAAATAGAATTGCTGCATTTCAATACTAAATTAGTTTTCCAGTCTACCATATTCTTCATTATGGTAACCACCTCAGCCTTAAGTCATTTTCAAATATTTTAGTAAAGATACGTAACTAAGTCTATTTGAGTTTTGTTCTCGTTAATTTTATGGAGATACCAAGTCTCTCTGTATGTTATTCATATGTTTGGAACTAACCCTTCAGGCATCTCCTGACACTTGGAGGTAGAGTTGTTTCTGAAATTCCATTGAAGCATTAACATTTAGCAACTCTGAAAAAGCACTGAGCAGTATTCAGAGGTTTCTTTACTAACTATCTATTCACAATAAAAAGCATAAGGAAAAGTATTTACTTAGCCACGATAAAATGATAAATCCCAAGAAATCTGCGTGGATTAGGGAGTCAAGCGATTAAGTGAGCTGTCATATTTCCCATTGTATGCAGAGTGCTATGGGCTGAGGGGCTGATAATCCTTCTGAGGCAACAGAGGACAGCCCAGCTGCTCCAGCGGAGCTTAGGGACAGCGAGCGTGCTATAGACATGAAAGTCTCTGCATTAGCTTCCCACATTTTTTTTCATCTTAAAGAGTAAGCCCTTTTTCTAAAGGCTACTTTGATAAACAAACACTCAAAATCCGTGGAGATTTGGAAATCCGGACTTATCGGAAAAAGTTTGAATCCAGGGACCAGTTCAATAAAAGCAGATTAGAGCAGTCTAAATAAGTTGAACAATGCTCGGCTAAGTTAGTGTGAGTTTCTGAAACATGAAATGACTCTGAGTGGATGAGAAGCAAGCGTTCTACAGGAATCTGTTTAGTAGGCTGCTGAGCCCATAAATTACCATATGACTGAAAATAGTTGGTTAACAATCCAATATTATACATAGATCCAAAGCCATTTATGATTGAGTGCTTTTGAGCTTGCAGCCTTTTCACTTTCTGATTGTGCAGTTGTATTTTTGAACACATGTAGCATTTTATTTTGGATGTGCCTTCTAGTTCTGTTAAATCTGAATCTGAAATTGTTTTAAAACTGCGTGGCATATCGGAGGTCAAGGATCACTCTCAATTTTGGACTATACATTGAGCCCAGGTAATACATTTTGATACTAAAAAATTAAAATGACAAAGGGGACAGCTCCTCAAACATTGCTGCACCCTGTCTCCACCCTTCACCCTCACTGTCAGTGAATTGGTTGCCTTGAAAATAGCATGGCACATGTGAGGGCTATTACCCGAGCATGCAGGAGGTTGTGGGTTATCAGGAAGTAATGGCAGATGGGAAGAAATCAAATAACTGCTTCTACATAATACAGTAAAACACAGGCTTTTTCCAGTAATCAGATGAAAATTGAATGTGATTCTATTTTGTCTTAATTATCTCCAGTGAGCTTCTTGTCTTTTTTTTTCTTTTAGGTAGGTTTTGGGATCGAGATTAATTTGTTTCCATTCGTACACGAACTGTCGAGTAACTAATGAGACATTGCAAACAGGTGGAGCAGATGCAGCTTGACAGGGAAGCTAGGTGAGTTGATTAGATTGTTATAAGCTCCTTTGTTTGTTTGCATATGACCTCCATGTGCTCCTGCTGACGATTCAGAGGCTCAATCTCTTTCCAGACACTTCTCCATTTGAACAGACCTGGGTCAAGGATCATTGTTGAAGGAGGTGCTGAGGACATTTTTGAGTCTGTTGCATCAAGGAGTTCAGAATAAGGAGTTTGTTTCAGAATTTGGTATCAACATACCGACAATATGGCCCAGCCATTGGCTTGAGTATGCATGACACTGGAAAAAAGATAAGGTAATAATGTTCACATTATCCTTTCATATAAAACTGAAAATAGTTGGTTAACAATCCAATATTATACATATTTCATATAAAATTATGGAAGGCATAGATAGAATAGAGACAGGTACGTTGTTTCCATAGGTGGTTGACACTAGAACTAAGGGACATAGCCTCAAGATTCAGGGTAGTAGATTTATGGTGGAGATGAGGAGGATCTACTTTTCCCAGAGGTTGGTGAATCTGAGGAATTTGCTCCCACTGAAACAGTGGAGGCTGCCTCAGTAAATGTATTTAAGACGAGATTTGATAGATTTTTACACAGTAGCTGAATAAATGGATATGGGGAAAAGGCAGGTAGGTGGAGATGAGCCTAACATTATATCAGCCATGATCTAATTGAATGGCAGAGCAGGCCTAATCCTGCTCCTATTTATGTTTTTAGTTGCACCTCTTAGATATTTGGGATATCAGCAAGACTATCCTGACATAAGAAAATATATAACTGACATCATCCCATAGAACAGAATTAATCAGTTAAAGTGGTTGAAGGAAGCAGTATTGCTCCACTCTCATGAGGTAAATCTATGCTCTAGCCGAGAAGACCAATGCCTTTTAAATTTTGTTTAAAATACTTTAACAGTATAATAGATGAAAACCCTTCCAGCCCATGAAATCCATGCTGCCCATTTACACCTATTTAACCTACCAGTCCCATATGTTTTGGAGAGTGGGAGGAAACTAGCACCTGGAGAAAACCCATCTGGGTCACAAGCTCCTTGTACAAACAGACACTGGTGGATTTGAACCCAGATTATTTTGACCTTTAGGGTTTGAGATAATATGATCTGTCCTTAAAAAAAAATTACAATGATACGTGACCCAAATTTAATCATTTGGAATACTTGTGAACACGATAGTGTTTGGGGCACAACAATGGCCCACAAATGGTTAATTTGCTAGTTTCAGTACTTCAAGACTTTTCACATTTATGTTTTTACACAGCTGCTGCATTGCAGGAAAATATACATGGGAATCCATGTTTAATCCTTGGAATGAGAGCAAAAGTCACAGCATTACAATTTTACCATTCAGTCAAAGAATACCATTAGGATATAGTATTATTTTGAATCCTGTTCACTGACCATTTCAGTGAAAGTTTCTAAATACCTGACCGGCTAACTCATTTATGTCCATCAGCAGGTTTTCAGAATGATGCTCAGCTATTCGTAAGCCATTGATGATGCTCCTAAGATGACTGCCTACACCCAAATCACTTTCCGTCAGGGATTAAATTTGTCTTCATCTCGGCAATGTAGAGTCATGTTCCCATAGAGTTATATAGCATAGATTCAAGCTCTTTGCTCCACAAAGCCTGCACCGACCATGAAGCATACATTTACACCAATCCTATGATAATCTCATTTTACCATCCTTGTATTCCCCTCAACTCAACCCTTCCCGCGCCCCCCGCCCCCCCCCCCCCCACCAGACACACACACATATACACACAAAAAACAAGGAGAACTTATGGTGATCACTTGACCTACCAACTTGTATATCTTTGGGGTGTGGGAAGAAACTAGAGTATCTGGGGGAAACACATGGTCATGGGGAAACAATGCAGGCTCCATATAGACAGCACTGGAAATCAGGATACCTTCGTCAAGGTATGAAGGGATCAAGCCTAAAATGTTGGTTATGCATTTTTATCTTTGCTCTATAAAGTACACTGTTTGACCTGCTGAATTTCTCCAGCATTGTGTTTTTATTTTAACACAATACTGCAAATTTGACCCAAACAATGCGTCATACAACTTTACCATAGCATCCCAACTCCTGAACTCAATACTTTGATTTATGAAGACCAATATGCAAAAAGCTTTCTTTAAGACCTTATCTACCTGTGATGTCACTTTCAGGGAGTCATGTATCTGTATTCCCAGATCCCTCTGCTCCATCACACTCCTCAGTGCCCTATGATTTATCGTGTTTGTCCTCCATTGGTTTGTCCTTCTAAAAATTGTCTGCATTAAATTCCATCCGCCATTTTGCAGCCCATTTTCAACCTCCGAAATTCAGCTCCATTGTCCATTTTCAGCACTAACCCGTAATTAAATGTTATGTCATTAGATGTGTTCTCCTTTTCAGTATTGTTATGGCTGATCTGTAAAATGTATTAATATTCATATAACAGCATTCTGACAATTTCAGTTATGACATTTTTATTTGACCTAGTTTCAACTGCTTTGAAGGAGTAAGATTTTTTCATTTCCGCTCTCATATGAAGAACATCTGTGGTCTTTTCTGGGCAGACTCTACTTGAGTCAGAGGCAGATAAAACCCTACCTCATGTAGATTTCCCTGATGAAAATATTAGATAGAATATAACGTGGTTTGTGACTATCAATGAAGACTGAAAGGAAAAGAAAATGAGAAATGTGATAACTATATTCCCAAGCTTTGAAGAAATCCATAAATGTTTGGAGCTTTTTAATCATTTTAAGTAAAGCAACCAAAACCTAAAAATAGAAGCAAGGTTATACCTTGGAATTGAATGGGATACAACTTTAGATGTAGGTCATATTTCAGAATAATCTCTTTTCCTTAAACACCATTCATTTATTTGTTTTGAATTTCATTCATATTACTTTTCCGTCATTTCCATTTTGCATTCTAAAACCCATTTTGAATTTTCTATAATTTGGGAACAGATTGTGATTGAAACTACCTGAATTTCTATTTTTATTTTTAATTTTAGACATACAGCGCAATAACAGGTCATTTTGGCCCACAGGTCTGTGCCGCCCAACTTACACCCAACTGACCTACACCCCTGATACATTTTTCAATGATGGGAGAAAACTGTAGCCCCCAGAGGAAACCAATGCAGACACGGTGAGAACTCCTTGAAGACAGTGCTGGATTCAAACCCTGGTCCCGATCGCTGATGATGTAGTGGCGTTGCGCTAACCACTATGCCAACCCTGCTGCCCTACAACAAATCAACAGAGACTAATGAACGAATGAATGCTAAAAATGGTAAGTAAGATCCCATTATTATCTGTTCCATCAATCCTCCAGTATTCTGACTGAACCTGAAAAAAAGGTGAGAGATTCAAGGCTTGCTGTTTATAGGGAAATAAATGTCTTTTTGTGTTAAATAGCAGGAAATTAGCCTACGGATAGAGCATGTGATTAGGAAGACAAATGGAATGTTGTCCTTTATTGCAAGGAGGGTGGTGTACAAATGTAGAAAAGTCTTTTGCTCTAACTCTATGGTGCATTGGTGGGACATCTCCATGAAAGTATACAGCTCTGGTTTGAGATGATCTTATGAAAGCATGAAAGACATTGCAGACCAATTGACAAGGAAAGCATTCATTGACAAAAGGCAAAGGAGGAAAAACCCAACACCCAACCCCAACCAACCAATTTTCCCCTGCAACCGCTGCAATCGTGTCTGCCTGTCCCGCATCGGACTTGTCAGCCACAAACGAGCCTGCAGCTGACGTGGACCTTTTACCCCCTCCATAAATCTTCGTCCGCGAAGCCAAGCCAAAGAAAAGATAGTTTCAAAATAAGGGGTGGCTGTGGTGTCATTTATTCCCACAGGATGTTGCGAATAGTTGGAATCCTCAAAGCTTCAAAGGTTCAGAAGTTCCTTTTATTGTCACGCAATAACATATTAAAAGTGTAATATACATGATATACTTCAACTTTTAGCTGCCATAAAGCAAACAAAGAGTCATTTTGAGCATTGCCTGGTGCCCCTAACAAAAGGAGAAAAAGAAGCGAGAGTCCTTTAAGAGACTCTTAATTCTGTGGATTCGCCACCAGCACTCCTACAACATCTACAGTCACACAGATTCCAGTTCAAACCATCAGCACCAGAAGCTCCAGGTCCAAACCTCCATTACGATCAGGAAGCTTTCAGCACCCGAGGCCTTTCAGGACCCCTTTCTTGCCCTCAGCAAACTCTCAAATCCTGGTTCCGATACCTGGTGGGCCTGCAACTGCAGGGCCGCGACGGCCATGGTGAACACACGTGACCTGCTCTGAGATGCCTACGTTGCAGGCATAAGATCCAGTTATATCTGCCAGAGACTGTTAGAGCAAAATAAGCTCAATTTGCAGAAGGTATTCAAGCTAGCAGCCTCCCAAAATATGGATGTGAATTCTGCAGACAATGCGGCCGCCTTGTGGTTAACGTGGGTGCTGCCATCTTGGGAAGTGGGAGGACTGCAGGCCTGCAGAACACCGCTACATCCACCAATTACCCAACCACAGCTGTGATACTCCACGAGCACTCAAAGTGCTAATTCTGTGACCTGATAAAACACCCGAGAAAACGTTGCACAGCGAAAGACTCAGTTCATGCTAACTGTGGGAAGAAGGGACCAAAGTGTGTAAATCGGGGTCACCCTCCAAACCAAGTAGCGTGGCAAGCAAGCCTTGGGGGTCACTATCTTAGATCCCACCATCTCTTCAATCCAGCAGCATCTCGTGCGGGCTTCCATCTTGGATACCGCTATCTCCTCAACCCAGCAGCACCTCGTATAGGCCTTTGGGGCCGCCATCTTGGATGCCACCATTTTCCCAACCCAGCAGTGCCATGTGCAGGTCATGAGGTCTGCCATCTTGGAATCAAACACCCAAACACTCCACTGTATCTATGGAGCCTGACAGCAACTCAACACTGGCCTCCATTATGCTAGACCAGAGGAACCTTCACCAACTCGCCAGACCAATGATGGACGTCAAGGCAAATGGCCAAATGATGAGCTATCTGTTCAACAGTGGAAGCACAGAAAGTTTCATCCACCCCGACATGATGCAGTGCTAATCCCTAATGGTAAATTCAGTAAACCATTTTGTTTACTGTGGACACAAGTGGCCTTGGCCTCAAAGTCTCAAACGGCAGATGTCCATGGGTAGTGTGTAGTGACTCTAATGGTATGGGGCACAGACTACAAAAACTTTAAACTTCATGTGATGCTGCAGCTTTGCGCTGCTGTGCTGCTGGGGCTGGACTTTTAATGCCACCTTCAGAGTGTCACAATGGAGTACGATGGGCCCTAACCCCCCCCCCCCCGTCTATAACCACGTTTTTAAACTGCCCACTGCACCCCACCCAGGAAACCCCCTGGCCTCTCCTCCCATCATCTCCAACCAGCAACCAGCCAAATGACACAACTTGTGACCTCTCAACCCTCAAAATTACTCCCCCATTGCTGTTTGCTAACCTCACCCCCAACTGTAAACTCATCACCACCAAAAGTAGGTGATACTGTGCCAGGGACAGTGCCTTTTTCAGGTTGGAAGTACAGAGGCTTCTGAATGAGGGGATCATTGAAGCCAGCACCAGCCCCTGGAGAGCCCAAGTAATGGTAATAGAATGGTCATCGACTGTTAACAGATATACGCAGTTGGACACAAACCCTCTCTCCCTCGTATCCGACATGGTGAATCAAATCGCCAAATATCGTGTATTCTCCACCATCGATTTAAAGTCAGCATATCATCAGCTCCGCCTGAAGGACTGCCAATACACAGCCTTTAAGGCAGTTGACCCCCTCTACCATTTCATTAGGGTTTCCTTTGGAGTCCCCAAAGGAGTCTCGGTCTTCCAACGGGAAATGGACTGCATAGTAGACCAGTATGAGCTGCATGCCACATTCCCGTATCTGGACAATGTCACCATTTGCAGCCATGAAATACAGGATCATGACGCCAACCTCCAAAAATTTCTCCAGGCTGCCTAAGTCCTTAACCTAACATACAAAAAGGTGTGATTGTTTCACACAACTCACCTTGCTATCCTTGGCTGCATCACAGAGAACGGAGTCATTGGCCCCTATCCAACTGCATGTACCCCCTGTTGGACCTCCACCTTCCCCACAGCTTTAAGGCCCTGAAAAGATGACTGGGCTTTTTCTCTTACTATGCCCAATGGGTCCCCAATTATGCAGACAAGGCCTGCCCCTTGTCAAATCCACCTCTTTTCCTCTGACATCAGAGGCCTGTGGAGCATTCAGCCAGATGAAGGCAGACATTGCCAAGTCCATAATGCATGTAGTGGACGAATTCACCTTGTTCCAGGTGGAGAGCAATGCGTCTGACTTCGCCCTGGTCACCACCCTTAACCAGGCAGCAGACCCAGAGTCTTTTTCTCCCGCACCTTCCAGAGCCCCGAAGTACAACACTCCTTGGTTGAGAAGGAGGCCCAGGCCATTGTCAAAGGGGTACAGCACTAGCGACACTACCTTGTCGGCAAA
Source organism: Narcine bancroftii (assembly GCF_036971445.1). Classification (NCBI taxonomy): domain Eukaryota; kingdom Metazoa; phylum Chordata; class Chondrichthyes; order Torpediniformes; family Narcinidae; genus Narcine; species Narcine bancroftii. Next base: position 121,307,303 of record NC_091473.1, on the reverse strand, counting down.
CTATTTACCATGCCTACTTACCAATGAGCGATTGCCTTCATTTTCAACAACCAGTAGCTAGGTAACATCAAAAACGACAAGATATTGAGATGGAAAATCGAACTTTCCACCTACAATTATGATATCTTGTACCGGCCCATGAAACTCAATGAACCTCCAGATGCCCTATCCCACAGGACATGTGCCAGCACACAAATAGAGCAGCTACCAACTTTCCACAATGACCTCTGCCACCAGGTTTTACCACTTTGTCAAAGCCTGCAACTTACCTTACTCCATTCAGGGGATCAGGACCAAAAATTGCCAGGTCTGTGCAGAGTGCAAACCACACTTCTATCGGCCAGGCAGGGCACACCTGATAGAGGCCACCCACTCCATTTGAATGGCTGAGCATCAATTTCAAGGGGCCCTTCCCCTCCTCCAACTCCAGAGTGTACTTTCTCAACATCATTGACGAGTACTCACGTTTCCCATTCACCATCCCCTTCCCAAACATGACCACTGCCACAGTCATCAAGGCCCTATGCAATCTCTTCACCCTGTTCGGGTACCCCAGCTATATCCATAGTGACAGGAGGTCCTCTTTTATGAGTGATGACTGGCCAGAGGCATTTGCATGAGCAGGACCATTAGCTACAATCCCAGAGAAAATGGGCAGGTGAAAAAGGAGAACGCAATTGCCTGGAAAGCTATCCTTCTTGCCCTGAGGTCTGTAATGACAGTAAGGCTGCAATGTAACTGGCAATGCGTTACCGCTTGATTATACTTGGCTGCTGCCAGGGGGCTGACACACAGAGCAGGACACACAATATGCAAGATCTATAATGGAGACTTGCAGCCTCATGGTGCTGTTTATATCAACTTTAAAGTAAAGAACCTTTTCCTTCATCCATGTGTTGCCTAAGAACACACACAAATGAATATAAGATGAAACATGGTGTCAGAAGAGGGATGAAGGAAAGTAGAAGGAAATACTTTAAAAGGTAAAATCTAAAGTCAGCAACTGATCAGTGAAGAGAAGCTAACAAAGAGAAAAATGGAAGGATTACATCCACTAGCGAAACTTCAGCTGACAGGTAATATGCCTGAAAATTGGAACAGATTTAAACAGCATTTTGGATTGTATTTAGTGACAGTTGGAGCTGACGAGAAAAGTGATAAAGTGAAAGCGTTAATTTTCTTATATGTTCTGGGTAATGAAGCCCTGGAGGTGTATAATAACTTCACATTTGCTGCTGAAGGAGACAAAATGAAACTGGAAAAAATAATGGAATAGTTTGAGGAATACTGCATGCCTAAATGTAACGTGACGTTTGAAAGGCACAGATTTTTCACTTGTATACAGAAAACAGAAGAATGTATTGATCAGCATGTGACTGAATTGAGAAACAGAAGCAAAACGTGTGAATTAGGTGGACTGTCTGACTTGCTGATAAAAGACCGACTTGTGTGTGGTATTCCAGATAATAGTCTAAGGGAAAGACTGCTAAGAGAGCAAAATCTAGACCTGGAAACTGTAAAAATGCAGACAAAAGAGCTGTTCAGTGAAACTAGCTGCAACGTGGATGCAGTGAGCAAGATCAGACATAAACCATTTAATAAAAAGCGCGCCAAAGTGGAAAGAGAGGTGTGGCCAGCGAACAAAAATGAAAGGGACAATCGAAAGCCATGTCGTCGATGTGAAACACAACATCTACCAAAAAACTGTCCAGCGTATGGTAAAATATGCTCTATGTGCAACAAAAGCAATCATTATCCCCATTGGTGGAAGAACCAAGTGCAACAAAGCAAGGTTCATGCAGCAGATGAAAGGGAGATAGAAGAATTCTATGTAGACGTTGTGACTGAAAACAAGAAAGAAAACAAAGACTGGATGTTGAAATTAAAAGTGAATGAAATATACATTTCAGTTAAATTGGTTGCTGGAGCACAAATTAAGGTAATATCAGAGACTGATGTTAGGATTAGACCCAGACCAAAGATGTATGGAACAAAAATGAGATGACAGGATATTCAAGTACTGATATACCAGTTGCATGGTCGGAGTGAAACACAAGGACAAAGAGCACAAGCTCTTTAGTGGTACCAAAGGATGTGCAGGCCATATTAAGTTTAACAGCCTGTGAGAAACAGAACCTGGTAAAAAGAGACCTCATTGTGGTCTATGATGAACTCATGAAGGAGTACAATGACCTATTTCAGGATCTAAGCTGCCTTCCAGGAGAACACACGATTGGAGTGGATAAACGTGTGCCACCGATAATACATCCATGCAGAAAAGTTCCATTTACGCTTCGAAAGCAACTAAAAGCAGAGTTGGACAGGATGGAAAGCCTGAACGTGATTCAGAAGATAAATGAGCCAATGGAGTGAGTGAGTTCACTCATCATTGTGGACAAAAAGAATGGAAAGCTTAGAATTTGCCTGGATCCAAGAGATTTAAACAGAGCAATAAAGAGAGAGCATTTTAAGCTTCCAACACGTGAAGAAATCATGTCACAGTTTGCAAATGCAAAATTTTTCAGCAAGTTAGATGCATCATCAAGATTTTGGCAGGTGAAATTGGATGAAGCAAGTTCAAGACTGTGCACATTCAATAGCCCATTTGGCAGATACAGATCCCGAAGGTGACCATTCGGAATTGCCTCAGCTCCTGAAGTGTATCACAAAACTATCCATATGGTCTATGAGCACCTGGATGGAGCTGATATCTCAATGGATGACATCATAGAATGGGAACCACGAGAATGGAGCATGATGTGAGACTAAGGAAAGTGCTGGAAGCAACAAGGAAAGCAAACCTGAAGCTGAATAGAGAGAAATGCCAGCTCAGGGTAACAGGACTAACATTTGTAGGAGATATTATTGGTAGTGAGGGCATCAGACCAGATCCCAGAAAAGTGTCCGCCATTGAGAACATGTCAAGGCCACAATGCAAAAAGGGCATACGGAGGTTTCACGGAATGGTCAACTATGTGGCAAATTCATATCCAACCTCTCAGGAAAGATGGCTCTATTGAGAAGACTGATGGAAAAGAACATTGAATGGGAGTGGAATCATGAGCTTGAAAATTCATGGAACGAACTAAAGAAACTGCTCACAGAGGAACCAGTTCTGAGGTTTTACGACCTAGCAAGACCCATCAAGATATTATCAGATGCATCACATAGTGGGCTTGGTGCAGTTATTCTGCAAAAATATGATGACTGGTAACCAATTGCATATGCATCACACTTGATGACAGACACGGAGACGTGATACGCTCAAATTGAAAAGGAGCTGCTCAGCATCACATATGCCTGTGAAAAATTTTATCAGTTTGTGTCAGGACAACCAATCAGTGTAGAAACTGACCACAAGCCCTTGATTGCATTGTTCCAAAAGCCATATATAACCATCTAACCATATAACCACTTACAGCACAGAACAGGCCAGTTCGGCCCTACTAGTCCATGCCGTAACAAATCCCCACCCTCCTAGTCCCACTGACCAGCACCCAGTCCATACCCCTCCAGTCTCTCCTCTCCACGTAACTATCCAGTCTATCCTTAAATGTAACCAATGATCCCGCCTCAACCACGTCTGCCGGAAGCTCATTCCACATCCCCACCACCCTTTGTGTAAAGAAATTTCCCCTCATGTTCCCCTTATAATTTTCCCCCTTCAATCTTAAATCATGCCCTCTAGTTTGAATCTCCCCACTCTTAATTGAAAAAGCCTATGCACATTTACTCTGTCCCTTTTAAAATCTTAAACACCTCTATCAAGTCCCCCCTCAATCTTCTACGCTCCAGAGAAAAAAGTCCTAGTCTGCACAACCTTTCCCTGCCAATAAATGAATTTCCATTTAGAATACAAAGAATGATGATTAGGCTGCAACGCTAAACATGGAATGTAGTGTACACTCTGGGTAAGCTAATGTATACAGCAGACATGTTATCTAGAACTGTTGACACGAGGGAGCCCGCAAAAACCAAAATAGATGAAGACGTGAACGCCTTCATGGACATAATCACAAGTGCACTGCCCATATCAGATGCAAAAATGGAGCTCATAAAGTCAGAGACAAACAAGGATGAAACACTGAGACATCTTGGATGGATGGCCCAGCATGAAGCAGGACTGCTCACCTGACGTTTCAGAGTACTGGAACTGCAGGACAGAACTATCAGTTGTTGAAGACATCATCTACAAAAGAAGCAAAATCCTTATCCCAAAGAGTGTGAGAAAAGAGATGCTAAAAAGGGATCAATGGAGGACATCTCGGAATCAAAAAGTGTAAGAAAAGAGCACAAGAGGTGATGTACTGGCCCAAGAATCAACAATGATACAACAAGTGTAGTGCCAAACTGTACAATATGCCAGAAATATCAAGCAAGCAATCCTGCAGAACCACTAAAGCCTCACCCAGCACCATACAGACCTTACCAGAAGGTATGCGCTGACCTATTCAAATGTCAAGGGAAGGACTATCTTGTAGTCACAGACTATTATTCCCTGTATCCAGAGGTATGTAAACTGAACACCACCACTGCAGATGCTGTAATAACAGCTATGAAAGCCATATTCTCCACACATGGTGTGGCAAGCAAGGTCTTCACAGATAATGGATCCCAGTTTTGCAATTAAAATTTCAGAAAGTTTGCCAAAGAATGGGACTTTGTACACACCACATCAAGTCCTCATTTTCCATAGACCAATGTCCAGTGGAAAAATCAACACAGACAGTGAAAAGACTGATGAACAAGGCAAAATACAGTAGAACAGACTTCTACCAGAGCATGCTAGTATACCGCACAATGCCTCTCAAGTGTAGTATGTCACCAGCACCACTCCTTATGGGTCGTAGGTAAGATCAAACCTACCCATTCAGGAGAACTTCCTAAAAACAAATGAGGGGGAGAAAGTGAGGAAGTTCAAAGAACAACAGAAAGAAAAGCAAAAGTATTACTTTGATAGAGGAACAAAAACCCTACCGGAACTCTACAATGGTGACCAAGTAAGGCTAAAAGACAAAACAAACTTAAAGACACAGAAAGGAACTGTCCTTAGTAAAGTCCAACCAAGATCATACACCATTCAGACAGATGAAGATGCCGTTCTGCAAAGAAATCGTCGAGATCTTCAAATGGGACCAGCCACAGTAGATGTTAAGACGGATACTGTTGAACAACCTGAATGCACATCTGAGAAGACATTGTCTGAGGCAACAACTCAAATTCAAGGACAATCAATCAAGAGATTGTCAAGACATGTAAATCCTTCTAAGAGACTCTTATTGAGCAAATTTAAAGACTCCTGTTATAGAATGTAGTGCTATCTTATTCGCTCTTCAAGTTTTAGTGTATGTAAATGTGAACACTCAGAACAAATTTAAAAAATGTTAATAATGTTGATAATAATGAAAATGTAAGTTCCTGATGTTAAAGTTAAAATTGCAGTTACACAAAGAAAACATGTTAGTTAAAAGTAAGCTACTTTTGATTGAAGAAAGGGAGATGTAATGATAGTGATTATGGATGCAATGCAACTAGCAATGCCTTACTGTTTGATTAGACTTGGCTGCCAGCAGGGGGCTGACACACAGAACAGTGCACACAGTATGCAAGATCTATAATGGAGACTTGCAGCCTCAAGGCATGCCTCATGGTGCTGTTTATATCAAATTTAAAGTAAAGAACTTTTACCTTCATCCATATGTTGCCTAAGAACTCATACTTACGAATACAAGATGAAACAAGGTCTAAAGGCCTTTCAGTCTCCCATTGTCAAGATGTCATCACTGTTGTGCTCCACTCAATCAGATCTCTCCTATGCACCACCACCAATGATGCTCCACATGAAAGGATGTTTTCCTTCTCCAGGAAGTCTATTTTAGGGACCAGACTGCCATCCTGGTTGATAACCCCAGAGCCGGTCCTACTCCAGAAGCACATGAGGAGCTATAAGTCTGACCCACTGGTTGAAAGGGTCCATCTCATCCATGCCAACCCCAATAACCCTACGTGTTGTACCCCGATGGACATGAGGACACAGTCTCCATTCGGGTCCTGGCACCCTCAAGAGTCCTCAAGACCATTGCCGACCACCCTGCACCACCTGCATCTACCATTATCCATGATGTACCAGCGTCATAGTATCTTACCCCTGCTCCAGTGGAGGACATGTCAGATTTGGCACCATGCATACACCAAGCTAAGATGACGACGTACAGGTGTCCCAGATCAACCAAGGTTCAACACCTGCACCTCGACGGTGGCAACAGGAGACCAGATCACCTGAAAAACTTAATCTGTAAGAACTTTTAAATCACTTCACCCCGCTGGACTCTTTTTAAAAACAAGGGGTGAATGTACTAGGATGTACTAGGACATGCCCCTTGCTGATGGTGTCTGTGGCTCCTCCCACTGACCCCTGAATAAAGGTGACTGTGCCACAGCCCCCTCCTCAGTTCAGGGCTGTCAACCAACATGGACGGACATCCATTTCGTGGCTAATAAAAGCCTATCAGTTTCTCGACAACTTCTAGTCTCTGGAGTTATTGATGTGCATCAGTCAGTTTAACCTATTAATTTGCAGGTGAGATAATGTTTATCCTGTTGAAAAATTCTGATGATACATAGGTGCTTCAGCACACCATCTGTGAAGAAAGAGGGAAAAAGGCAATCATGGAAAAGAGATGCTGTATTATCGATGGGTTGAGCATAAAGAATAGGAAGTATATGAACATACAAATTTGGAGCATGAGTAAAATACTCAGTCCTTTCAGTCTGCTCTGTATTTTATTAAGATAGTGATTGATCTGGTTGTAACTTCAACTCCACATTGCCTCCTGGTAACCTATTACCCCCTTACTTATCAAGAATCTAATTCTGCCTCCAAAGGCTCTGCTCCCACCACCCATCACCCTTCAAGGGAAAGACTTCAGAAGACTCAACAGTAATCTCTCCCCACCATGACTACCAGCCCCCCCACATCTCCATCGGGCACACAAAACTCAAAACGGTCAACCAGTTTACCTATCTCGGCTGCACCATTTCATCAGATGCAAGGATCGACAATGAGATAGACAACAGACTCGCCAAGGCAAATAGCGCCTTTGGAAGACTACACAAAAGAGTCTGGAAAAACAACCAACTGAAAAACCTCACAAAGATAAGCGTATACAGAGCCGTTGTCATACCCACACTCCTGTTCGGCTCCGAATCATGGGTCCTCTACCGGCACCACCTACGGCTCCTAGAACGCTTCCACCAGCGTTGTCTCCGCTCCATCCTCAACATCCATTGGAGCGCTCACACCCCTAACGTCGAGGTACTCGAGATGGCAGAGGTCGACAGCATCGAGTCCACGCTGCTGAAGATCCAGCTGCGCTGGATGGGTCACGTCTCCAGAATGGAGGACCATCGCCTTCCCAAGATCGTATTATATGGCGAGCTCTCCACTGGCCACCGTGACAGAGGTGCACCAAAGAAAAGGTACAAGGACTGCCTAAAGAAATCTCTTGGTGCCTGCCACATTGACCACCGCCAGTGGGCTGATAACGCCTCAAACCGTGCATCTTGGCGCCTCACAGTTTGGCGGGCAGCAGCCTCCTTTGAAGAAGACCGCAGAGCCCACCTCACTGACAAAAGGCAAAGGAGGAAAAACCCAACACCCAACCCCAACCAACCAATTTTCCCTTGCAACCGCTGCAATCGTGTCTGCCTGTCCCGCATCGGACTGGTCAGCCACAAACGAGCCTGCAGCTGACGTGGACTTTTTTACCCCCTCCATAAATCTTCGTCCGCGAAGCCAAGCCAAAGAAATGTGCAATTCTACATATTTTTTAAATGACACCTACTTCTAGGTAAAATAAATAAATTTTAAATGCTGGGAAAACCCAGCAGGTCGGGTTGCATCAGTAGAAAGAGAATCAAAGTTAATTTCTGAAACCATTTGTCAAAACTGGCACCTTGTAGATTCTCACTGTTTGACATAATAAAGTTCTATATTCTGATGGAAAACCGCAGGAAACTTAGTGCTAGAGTAGGATAGTGAAGGACTCCTCAGCAAGGAAATGAGGTGAAGGAAAGTTTTATCTTGATTACTCTAAAGGGGCCAGTGATTTTTCCATGTGCAGCATTGGAAAATTCTCCTAGCACATGATACCTTAACACTTTGTATTTCTGCTGAATTGATGGTCTGTGGGCTTGCAGAGATGCCACTGTTTTAGAGAATCTGGGTGTTCTATTTTATGTCATGACCCATGACTTCCAAAGGAATGCTTTCCACCACTCATCAATCAAGAGTCCCAGATTTTTGTGATGTTCACATCTACCTTTTGGATGTAGCATTTTACTGCATTCCCCTCCACATCTGATAACCTGCCTATAAATGTAATTTTCCTGCTCAAGTTTTAATGACTTCCATTAAGAATGCACTTTGTATGAAAATTTATCATGCAGAAATTGAATTGAATGGAGCAAAGAAAAGTTCTTCTCCACAAATAAATAACACTGCAGAAAGATAATCCAGTTTTTATTGTAATTAAGCTAATAAATTACAGACAATGGTAATCACAGACTTAGTGCTTGCTTGGTAAAATTCCTAATAACATTAGGACTTCCTAAATTAAGTTTTAATCTGATTTTTTTGTGTTAAAGCCTTATCAATGCCATTTTGCAGGTAATGACATAATATCACGCAATTGATTAAAGGTAAATTACTAATTCATTAGACAGGTGAAGTGAGAGAAGTATTTAAATGATATTGATCAACTAATTTACATAATTCAGCGCTATCATTGATTTGCAACCCCAGGAAACAGGCTGAAAAATCATCGGTTAGAAAGTGGGGCCTTCAGCAATAACAGCCTCTCAGTTTATTTATCATCAATACTATGGAGAAGCCTGAGGCCAGGACTACACATCATACTATCAGCACCTTTTTCCCAGGGTGAGAGTAGGAAACACCAGGGGACATCTGTACAAAGTGAAGGGAGGAAAGTTAAGGGAAGACATTGGAAGTAGACTTTTTAAACAGAGTTGTGGGCGCTTGGAATGCATTTCCAGGAGTGGTGGTGGAGGCTGGATCAATAGGGGCATTTAAGACACTTTTAGACAGGGACATAGATGAAAAAAAATAGAGGATTATGAGGTAGGGAGAGTTTAGGTATTTTTTTGGTTGGTATCGGGCACACAAAACTCAAAACGGTCAACCAGTTTACCTATCTCGGCTGCACCATTTCATCAGATGCAAGGATCGACAATGAGATAGACAACAGACTCGCCAAGGCAAATAGCGCCTTTGGAAGACTACACAAAAGAGTCTGGAAAAACAACCAACTGAAAAACCTCACAAAGATAAGCGTATACAGAGCCGTTGTCATACCCACACTCCTGTTCGGCTCCGAATCATGGGTCCTCTACCGGCACCACCTACGGCTCCTAGAACGCTTCCACCAGCGTTGTCTCCGCTCCATCCTCAACATCCATTGGAGCGCTCACACCCCTAACGTCGAGGTACTCGAGAGGGCAGAGGTCGACAGCATCGAGTCCACGCTGCTGAAGATCCAGCTGCGCTGGATGGGTCACGTCTCCAGAATGGAGGACCATCGCCTTCCCAAGATCGTATTATATGGCGAGCTCTCCACTGGCCACCGTGACAGAGGTGCACCAAAGAAAAGGTACAAGGACTGCCTAAAGAAATCTCTTGGTGCCTGCCACATTGACCACCGCCAGTGGGCTGATAACGCCTCAAACCGTGCATCTTGGCGCCTCACAGTTTGGCGGGCAGCAGCCTCCTTTGAAGAAGACCGCAGAGCCCACCTCACTGACAAAAGGCAAAGGAGGAAAAACCCAACACCCAACCCCAACCAACCAATTTTCCCTTGCAACCGCTGCAATCGTGTCTGCCTGTCCCGCATCGGACTGGTCAGCCACAAACGAGCCTGCAGCTGACGTGGACTTTTTACCCCCTCCATAAATCTTCGTCCGCGAAGCCAAGCCAAAGAATATGGGTCAGCACAAAATCATGGGCTGAAGGATGTGTACTGCTCTATAAGATCCAGTCAATTTCTCCTACTCTCTTGCCCAAGATAATCCAAGATTTTTCCCCCTTGAAGTAATTATCCAACCTATTTGAATATTTGCCATTGAATTTGCTTCAACTAGATTGTTCAGGCAATGTATTCCAGAAAACAATAAGTTGGGTTGACACAGTTAGCATAGCGGGTTGCGCAACACTATTGCAGCACCAACGATTGGGACCGGAGTTCTCGAATCCCTTAGTTTTTACGTTCTTCCCGTGTCTTCGTGGGATTTCCCTGGTGGTTCAAAATGTACCAGGGTTATAATTTTGCAATTGGATAGCATAGGCTTGTGGGCTGAAGTGGCCTGCTTCCATGATGTATGTCTAAATATATATATATATATATATATATATATATATAAAATAAAATTCCATCATAAAATGAACATTTTTAGAGAATTATCAGGGCTCACTTGTAGAAAGATGCCATTCTCTATTCTTTCAGTACCTCACTTGTTCATAAATATGGAGAATTTTAGGTTTTGGTCATTCCAGTGCGAACAACCAATGCTGGCATATCAGAGACTCTTCATAATGGAAAAATCACGCAAATGCTCTGTAAGAAAACATAGGAGATATAAAATGTGTCCCATGAATTTTCCTGCCTTGCCTCCCACAATCTCCCAAGGTACATTTGGTCGTACCCTGGGGATTTAAGATCTTCAGCACCTCCTCTTTCGTAATACTAATACATTTCAAGATATTGTTGTTTTCTTCCCTGAACTCACTAGCTTCCATGTCCTTCTCTATGGCAAATATGTTCTTTGTTGAACAACTTTGTACAGTGCATTAACAAAATTCTTGTGTTTGGGGGAATTTCGGGATTTGGACACTACGGCGATGAAAGTTCAGAGATGGTCATGTCATCACAACCCTTTTTAAGAAATTCTCCAGCTGAAATTACAAATGATATGTAACTCATATTGCTAGTGAGAAAATGTCCAAATGATTATTTCAGGTAATCCAGAAATAAATTACTTTTATTTTGCATTCCAAATTGTTAAGCAATAGATATTTCCAATATCTAACCTTAAGAGATTTATGTATGATTTTTAATTTTTTTTTAGACATACAGCATGTAACAGGCCCTTTCAGCCCACAACCCTGTGCCGCCCAATTACACCCAATGGACCTACATTTCTGAATGGTGGGAGGAAACCCAAGCAGTCGTGGGGAGAATATTAAAAGTCCTCACAGACAGCATGGGATTCAAACCCTGGCCCTGATCACTGGCACTGTAACAGCATTGGGCTAACCATGCCACTCATTTTATATTGGGTAGTCTATAAATTACACATTAGTAGCAATGGTTGTACATCCAAGGAATCTGCAACACGTGGGCTCATTTACAGGGCAACAGGTGGGGTACACATGCATGCACACACACAGTCACACGTGTGCATGGATACACAAAACTTCTATTTACATAAGAACATAAGAAATAAGAGCAGGAGTAGGCCATCCAGCCTGTCCAGCCTGCTCTACCATTCAAGAACATCAACCCCACCTTTTCCCCATACCCCTTCATTCCTTTTTTATGTAAAAAAACTCATAGATTCTCAAGGTGGGGTATGGGAATATTTTGATAGGGCATGGGGCTTAAGAATATTTTATTGGGGTGTCAGAATATTTTGGGAAATAATTAAAAAGTTGAAAAATAAATTCGTTATGTTGGTGTGTAAGATGTAACTTGGCAACACGGTCAGTACAACACAATTGTGTTCTTTTTAATTTCATGACGTGTTCGTGCTCTTCCGATGTTTCTCTGTTGTTTCTCTTATTTTAACTGTTGTTATCCTTATTTAACATTATTATTATATTTTTTCTGACCGGTCTTATTATCATCCATTCCAAATTATCTCATTGGCGACAAGGATTCCAAATGATCTCAACAATCATTTCTCTGTCCATACCCCTTTACTCTTTCAGTTCAGTAGTGAGTGAGGCCTGTATCTGTATGTATCTTTGTGCATTAGCTTGGGGGGGGGGGGGGTGTTTCACCCCAGGCACAAGCTTGAGGGGGGGGGCACCAAAATCAGAAAAAAAATAGGGACCCCAGAAAGTAAAGCACGAGGCTAGTGCAGTTTTGATGCACTCTCTGCGAGAAAAAATGTCAGAAACCCCACTAGTATTTTTTTCATGTTTTTTGGGGGGGTCAGTATTCTTCCTTTGATTTGATCATTACTTTTATTACATTTTTCAATTCTAAGATATAATAAAATATTGATTAATCTGTTTCAGGGACCTCATGCTATTGTATATTCAAAATTAGCTGACCAAGTAAGCAAAGGTCGTCAATATTCAGTAGAGTTCTTGAAGTTTGGATTTATACCTGCTGTACACGATTAACGTGTACCTTTTTGCCTATTATGCCAACAGACTTTGACAAATTAATCAATAAAAGCAGGCTGTCTTGAAGAACACTTGAGGGTAAAACATCCTAACCATGTCAATTCAAAATTAAAATATTTTAAATCACTGAAAGAGAAGTTTGAAAATAGATCGAAAATCACTTCATTATTCGTTGCGCAAACTACAGCCCTGAATCGTACCCTTGAAGCTCGCTATGAAATTTCTCTGCTGATAGCAAAACATGGGAAGAATCATACGATTGAGAGGAATTGATTAAATCCGCAATATCATCGTTTCTCAAAACAGTTCTACAAAAGGATGACAAAGATGTCCGAGCAATGCCATTGAGTAATAGTACTGTCTGCAACAGAATAGATGACATGGGTCAAGATGTTGAAAAACAGCTGATTGAGAAGATGAAATGACGAAAGTTCTCAATGGAACTACTGTATGGGACAGTGAGGCTCTGTTATTGGTGTAGGTGAGATATATTGATCAGGAAGAGTTTCAAGAAGAGATGTTGTTTTGTGAATTATTAGAACCAACCACTACTGCACCCCAAATATGTTTAATGAAGTAGCCTCAACTGCCTCCCTGAGTAGAGAATTTCACAAATCCACTACTCTCTGGGAAAAACAGTTTTTCCTCATCTCCATCTTAAATCTACTTCCATAAATCTTGAAGGTGTGTCCCTGAGTTCTAGTCTCACCTACCAGTGAAAAGATTTTCCTGCCTCTATCTTATCTATCTCGTTCATAATTTTCTATGCTTCTATAAGATCTCCTCTCATTCTTCTGAATTCGAGTGGGTATAAAACCAGATGATTTAGTCTCTCTTCGTAGGTCAACCTCCTTATCTCCAGGATCTACCTGATGAACCTCCTCCAAGGCCAGTATATCCTTCCTCAAGTATGAAGACCAGAACTGTATACAGTACTCCAGGTGCGGCCTCACCAGTATCTTGCATAGTTGCAGTATGACCTCCCTGCTCTTGAATTCAATTCCTCTAGCGATGAAGGCCAACATTCCATTTGTCTTTTTAATTACCAACTGTACCTGCAACGTGTGACTTGTGATTCAGGCACAAGTACTCCCAAGTCCTTCTGCAATACAGCATACTGCAGTTTTTCACCATTTAAATAATAATCTGTTCTTCTATATTTTCTACCAAAGAGGATGACCTCACTTTACTAACATTGTACTCCATCTACCAGACCTTCCTCCAAGGCCAGTATATCCTTCCTCAAGTATGAAGACCAGAACTGTATACAGTACTCCAGGTGCGGCCTCACCAGTATCTTGCATAGTTGCAGTATGACCTCCCTGCTCTTGAATTCAATTCCTCTAGCGATGAAGGCCAACATTCCATTTGTCTTTTTAATTACCAACTGTACCTGCAACGTGTGACTTGTGATTCAGGCACAAGTACTCCCAAGTCCTTCTGCACTACAGCATACTGCAGTTTTTCACCATTTAAATAATAATCTGTTCTTCTATATTTTCTACCAAAGAGGATGACCTCACTTTTACTAACATTGTACTCCATCTGCCAGACCTTTGACCACTTACCTAACTTGGTAATCTCAGATGTTCTAGAAAATAACCTTGCTTAAAACTTATACTTGAAAAACTCAATGCATTTACAATGGAATGAGAACTTTCAAGACCATCTTAACTTCAACCGTTCTGATGTATATATCCAGATCTTGCTTGAGATTTTCATTTATCTGTTCCTTTTTTAATTTTTTTTAAATTTTTCACACTATGAACCATATTAACCAAAATACACACAAACATTTCCCTCTTGCATATACACAGTGTCATTTTCTCCCATTTTCCCCCCTCCTTTCCCTCTCTCCTTCCCACCCCCCTCCAAACCCATTAAACGTTCAACATAAACAATACAGTAAACCCATTAAACAATGTCATCACACAATGAAAATAAACAAGAAAATTGGGTCATCTACTTTTACGCACTGGGTCAGTTCATTTTGTCTTCTTCTCATTCTATCATTTTAGGGGGTGGAGGTCCGCAGTAGGCCCTCTCTGTTGTGTTCCATGTACGGAAGATTCACGTGGAAAGGAAAAAAACAAATTACCAACTACCAAAATTATTATTGACGCGATATCAACTAATCCCTTTCACAATAGATAACCTTTCCTTTAGAGAATGGGAGAGAAAAGAATAGAAAATTGTATTTTGGGAAATAATTTATTAACATTTGAACAAATGAAGTACAAATATAAAATAACTCATGGTACAATGTTTGCATACTACCAACTGAAAGCCTACTTGAAGAACAAATTTGGAAACAGATTGAGGTTACCAGAAAGAAGCAGCTTTGAATATGTGATTACAGACACAATGATAATTAAAAGATTTATAACGAACATGTACATCAAGCTGCAAGAGAAGGAAAATGATGAAATAAGCTATGAACCCAAACAAAAGTTGGGAAAAGATTTATCTGTTTCAATGACAAAGTAATTTGTTGTCAAAATGTTAAGTACAAAGCTATCACATTTGTTGACTGTTAAAAAGGCCATCACTACCCAGGATTTACTTTCCTTGGCAATTACCATATATTTTGGTGTATGTCAACCCCCTTTTTCAGCCTCATTTTATAGGTTTTATGGTATATCCAGAGTATAAATTTCCCCCAATTTCCTGGCTTCCTGATGTACCCCATTAAGTGGCATATAAGTTCACCCCCAAAGCTCATGATTCCTGAGATGGGCCATTAACCAGTGCATATATCAACCCCCCCCACCATAGATCGTGTGGATTGATATTCTGGGCATTGGCTGGAGGTGATTGCTATCATGGAGGGTACATCGACACAACACAGCACATGATGAAAATAGTTGAAAGTGATGGAAATGGCCAAGAAAACCAACAATTGCCCTGCTACAAGAAAATTTGATGTGCATGAGAAGTTGGTATGAGATTGGAGGAAGAAAGAAGAGACTTTGAGAAAAATGCCAAAAGGCAATGGTCTTTGAGAAAATAAATCACTTGTTGGTCAGAGTTGGAAAATCACGTTGCAGAATGGGTACGTGAACAAAGGCAAGATCACTACAGAGCCACCCAAAATAAAATAAGAACATTTGCACTGCAGTGGGCCAAGTCACACCCAGGCCTCAGTGATGATTTTGAGGCTACAGTAGGCTGGTGCAATCGTTTCATGAACAGGAAAAATCTGGTATAACACCAAATAAAAAATTGCACAGAAACAACCAAAAGATCTTGATCATAAAGTTATAAGTTTTCACCAGTTTATTATACATAACTGGCAGAAATACCAGTTTGCATTGGTAAATATTGGAAACATGGATGAAACCCCCATGTTTGCCATATGTGTTCAGGAAAGCTTTCAAAATCAATACATAGAGGAATCGTCTAGAGAGGGGGCAGTTTTGGATCTCCTATTAGGGAACGAGATAGTCATATGACAGAGATTTGTGTTGGAGAACACTTTCGATCTAGTGATCATAATACTATTAGTTTTAGGTTAATAATGGAGAAGGATAGGGCTGGGCCTAAGGTTAAGTTTCTTGATTGAAATAAGGCTAATTTTGAAGAGATGCAAAAAGATTTAGAGGGTGTGGATTGGGATAATTTATTCTCAGGGAAGGATGTAACAGATTAATGGAGGATGTACAAAAGGTAAAGTTTGAGAGTACTTCATCAGTATGTCCTTGTAAGGATTAAAGGAAAGTTTAGAAAATATAGAGAGCCTTGGTTTTCAAAGGATATTGGGAATTTGGTTTGGAGGAAGAAGGAAGTGTATAACAGGTATAGACAGCAGGGAATAGATGAGGTGCTTAAGAAAAAATCAGAAAATCTAAAAGGAGATAAGAAGCTGCTTTGGCAGGCAAAGTAAAAATAAATCTAAAGGGTTTCTGAAATACATTTAAAGTAAACGAACAGTGAGAGATAAAATTGGGCCCCTTGAGGATCAGAGGGGTAGGCTGCGTGAGAAGTCAGAAGAGATGGGGGAAATTTTAAATGATTTTTTTTTCACTAAGGAAAGGAATATTTTTACTTCACCTGAAATCTGATAGTGAGATCATAGATAATATATAGATTAATGAGGAGGTAGTATTGGCTATTTAAAGAGAATTAAAGTGGATAAATCGCTGGGTCCTGACAAGATATTCCATAGGACCCTGAGGGAGGTTAGTATTCAAATAGTGGGGGCTCTGGCAGAAATATTTAAAATATCACTGGCCACAGGGGAGGTGCCAGAGGATTGGATGGTAGCTTATGTTGTTCTGCTGTTTAAAAATGGCTCCAAAAATAAACCTGGTAATTATAGGCCTGGGAGCCTGACATCGATGGTGGGTAAATTAGTGTTCTTAGAGATGGTAAATACAATGATTTGGAAAGGCAGGGATTGGTTAGGAGTAGTCAACATGGTTTTGTACATGGTAGATCATGTTTAACAAATCTTATAGAATTTTTTGAGGAGTTTACTAAGACAGTTGATGAGGGGAATTCTGTGGATGTTGTCTATATGGACTTTAGTAAGGCTTTTGACAAGGTTTCACATAAGAGTTTAGATAGGAAGGTTCAAGAATTAAGTATTAATTTTGAAGTAGTGAAATGAATTCAACAATGGTTGGATGGGAAATGCCAGAGAGTAGTGGTGGAAAATTGTTTGTCAAATGGAGGCCAGGTGGTAAATTGGATTAGTAAGTATGCAGATGATATGAAGATTGCTGGTGTTGTGGACAGTGAAGAAGGTTATCAAAGGTTGCAGTGCGATATAGAACAGTTAAAAGAGTGGGCTGAAAGATGGCAGATGGAGTTTAATACTGATAAATATGAGGTGCTACATTTTGGTAGGGCTAATCAGTGAAGGTCATAAACATTAAATGGTAGAGAATTGAGGAATGCAGTAGAACAAAGGGATTTAGGAATTCTGGTACATAATTCCCTGAAAGTTGAGTCACATGTAGGTAGAGTGGTGAAGAAAGCATTTGGTATGTTGGCCTTCATAAATAAGAGTCTTGAAAATAGGAGCTGGGATGTCATGTTGAAGTTGTATAAGGCATTGGTGAGGCCATATTTGGAATATTGTGCCCAATATTCACTGAACTATAGGAAGAATATAAACAGAATAGAGAGAGAGTGCCGAGGAGATTTACAAGGATGTTGCCTGTTTCAGGGTTTGAGTTACAGGGAAAGATTGAGCAGACTGGGTCTTTATTCCCTCGAGCAAAGAAGATTTAGGGATGATTTAATAGAGGTGTTTAAAATTATGAAGGGGATAGAGAGAGCCAATGTGGACAGGCTTTTTCCATTGAGAGTTGGGGAGATTCGAACAAGAGGACATGGACTGAAATTGAAGGGGAAAAAGTTTGGGGGAAACATGAGGGGGGATTTTCCTCACTCAGAGGGTGGTGGGACTGTGGAGTAGGCTTCCAGCTGAAGTGGTAGATGCGGGTTCAATTTTAATATTTAAGGAAAAGTTAGATTGGTATATAGATGAGAGAGGAGTGGAAGATTATGGTCCAGGTGTGGGTCAATGGGACTAGGAGAAGATGTTTGGCATGGACTATAAGGGCAAAACTGGTCTGTTTCTATGCTATAATTGTTATATGAATTTTAACATGATAGGCTATAGAACAGTGGAATGGAAAGATATTAAAATTGTGCAAACCAGAAGTACAGGCCATGAAAGGACCAGGTTTACCATGGTGTTATCGTGCATGGCCAATGGGATAAAGTTAAGACCCATGGTAATCTTCAAATGCAAAATTAAACCAAAAATGAAATTTGCTGCACGTATTTTTGTACATTTTCATGAAAATGGATGGTTGGATGAATGGTGTAAGACTATGGATAGACAATGTGTTGGACAGGTTGACAGACGGTTTACGCAAAGAAAGGAGTTTGTTGGTCTAGGATATGTTTCATAGCCATTTAACTGAGAACACTAAAGTAGTTCTCAGTTATGCACTACATAATACTTACATGGTGGTTATCCTGGGTGGTTTAATGTCTATATTGCAACCGCTCGATGTCTCCTTGATCAAGCCATTCGAAGACCACGTGCACAAGGAATGGAATACATGGATGTCGAGTGCAGAAAAGTTGTTTACAAAAGGTGGGGCAATGCGTGCTACATCACTTGATATGGTGTGTAACTTTGTGCTCAAGACACGGAACAAAGTTTAAGCAGAGACTGTGATAAAAATCATTTAAAAGTGTGGTATCTCTTGTGCAATTGATGGCACGAAAGATGATTTATTGTGGGACACTGATGACGAAGCAGAAACTACCTCATCAGATATAGACAGAGACCCATATGATGACTGTTTAAACAGTATGAATGTACTTTTGCCATCTTTGCTTCAGACGATGAGAGAACGATTTTGAAGGGTGTTAATTGTGTTGTTTTCAATGAAAATCTCAATGAAAATCTGTCGCAGTTGGGGTTTTTTTTGGTTTTTCGAGGGTCAACTTATAGCTAAATCATTTATTTTAGGGTCGACTTATACGCCAGGTCATTGCAGATTGGATTTTGAGCTGAATTTAAGGTCTCAAAAGTATACCCGGTGTGTAAGTCAACTCCCATTTTTGAGAGATATTTTTCATGAATCAACTTATACGCCAAAAGATACGGTAACTTTCTTTTATATTCACTGCTGCAGTAAATTTGCTTTTTCATAAATATTTATCATGTGTACTCAATTATGTCAGAATCAGGATTTATTGTCATGAACAAGTCATGAAATTCAGTGTTTTGCGGCAGCGTCACAGTGTAAACGAACATATTTTAACCATCTTACGACATTACTTTATAAAATAAAATGAAAACAATAAAAGTGCGTGAAAATAAGGCCGTGTCTTTGGTACATTGATATTTCAAGAATATGATGGCAGAGAAGAAGCTGCCCTTGTACCGTGGAGTGCTCGTCTTTAGGCTCCTGTACCTTTTTTCCCCAATGGTAGCAGAGTGAAGAGGGCATGGCCTGGGTGGTGGGGGTCTTTGAGGTCATAGGCTGCTTTCTTTGATAGCCTGTGATGTCGCATGCTGAATTAACAACTTTCTGGAGTTTATTCTTGTCCTGAGAGTTGGCATTTCCATACCAAGCTGTGATGCAGCCAGCCAGGATGCTCCCCATGGTACACCAGTAGAAGTTTACGAGAGTCTTCAGTGGCATACATTCAGTATGTCAGACACCTCACCAAGTATAGCCACGAGTGAACCTTCTTTGTGATTGCATCAACATGCAGACTCCAGGACAGATTCTCAGAGATGATGACACCCAGGAATTTGAAGTTCTTGACCTTCTCCATGTCAAAAGATTAGTAAAGGGGTTGAAACAAATCATTTTTAACTTTACAAATTTTAACTCTTATTTTATTTTCCAGATTCCACCGATACCACAGGATTGACAAACCACCATCCACGTCCTGTTACCAAGCTTACAGCCCCCTGATATTTATGTCTTTAAAAATAAAGTTTTTAAATAGTACAGCCATCCTTCCAGAACCCTAAGGAATCTAGTCAACCTGTTAGGCCTCAAAAACAATGCTGGCCAAATTGTTTGTTACCCTAGAGAATTATCAGACATCTGTGTTGTGAAACTGGGGTGCGCTGCCTGTACAAACTGTCATCTCACCCTCTCTATCACACCAGTAACACATACACAGACACAAGCACACCATATAAATAGACAAACATCCCTCAGGCTACTGTTTACAGTCCTTCCCTTATTCTCTTTTCTGTCTCAATCACATGACCCACTCCTCATCAGGACAATTACTAAATCAAATCAATCTTCTTCTGACACTTCATTTACCCTGAATTAATTTGGAATTAGAAGCCATCATGGCAATTGACAGCTGCTAATATTCCCAATTCAACACAGCCATCAGTTAGTGTATCAGTTGAGGGGCTGAGAGTGTGTGGGGGTGGGTAATAGTGTGGATGAAGAGAGAACATACTAATTGAGATGTTCGGCTGAATCAGATTTACCTCACATTATCTCTGTCACCATCAATGCACTGAAACATAATTATCTGCTATAGATTTGGTTTCCTGTTGACAATCCACTGCTGTGGTTGGTGATATTCAGCTTGGTCACTTTCTTTTTTAATTGACTGGTGCTAAACAAACTTTTCCTTTGTTTTCTGCTTGGATGTTTCTTTTTATTCTGGTCTTCTTTACAACCCTTAACTCTTATTTTCTTTTCCAGTTTACAACCTGCCACTTTCACCAAAAATGAATTGACGATTATACCTTTCCTGGGAGGGGATAGGTTTGAATTTTGTCATGGTTGTGGATGTATTATCGAACATGTGTATGGCTATTAAATGGTCAAACATTTCCTGCATCAGGAGACTCCATCTGTGGCCTAGTGGATATTATGGAGCTATGGTAAGGGTAAAGAGACAAACTCTTACAGAAGGTAGTGGTGTTAATGTAGCTAGTCGCCTCTGCTTTACTGATTCTCCCACCTGTAATGATCTTCATGGTAAGGTGGAGATTGTCTACAAGGCAAGAGGAAAACAGTTTTCTGTGTGGATTAAATATATATTGATTTTTCAGAAGCCTGGTGAGCTGCCTCACAAGGAAATACAATAATTCAGACATATTAGAAGACACAAAAAAAAATTGAAAAAAGTCATAACGCTAAATCGTCCTTACAGAACCTATGTCGAATTACGGAAAAACCCATGGTACCTGAGGATTGGTAGTTGCCAGATAAGTGAATTTTCCAGTCACTTGAGATTGCTTGCTCTGTGGATTGGCGAATTAACGGCAAGATGCGCCGATTATAAATTTCTGGGTTTTTTTAACCGGTTTTATTTTCTACAATTTTTTTTTTTGCTGTTTGTTTGAATTCCAGACAACAGGGGTTTTACTGTACTTGGATCCAAGCACTGAATTCTACAACC
Source organism: Narcine bancroftii (assembly GCF_036971445.1). Taxonomy (NCBI): domain Eukaryota; kingdom Metazoa; phylum Chordata; class Chondrichthyes; order Torpediniformes; family Narcinidae; genus Narcine; species Narcine bancroftii. Next base: position 121,285,966 of record NC_091473.1, on the reverse strand, counting down.
TGAAAAGAAACCTAAACCCAACTCCTCTTTGTCAATACCACCAACCGAACAAATTGGTGTTCTCCCACATAAGTTATGAAGAGTGGGAATTGAGGTTGTGTCTTGAAGAAAATGTTTTGTGTGTGATCTTGTGTCTTTAGGAGAACATTATCCATTTTTACATCTTTGAAGTTGTTAGAATTGCTTACAACACTACAAAGCCAATTCAATATATTTGAAATGCTTACACAATTAAGATGTAAGTAATGATCAGTCATTTTCCACACAGAAAGACCCCATAGACAGCGATGTGAGACTAAACTTGGAGTATTGTGAGTAATTTTGCTCACCAAGCTATAGGGAAGATATAATTAAACTCAAGAGGTAACATTCTTGCCTTCATCTATCAGGGTATGGGGTACAGATATTAAGATGACATGTAAAGCCAGTCCAAGTCCAAGACATTGGTTAGTCCAGCCATTCTCAACCTTTTTTTGGCTATGCCACACCCCCTCCTTTGCTAAGTGCTGCAAATCATTTTATAACTGACTTAGGTTGTCAACACTGCGGTGGAGGGAGGACAAGACTATTCATTGTGATTATACAAGTTTTGTCCAGGTTGGGAATATTTCTCTAAGATCCTGATTTTGTTTTTTAGATGATGAAAAGTGTGATAGAGTACATAGATACATTTTTGGAAGGTAAATTGGGAAAGATTTGTTTCAGTAGATTACTTGCTCAGTACAAACACGTTAAAACAGATCTTATTTGAAATACTGGATCTCTGCTAATGCTAGACATATCATCTCCACAACTTTTGCAAGAGCTTTGGAGAGTGCCTAAGAGACTTCACTAATGGATTGTTGTTTACAAAAGGCAACAGATGAAAGACCATGTTGGAGCCACAGATTGTCTGGAGTTATTTAGGAGGGGCATGTCATTTTGCAAGCAGAGAGAGAGATCACTTCCACAGTGTTACAACCAGTAACAGTAGCTGGGACTGGAACAGGACAAACTGGCAAGCTTGTGGAAAGCCCCATTTGGAAGATGGCCTGTTCAAAGCTCTTGTGGTTCATGCAAGAGGTGAGCAATGGCTGTCTAATGTTTCACTTGGAATAAGGGAAACAAAAAGGAATGTTGTGGTGATCTGAAAGAAAGAGGTTATCATCTGGAGAACCCTGAAGGGGGCAAGTTTCATCAGCAAGACACTGGAGTGGCTGATTAAAAAGGAATAGTTGTGGATGTCCTGGAACAACACATCTCTCTCTGAAAACCAACAAGAACCTTCCTGAGCGGTAACCATTTATCTTTTGAGCACCAAAGCCTGGTGAACTTTATAAATGTTAAATTCTGTGCACAGTATAAGAATTGCCTGCAACCAGTGAACTTGGAGGAATGAGGAGTGAGATTGGACTGTGAACCAAAGAACTTTTCTGAACTTACACACACATTACATACACGTGCACTTAGTATTAGAAGGGGGTTAAGTAAGTCAATAGTGATGTTAACCTCTTCCTTAAGCAGTCCTTGTACAAGGACTGCCTAAAGAAATCTCTTGATGCCTGCCACATTGACCACCACCAGTGGGCTGATATCGCCTCAAACCGTGCATCTTGGCGCCTCACAGTTCGGCGGGCAGCAACCTCCTTTGAAGAAGACCGCAAAGCCCACCTCACTGACAAAAGACAAAGGAGGAAAAACCCAACACCCAACCCCAACCTGCAACCGTTGCAACTGTGTCTGCCTGTTCCGCATCGGACTTGTCAGCCACAAACGAGCCTGCAGCTGACATGGATATTACCCCTCCATAAATCTTCGTCCGCAAAGCCAAGCCAAAGAAAAAAAGAAAAGTGATGTTAAAGTGTGATTCTATTTTCATATTTAAAGATAATTAAAAGCAACTTTTGTTTAAGTAACCATTTGTCTTGGTGATTATCTATTGCTGCTGGGTTTTGGGGTCTTCTGGGCTCGTAACAAAAGGCTATGGGGAGTCAGGAGTTGAGCTTCTTGTCATCAGCCTCTTTCACACTGACAACTTGATCTTAACAGTCAATCTACCAGTTAAGGGTTCAGTGTGAAAACTTTTTAATTGGCATGCAGGCACTTGATGATGCTTAAACAGTCTGCAGGAATCTTCACATGATCTACAGGGTGGATCTGTTTTCATTAGTATAACTTTAGTAATAAAATAAAAACAATTGTCGCAGATTGAGGGGGCTAGGAGGTGCAGCTGTTCCTCTCACTGAAGCTAGAGGAGGCTGAATCATTTGATCTAATGGGAACCATCAAGGATGGCCCATTTTATGAAAATAGCAGCCAGACTCAAGGGCTTTTCCAGGGACAAATCCCAGATGATAAATAAGCTGAAGACACTTCAGAGGATGCTTCTTCAGGTAAGGATCACAACAGGCTTATAATATATGGGGTACTAGCAAGTCAGCAGATTGCCTGTCCCTGTTGGCAAACATGGATCCCTGTGCATGCACCAGACACCAGTTTGTGATCACAGGAGGAGGAGGTGGAGGATAGTGACACCCCCTGTACCTCATCTGCTTCAGATCCCCCATCCATCCCTAGTCCTTCATATGCCCTATGTATCTTATCTCCATCACCTCCCCCCCCCCCCCCCAATCTCATCCACTCCCACTAACACTTCAGCATCCATCCATCCATCCCAACCGGCCAGGGAACATCAACGGCAAACAAGAGAGAAAGTGGCCCAAACACCTCAACTGCTGCAGCTCCAGAGCCAGGTAGGAACTGCTTATTTTGTCTTGTGGGTTTCTGTCCATTATGTGCCATCCCCCTCATCTCCTATGTGCTGCTCTGCTCTTCAGGAACAAAAGGGAAGAAAAATTGGAGGAAACGAATGAAGACGTAGGAGATAATGTCCAAAATTCATGGCCTGATGCAAGGTTTTAAGGAGGAGGACCATGAATGAGATCATCTGCATCGGGAAAAGTAGACCAAGATGATGCAAAAGCTCACATCTGCTCAACATGAGCGCCAGTCCAATGCCGAAGGCCTCTCGAAGCTAATAACAGAGATCTGGCAGGAAATGAAGACCCAGACAATTGTGATGAGGGTCCTCACCTCACCCATTGCGCAGCTAGCACAATCTGTGCCTCCCTCCCAAGCCTTCCTGCTTTGGGGCTCCACCCCTCAGTCTCCTTTCTCTGCCTGCTCTCAGCCTGGTCCCTCCTCTATGCAGCCACATTGCTCCTCCTTCCTTCCTCAGCCTTCCTTGCAGTCATCCTCCTACCACACACCTCAATCCTCCCTCCACCATCAGCTTTCCCCATTCAGTTCTCCTCCCTCCCACCATCTACCTCTGACTTCCCCTCTGCAGCCTACTCTCTCCTCCCACCATCGTCCACCTTCCCCTAAGGCAATCCTCATGTAGAATCCCCTCCTCGCAGTCCTCTCAGCACCAAGCATTACCTATCAGTGGCGTAATGTCTGCTGAGGAGTCTTTCAGTTTCCCTATCACCACTGTTGGAAAAAGAGGAGGACTGAGAATCTGTTTGAAAATAAGATGTACATAGTTTTGCACTGATAGCAGAATTTTATTTGCCAAATTTGGTGGTTAACCAAGTTTAACATAATATAATTAGCTTTATTTGTCAAATGTTATCTGTTGAAAAGTTATTATGTTGTTCCACAAAACTTTACAATGTTCACTTCAAGAAGTTTAAAATTTTGAGATGCACTACTTTATCGGATGTGAAATAAACTGTTTGGTGACATTTCATTTGTCTTCCTCAGGCTCACACAAGATGGTCATGATAGCCTCACGTATGGTCATTTAACCCCTGCCTGTTGTACCCTGAAAAGGAAACTTTTATGGCGGTGGTAGGTCTGCCTCCTCAATCATCCACTCTTCCAGCAAGTTCTCCTTGTTAATCTCACATATATTATACAGCACACAACAGGCAACGACAACATCGCACGCAAAAGCAGCACTAATATCCAGTCTTTTGGCCAGGGACCTCCAGCGACTTTGAGACGTCCAAAAGACATTCTCCACAACCATTCGAGCGGAGCTCAGCTTGTGGTTGAATGTGCGCTTCGGTGATTAGGAACATGGTGTTGCGTGAAACACTTAATCTGCCAGTGCTTCAGTGGGTAGGTGGGGTCCCCTATTAAATGTGCCGGGATTTACACGCTGTCAACAGTCATGGATACCTGTGGGCAAAGTAATGAAGAGGTAAGGGTTCCCCATACAACAAGCAGGCACAAACAAACAATGCTCTCACTGCTCCATGGAGATTGAACAACCTCATCCCGTGGCATCCCATGCAGGTGTCGACATGAAGCACACATATGGCTGAACAGTAGTACATTTTAAGGTACATGCTGACATTCTTGTATAAGCATTTAAAAAAAGAGGTGAAGGCCCTTCCCTCACTGTTGATCATCATAATTCTTGAGTACTTGAGCCCAGAATATGGGCCCATGTAATCTCTCCCTCACCCACATTCTTCTATTACACATCCATTCAAAATAAGACAAGATAAGCACGTATATTCTCTGGCAGCTATTTAGCTCAGCTCTACACCCTTCCTCAAATTCCTCCATCATTATCCATGACATATCAATTAAAATATCAAACCAGATGTATTCTCTACAGCAGGCTCCATTATTGTCTGCACCACCTTGGATGTGAGGATGTTGATTAGACGTGTCACCCTGGTAACAGATTCACACATTTTCATGATGGACAAAGTGATTGACCTGACATTCGCCATTGTAGTGAAGAAGATAATGTCACTTCCACCTAGTGTGCGCTAAGTCACTCATGACGTCTCGGAAGGAAGATAGAATCCCCTATCCTGGGGGCTGCCTTGTGGTGAATGTGAGAGGATACTAATAACCAGTTAACATATGTCCAAAGTGAAAAGCACAAACGGCTACCTTAACCGGTTTATTTAACAGCCAATCTACCGGTAAGGCAGTGTGAAAGCTTGTATCCTTCTTCCAACTGCAGTAATTATGTAGGTGCTCCAGGTAGGCTTCTGATTAATGGTAATCACACTTTGTTTTAAGTGGAAGATTCAATAGAGGCACTGCTGGTGGTAAAGGAAGGTTTTAGATCTTCTCTCATTGAAATGGTTGTTGCTTGGCATTTATGGAGCACAAATGTTACTTGCCACTTATTAACGCATGCTTGAAAATTATCCAAGTCATGTTGGTTATCTGCAAGGTCTGCTTCTTTATTTGAGAAATTAAAATTGATTTCCGGCTTGCCTTCATTAAAAGAGAATTTCTTTGTAATTTACTCCTGAATTGCCGAGCCAGAAAGGGACTCCTGACATAATTTCCCACCCTTTCTTTTTCTTCCATCTCATTTTCTGCCTTGATTTCCCTCTCCACTTTCTTCTCTACACCCAATGGAAAGAACTAATCCTATATATTTTCCAGTCTGTGTGAACATAAAGTCAACAATCCACTGATATATATGCTCTACACCAGTGGTTCTCAACCTTTTTCATTCCATTCACATGCCACTTTAAGTAATCCCTATGCCATCAGTGCTCTGTGATTAGTAAGGGATTGCTTAAGGTGGTATGTGAGTGGGAAGAGAAGGTTGAGAATCACTGCTCTAGACCCAATTGTTACTGAAATATTTTGCTTGAGAAAAATTGTCATTGGCCAAATTCCTTTCAAGTTCTGAAACCATGCACACAGCAAATCAATTAGGTACGATTAAAACAGTGGTTTTCAAACATTTTCTTTCCACCCACATACCACCTTAAGCAATCCCTCACTAATCACAGCACACTCATGGCATAGGGATTACTTAAAGTGGTATTGTGAGTGGAAAGAAAAAGGTTGAGAACCACTGCACACTATATTCAAAGGTTCCTGGAAGGTAGTCTGGGTTATGGAAGCATTGTCTGAGGACTTCAACTGTTTCTCAATAATATTGTATATGGGAGTGGAGTTCCCATTATACACAAAACTCTGCTTTACTGAGAACTGGTATGAGGATCAAGACACTCAGCAGGTATACCTTGTTTCTAATTAAGTCCCTAGTGTCTAACATAATGATTAAAGAGAGTGAGTGCAGCAAGGTATCTAATATTTAAGAATCCATGGCTGAGGTTCAGCCATCAAACACTTAGAGTCAAGGAGGCATCCGAATTATATAATGATGCATTGATATCCTTGCAATTTCTGTGGATCTAGGAAGAGGGGTCTGTTATTCTCAAGTTCCTTGCACTGCAGGTAGTCCTCAACTGGTCATAAGTCAGATTAGTAGTAAGTCAGATTTGCAAGCCTTAATGAGGTATTAAAGCAATTTTTAAAAAAAAATTTCAAGAAATGAACCTTTAATAAAGAATCTCAGCATATTTATAGTTTTTTTTAAAAATTGGTCGTGTGCTGGTGGATGTAAAATGCAAAGGTCATAAGTTGAATTGGGAACCCTGCTATTAACTTCAGAAGAAGGAGGTGAATTCTAATATCCTTGAGTGGAGAGCTTCCATGACAGACAGTGATGTGCTACTGATTTCTGATGGAATTTTGGGCCAAAACATTGGTTTCCATGGATGCTGCCAGACCCATATTTTGTGTGATGTGTTACAATTTGGAAGGTATATTCAATGGAAAAAATCAAGCGGATTGACAGCTGGAAAAACCAAAGGGGTCTGTTGGTTCATGGTTCAGCTCATCTAAGGAAGTCCAAGACAACCAGAAGATCAAATATCAGTGGATTTGTCCTCCTTCTCTGCTGCTGGATTCACCATTGAACACACTTTCAGAGCACTGATGCCCACTGGAGAGAAGAGATGGATGCATCCAGCTTCTCCATTGCATACCAGGGAGAACTAAAGGACAAACAGTGATCCCATTGAATTAAGTACAGGTCAATGTTGAGTCATTTTACTTTATTTTAATGTTTTTAATCATGTTTCATTACTTGAGATGCTTTGGTTATATCATTTTGCATATATTGAATCATTTTATTTTAAATTATTTAAATATATAAATTAATCCAGAGTATCTGAAATAGCAGAGAGTAACTTCTTTGGAACCGAGTAAAACAATATGATAAATAGGTGAATATGTTATGACATTAAAACATTTACCCAGCATTGAACCTTTAGTGAACTCTCAAATTATGCAATTTGGAATAGATTTTTTAAGTGGCTAAAATGCTATTCAATTTGTGAAACATACAGAGACATGCATTCAGCCTGAATGCAGAATTGCAACCTCCGTGGAAATGGCAACAGAAAATGCCGAGGAATTTCATCCATCACCCAACACAAACTTGACAGTAGCATAAAAGTAAGAAGGCAACATCAGAAGCTCCAATGCTGAAACAAGGTCAGCATCAATCAGATGCATGTGGCACAAATTCTAGCTAAAGATCCAAAGGCAGCTGCTCATCATGGATTCTTGTTCCCTGAAACCAGCAACTTATATGTCAGAAGTGACATTTGGCAACCACATTTAGGTCCAAAATTATCAAAATTACTAAATTTGTCCAGTCAGAAAATATAGATGGAGATATCTACAGAACACTGAAGCTATTTATGATGGAGCAGAACTTCTTCTCTATACCTTCAGCATTTCATCAGGATTGGGAATCATGTGCTTCCATTTCAGTTCTTTGGGGTCTGAGATGAGGTTAATGTGGGATCTGCAGATTATGTCACAGATGGGACAAGAAGTACTTAATGGTTTGAGCATTTGGATGGTTTGAGAGGTGGTGCACTTCTTCCACTTTTGTGTGCTCTTGATGAATGGGCTCAATAAAATTTCAAATAGCATGGCCTGCAGATCATAGCTGACAACTGCAATTGGAATATCAATGCTGAGAATGCAAGGAGAAGACACGGACTTTGTTTTGCTTAGTGTGCCAGTAACTGGATGATTTTGGGGAGATGGCATTGGTAGTAACGTTCCATTGTTTTGAGGTGGCATCTGCAGGTTATTCATGACCCAGAATGGGCAGAACAGCAGGGTCACTGCTGTCCAGTAGGCCGTGAATTTTGCGCTATGTGTCAGTCAGGGAGAAAGAAAACAGATTCTTTTAAAGGCTTTAACTGTGTAAATAATTCGATATTTCACAGCCTTTGTTGTGCATTTTGATCATTGGAGACATTTTATTCGGGACTCTTAAGGCTAATTCTCAAAAATCTGTCTAGTTTTTTCTCTCTTTATCACCAAGGCAAGCATTTCCTAGCTTTGGCAGGAAATTTGGGGGGAGGGGTTACTGTTGGGGGGTAAGTGTTGGTGGGAAGCACGACAAGATGTATTTGAGAAACTGAAGGGGGAGAGGTAGAGTGCAAAGCAATTGGGGAGCAAAATGCATTTGATTTAAACTCTGAAATGATTCACTTCAAACTAATCCTCCCAAATATTTTCTGCATTTAAACTACACTCAGAAAACTTTAATGGACATTAGACAGGCCACAAAACAATCCCACTGGATCATTTCAGAGTCACGAGAAGACCACCTGTAGGGTTTAATATCGAAACTAACCACAAAACTTGATCCACTCCTCCATTTAATTGCAGTAACCTTCTGCCTGTCTCTAAAGAACTTCTTTTTCCCATTTTATTTTGCAGCAATCAAGCTTTCGAGGATTAAGTGGTTAGCTTCTTCTAAAGGAGATCTTAGCAAGCAGATTTTTTTAGAGCGGGGGAGGGGTGTTTAACTGAGAAATTCCTCCTTTTGAGGAGTTTGTACGCCTGTCACAGGCAGTCACGTTTGCAAGCATTAGGCCATTCTTACATTAATCTGTGAGGAAAGCTGAGCTACAAAGATCACTTAACAATTTTTAGATTTGAGAAGACGAGAGAAGAAAGGCAAGCTAGCTGGTCTCACCCAAGGTTAAGTCTCATTTGAATCCAGCAATGCTGTCACCAAACAGCCATCAGAGATGCCAGGATTAATTAATGCACTTCATCCTTCTTAAATGCATTATTTACTATGGATTTTATTTCCATATTCAACTATAGTAACAAAGTACAAATGTTACATGCAGAATATGGTTTATGTTTTCTTCATAGGAGCCATTGTTTGGTGGAAATTTACAATAAAATACAATTCTCCACTTTGCTGCACTTTCCAAATTCAGGTTTAGTAATGATGAACTAAATTATATTTGACCTTTTTGGGTGTATGAGCAAAGCGATTTAAAAAGTATTTAGTTTACAAAGACAACATATAAGCACCAAAGAATGTTGTGGCTATAAATCTTTAACAGAAGGGTACCTGAACCTGCCAAAAATCATAATTCAGCAACCTGCAAGTTTTCATAATAATCACTGTCTCTCTCCAAAGTCAAGAATATTTGTGAAATCGTATGCATTTATCAAATTATTTCATTTGCTTAGTGCAATCTTTTTACATGATTTTTATTCTGAGCGCACATGTGATTTGCATGGTTGGCCCTGTGCATGTCTGCCTGTTTTTCTGAATGAATGGTGCTTTGATTATTTTATTGAAGGCTGTATTGCTCAGAGCATATTATATTCAGTAGGTAGATACTAAAATGTAGAACAGTACAGCACAGGCTACAGACTCTTCATTCCACAATATCTGCACTGAACATGATTCCAAATTAAACCACGTCTCTGCTGTTTGCATATGATCTCTATCCTTCTATTCCCTGCATACTCTTGTGTCTAATTAGAAGCCTCTTACACGCTACCATCAAATCCGTCACTATCCCTGGCAGCCCATTCCAGGCACTCGACATTCTCTGTGTAACAGAAAAGCAATGCCCTGCACATCTTTAAACAACACCACCCCCCTCCCCCCCACCACCTCCCCTCCATCCCTTACCTTAAATGTTTGTCCCTTAGGATGTGACATTTTTACCCTGGGTAAAGAATTCAAACTGTCTACACTACTTATGTCTCGCATCATTTTATAAACTTCTATCGGGTCTTACCTTAGCCAGAGAAAACAAACTCAGGTTTGTCCAACCTCACCTCATAACTTCTCATCCAAGCAGCATCTGAGTACATCTCTTCTGCACACTTTTCAAAGCTTCTATATCTTCCTGTTTTGGAGTAACCAGAATTGCACACCATATTCCAAGCTCATTTTGTATAGCGTGAATGATGAGAGTCTGCAGACACTGTGATTGTCGTAAAAACACACCAAAATCCTAGAGGAACTCAGCCGGTCTTTTCAGCATCCATGAAAAGCAAAGATATATTGCCGTCATTTTGGGCCTGAGCCCTTCTTCAAGGAATAAGCAGAATGAGACAGAAGCAGGAAATCTCAGTAAGTCTCAGAATTCAGACAATGTGGGCTGGGGGCAGAATCCAGTCCAACAAAAGATGTTAATTGGATCTGATAAGGGGCGAGGTAAGAATTTATCATGTTTGTATGAAAGGAGACAGGGAAGAGAGAAGAAGAGCTGGGGAGAAGGTGAGGGGGGGGGGGGGGAGAAGTGATGGGGGGGTTAATGAAAGCCAGAGAAGTTGATATTAATGCCATTTAGTTGGAGGGTGCCCAGTCAGAAGATGAGGAGTTGTTCCTCCAATTTACAGGTGGTCTCAGTCTGGCAGTGCATGAGACTATAGACATACATCAGCAAGGGAATGGAATGGAGAATTGAAGTGGGTGGCCACTGGGAGATCCTCGCTATTGCATCAGACAGAGCCACATGATTTCCTTAATCTTATACTCAATGTCCCGGTGAATGGTAGGGCACTGAGGAGTGCGGTAGAACAAAGTGACCTGGGAATATAGATGCATAATTCCCTGAAAGTGTCATCACAGGTGAATAGGTTTATAAAGAGGCCTTTTGGCATATTGGCCTTCATAAATCAAAGTATTGAGTATAGGAGTTGTGATCTTATGGTAAAGTTGTTTAAGACATTGGTGAGCCTAAATTTGGAGTATTCTGTGCAGTGTTGGTCACCTAACGACAGGAAAGATATCAATAAATAGAAAGAGTCCAGAGAAGATTTCCCTGAAATTCAGGAACTGAGTTTCAGGGAAAGATTAGGACTTTATTCACTGGAGCATAGAAGAATCAGGGAAGATTTAATAGTATCTAAAATTATGAGGAGAATAAACCAAGTGAATGCAGATAAACTTTTTCCACTGAGGGTAGGTAAGATACAAACCAGACAATATGGGTTAAGAGTGAAAGGGGAAATATTTAGAGGGAACATGAGAGGTAACTTCTTCAAACAGAGTGGTGGGAGTGTGGAATGAGCCACCAGCTGAGGTGATGTATGTGAACTCAATTTTAACATTTATGAAGAATTTAGACAGGTTTATGGATGGGAGACGTATGGATGCAGATCAGTGGGACTAGACAGAAAAATGGTTCAGCACAGAGTAGAAGCAGGGCTGAAGGGGGCTGTTTCTGTGCTGTAGTATTCTATGGTTCTATCGATGAAGCCAAGCATATCAGATGGCTTCTTAACACTCTCTCTATATGAGTGGCCATTTCAGTGAGCAATGGTCTTGGACCCAGAGATTCCCCTCCCCCCCATCAATACATTTGACCCCCGTAAAGGGCAACATCTCATTACCTATCTGCCCTCTTGGTTTTGGCTATTAGTTGTGTTGTCACCAAGAGCTTGAGGATTCAATATTCATTAAAGATTAGTATTTTGAAATTGCCAGGAGTGGAGTGGCAAATAACTCATTTTGTTATTCAAGGTGTCAAAGGATACCAAGCAAGTTAGGATGATAAAATTGGAGTTCAAATTAATTGAGTGATGAGATTGGCTTTGTGGCTGCAGATTGGTTTACTATGTTCCATAACCTGGTAAGAAAAGGTGTGGAACTATTCAGTAGGTCAAGCAACATATGTGGAAAGAAAAACAAAATTAACAAATTGAATCACCACCCTTATTCTGTGCCCATTTGTACTTTTCTAGATGGGCCAGTCAGGCTAACATTAGCACCTGAGAGGTACCCATATCATATCATGAAGAAACATAGCATCTCCTTCTACTAATATGTGGATGACACCCAGCTCTTCCTCCCCGTAAAACCAGATTACCAGTCAAAAATCACCAACCTCACCAACTGTCTGGAAGACATAAAAGGTTGGATGACCCGTAACTTCCTCCAACTTTTATGAGACAAAATCTGAGATCATCTTATTTGGCCCTCCTTAATTTCACAAAAAAGTTGCATGACTCCTTAAATAATCTATCCACTCTTATTAAAGCCCTTGGGATGCTATTTAACCCTGCCTTCAAATTTGACAAATGGGTCAACGCTGTGGTGAAGGCCTGCTTTTTCTAGCTCCGCACCATTGTTAAAATAAAACAGTACCTCTCACTCAAGGACTGTGAAAGGCTTATTCATGCCCTTATCTTCTCATGTCTGGACAATGCTAATTCTCTATATGCTGATATTAGCCAGTGCTGCTGTTGTAACCGTGGCCAGAAATATGAACATAGGAACATAGGAAGTAGGAACAGGAGTAGGCCAAAAATGGCCCATCGAGCCTGCTGCGCCTTTCAATACGATCGTGGCTGATCTAATTTATGACCTAACTCCACCTACCTGCCTTCTCCCCATATCCCCTAATTCCTCTATCATGTAAAAATTTATCTAACCGAATTTTAAATATGTTTAATGAGGCAGCCTCAACCACTTCCCTGGTTAGAGAATTCCAAACATTCACTACTCTCTGGGAAAACTATTTTTCCTCATCTCTGTCCTAAATCTACTCCCCCGAATCTTGAGACTGTGTCCTCTCATTTTAGTTTCCCCGGCCAGATCAAAAAACCTTCCTACATTTATCCTATCCATACCCTTCATAATCCTATATGTTTCTGTAAGATCTCCTCTCATTCTTCTGAACTCGAGCGAATACAATCCTAGATGATTTAATCTTTCATCATAAGTCAACCCCTTCATCCCAGGGATCAACCTAGTAAACCTCCGCTGGACTGCCTCAAAAGCCAGTATATCCTTCCTCAAATATAGAGACCAGAACTGGACACAGTACTCCAGGTGTGGTCTCACCAGTACCTTAGACAGATGCAACATTACCTCCCTACTCCTGAATTCAATTCCTCTAGCGATGAAGGCCAACATTCCATTTGCCTTCTTAATAACCTGCTGCACCTGCAACCTAACTTTTTGCGATTCATGCACAAGCACTCTCAAGTCCCTCTGAACAACAGCATGCTGTAGTTTTTCACCCTTTAAATAATATTCAGCTCTTTTATTTTTCTTGCCAAAGTGGATAACCTCACACTTACTAACATTGTACTCCATCTGCCAGACCTTTGCTCACTCATCCAGCTTAACTATATCCCTCTGCAGACTCTCCACATCCTAATTACAGTTTGCTCTTCCACTCAATTTGGTGTCATCCGCAAACCTGGCTACACCACATTTTGTCCCATCCTCCAAGTCATCAATGTAATTGATGAACAATTCTGGGCCTAACACTGACCCCTGCGGCACCCCACTTATCTCTCTCTGCCAACCTGAAAAACTCCCATTTATCCCAACTCTCTGCCTCCTGTCAGTCAACTAATTTTCAATCCAGGCCAATATACTTCCCTGGACTCCACTTTCCTGTAACTTACTGATAAGTCTCTTGTGCGGCACCCTATCAAAAGCTTTCTGGAAATCCAAATATACAACATCAACCTGTTCCCCTCTATCCACCGCACCTATTATATCCTCAAAGAATCCTAACAAGTTTGTCAAACAAGATCTTCCCTTTCTAAAACCATGCTGTGTCTGCCTGATTGAACCCTTACATTCCAAAAGTTTCATTATTTTATCTTTAATGATGGCTTCAAGCATTTTTCCAACTACAGATGTCAAGCTAATTGGCCGATAATTTCCAGTCTTCCGGCTACATCCCTTCTTAAAAACTGATGTGACATTTGCTGTCTTCCAGTCTGCCGGGACCTGCCTAGAATCCAAGGAATTTTGGTATATGACCACCAATGCATCAACTATAACTTCTGCCATTTCCTTCAGAACCCTTGGATGCATATCATCAGGACCAGGTGATTTGTCTGGCTTTAGTCCCATTAATTTCTCCATCACTACTTCCTTTGTAACAACTATTTTATCAAGGCCCTCCCCAACATTTGCATCCTTGGGCATGCTGGACATGTCTTCCACCGTGAAGACTGACACAAAATATTTGTTTAATGCCTCGGCCATTTCCTCATTTTTTGCTACCAGTTTTCCTTTCTCAATGATAAATGAGGAACCAAACTCCCACTCTTGGTTACCCAGAGTAATGAAACAACCGTCACAGAGGTTTTCCCAAAACACTGTGCTCTGGATTCTCAAGACATGGACTCTTTACACAAAATGGCATAAACTCTTTATAGTATTTACACAAGCTTGTGACTTCAAGTCACAAGGCAATCTCGTGAGTCCTTTAGTAATGGATGGCTCCCATGACAACACCCACTCCAGGTGACTGTGGGTCACTCTGATTAGGACTCCTTAGCAGCTCCCTAATTCACCTCCAATTGGTTCAGGATGCCACGCCTTGGGTTCTGACAGGTGCCAAGAAGGGAGACCATATCACTCCAATTCTGGCCTCCTTCTAGTGGCTGCCGGTGCAGCTCAGAACCGAATTCAAGCTGCTGCTACTTACATATAAAGCCCTCAATGACCTTTCCCACTCATATTTCCAATCTGCTTATGCCCTATTCCACTCCCAAGCAGCTCGGGTCAGCTACCGCTGTTCCAAGCCCTAAACGCACACAAAGTGGAGACCAAGCCTTAGCGGTTACAGCCCCCAATCTGTGGAACAGCATTTTCCTCACCATTAAACTAGCCCCCTCCTTCAACTGGTTTAAATCCAGGTTAAAAACGGACCTTCTGTCATTAGCGTTTAATGTCTGAAACCCTTTCTACGTTCCTAACCTCCGTCAATTGTGGTCTATTTATAACATCTTAATCTATTGTTCTGTAAATAGTTGCACTAGTTTTGATCAATTGCCTTGGTTTGTACAGCACTTTGGTCAATGCAAATTGAAAAAATATGGTAAATAAATAAAGAATTTGAACTTGAACTTGAACCCACGATGAAGGCCAGGCATCAAGTGTGGGTTGCCCTCTGGCAGTGAATCCTGAGATTGTTCGAGGTGGCTCCTAAATGGATTTTTAAGTGTCTCTTATAATCAGATGCATTTTAAATGATTTACACCATAAGATATAGGAGCAGAAAGAGGCTATTCAGCCCATCAAGTCCACCCGCCATTTATTCATTTTCCCACTCTGTCCCACTACCCGGCCTTCTCCCCATAACTGATACCCTGTCTATCAAGAACCTGGCTATCAAGAATCTTAAATACACCCAATGATGTGGCCAAAACCACCTTGGGAGCAAATTCCACAGATTTACCACCCTCTAGCTGAAGAAATTCCTCGGCATCTCTGTTCTAAGCAGATGTGCTTCAATCCTGAAGTTGTGCCCTTTTGTCCAAAACACACCCACCATGAGAAACATTTCAACATCTACTCCATCCATGCCTTTCAACATTTGAAATGTTTCAGTGAGATATCCCTCATTCTCTTAAATTCCAATGACTACAGGCCAAGACATTTCTCATGTAATAACCCATTCATTCCCAGAATCAACCTAGTGGATCTCCTGTGAACCCTCTCCAATGTCAGCATATATTTTCTTAAATGAGGAGCCCAAAACTGCTGACAATACTCCACATGAGGTCTCACCAGTGTCTTGTAAAGTCTCAACATCACATCCCTACTCTTTATTTTATTCCTCTCGAAATGAATGCCAGCATTGCATTTGCCTTCTTCACCATTATCTCAACCTGCAAGTTTACCTTCAGATTTTCCTGCATGAGGGTTCCCAGTTCCTTTTGCATCTGGGTATTTTCAATTTTCTCTTCCATTTAAAAAATACCGTATATGCCGCTTTATAGGACGATCATGGATATTTTAAAATGTCACCTTAAAATCAGAGTATAAAATTCTTACCTTGATGACGAAGTTACAACACCACTGTCATCTTCCCGCTGGATCCAAGGCAATCTCTGCATGCCTCATTAGTTATCTGCAAAGCCCTGCTCCCAGATCAACTGGTGTCAACTCTGTGCTGGCTTTAAACGGTTTATTCTAAAATCTCCAAATAAAATTTAAACCTTTAAATCAGTGGTTCTCAACCTTTTTTTTCCACTTACCTACCACTTTAAGCAATCCCTATGCCATCGGTGCTCTGTGATTAGTAAGGGATTGCTTAAGGTGGTAGGTGAGTGGGAAACGAAGGTTGAGAATCACTGCTCTCGACACAAATGTTGCTGAAATATTTTGATTGAGAAAAAATTGTCAATGGCCCATTTCCTTTGGAGTTATGAAACCATGAACATAATGAGTCAATTAGGTACGATTACAACAGTGGTTTTCAAACATTTTTTTCCACTCACATACCACCTTAAGCAATCCTTTACTAATCACAGAGCACCTAGGGCATAGGGAATTCTTAAAGTGGTATGTGAGTGGAAAGTAAAAGGTTGAGAACCACTGCTTTAAAAGAATTTGTTATCAAAATATTTGGCTTTTTGGCTTTTAACAGTGGTAGGTGGCGGGGGAGGGGCATCTTATATAAATGGTCATTCTATGCAGAGTCGTCCTATACAATGACAGATAGGGTACTCTGCATTACTGGACAATTTCTGGCATTCTATTTTATTTGCCACTTCTCTGCCCAGTCTCCTAATCTGTCTAAGTCCTTCTGCAGCTTCCTTGTTTCCTCAACACTATCTGTTCCACCAACTAACTTTATATCATATGCAGACTTGGCCACAAAGCCATTCATTCCACAATCTAAATCATTAATATACAAAATAAAAATATATGCCCCAACACTGACCCTTGTGGAATACCGCTAGCAAATGGCAGGCAACCAGAATATGATCCCTGTATTCCTTCTCTCTGATTCAATTTGTGATATTAAAATATTTAAAAACATTATTAGTACACGTCAAAATAGCAAACATTCAATTAAATCCACTAAAGCAGAAGAAAATAAAGAACGACACTTACCTGCACTTTTAATTTTCCGCAGAGTTAGGTACTTCATTTGATGAAAGGGATTGTCATGCATGTATCAAATGCAAACTAGGGGACATTTTTATTCCTCCTGGGTAGGCCACAACCCAATGTTATGAACAGTAATTTTTCCAATTTCAGGAAACCCACTCCCCCTCTGTTCCTTTCTCTCTCAGATTTATTCGTCCTCT
Source organism: Narcine bancroftii (assembly GCF_036971445.1). Taxonomy (NCBI): domain Eukaryota; kingdom Metazoa; phylum Chordata; class Chondrichthyes; order Torpediniformes; family Narcinidae; genus Narcine; species Narcine bancroftii. The sequence continues at coordinate 121,268,797 of NC_091473.1, read as the reverse complement.
CACACTCGCCCTTTCCTTGTCTCTTATAAACCAGTTTCCTTCCCCTTCCCCCACCTGGTGCCATCAACCTATCACCCATGCACTCAATCCTTGGAAACCCTTATCCTCTCCTCCACTGCTCCATCCTACTCACCATCTCTCCCTTATTTGGTTCACTCATCACCTTTTTGTCCAATCAGATTCCATAATCTGCACCCTCTTGTTGATTCCATATCATCTCTCAGTGTCTGTCACTATCTCCATCCTTTCTTCCCTCACCTGGTCCATCTGCCCATCAACCCCACCCCACCACCCACCCCTTCACCCCTTACCTGGATCCACCTGTCAGCTCCTTCCACACTGCTCCATTTATATGTTTTTTTTTAAAATACTGGCTCTCCCCATTTACCCTCTCAGTCTTGATGCAGGACCTTGAATCGAACAGTGACCATTTCTTCACAGATGCTGCTTGGCCTGCTCCAGATTCCCACACCTGCAATTTCTCATGTATCCATTGAACACTAGTATTTTTGAGCTTCTTGGTCCCAGCCCCTTTAATTTCCATTTAAGCTCCAATATGTTGGTTAATCAAGAGAGCAAAATTGTCTTAAAAATATCAACTCTGATGTTTCAGTGTTGCACATTTTATATTTTATACAAAATTGTAAAAACAATCCTGAAATGGTGCTGCTTTCATCATAAAAATTAAATTCTCCCTTTAAGAATCCTTAGAGTGTGACAAGTATGTTTATAAAGGATTCCAATGATGAGCAGAACCTTCTCTTCAAAAACAGAGCTGTTTATATATTTTCTTTTTTTTCCTCTGGTCTTTTATCTACATTGTTGCCCAGATCCTTATTTTCTTAGTTAGAGTGAAAGTTGGTCTTCTTCAAAAATAATAATGTGTCTGTCACCTCACTGTCCTATTTCCCTGAAACACAGGGGATTTTTTTGCGAGATTTGATTTCTTTGGCTGTTACTAAATGTAGTCTACAGAGGCCACCTTCTTTAATACAATGTACAAAGTAATCATGCTTTCAGAAAGGTTTCATATTTTCCAAGTTTTTACATTAACATTTTGCCACTGATGTAATTTGTAGATATTTCTTCACTGCAGCGAATGGGCTAATGCTCAATGTTCACACTTACTCAAATGAAGGACATCGAGATCATAGAAACATAGAAAACATAGAAGATAGGAGCAGGAGTAGGTCATTCGACCCTTCGAGCCTGCTCCGCCATTCAACGAGATCATGGCTGATCTTAAAGTTCAGTATCCCGTCCCCGCCTTCTCTCCGTAACCTTTAATAGAAACATAGAAGATAGGAGCAGGAGTAGGTCATTCGACCCTTCGAGCCTGCTCCGCCATTCAACGAGATCATGGCTGATCTTAAATCATTTGCAACCTGAATTTTTTTCCAGGAAAATACTTTCCATGAGGATACTTGGTAAATCAGGAGTGAAGATGCAAACCTGACTCATGTTAAAGGACAAAACTTATGATGATCTTATTCATACCAAACAAAAAACCATCAATGTACTATCACATAGAAAGTTACCATTCAGAATCTTTCAGGTTAAAGTGAAACATTTCATGAAACAATTTCATTTATGTCCAGTGTACTGGTCAAGTTATGTCTTAGTCAACATCAGCAAAACATTGTTTTTTTCTTGCTATGCTCAAATTTGATTGCACCAGGTTCAAATTTATAACACTGACCTCACTTAAACATGACTCCATTAATTGTCAAGTGCTATGGGATATCAAGTACTGAAAAATGCCACAAAGGTGCAAATCTTTCTTGTTTTTTTAGATATATATACTTGGGGGGAAAAAAACAGCACTCTCAGGATCTCCACTAATTTAGAAGTTACTATTCATGGCCTTATATATGGAACAACACTTACTACCAGGACCTCTATTTCAAAATAGACCATTCATCAAAACAAACAAGGGGAGTCCTACCATCAGAGTTCATTTAAAAGAGAAGTTTTGATACCAATGTTCATTTGAAAGCAACTTCACTATCCCTATTCCAAATTGATGCAACATCTCGCCCTTTATTTTCTGAATGTTGTTGATGGAATAAAGTGTAGTGGAAATAAAATAAAATGAGGTGAAAGATTTTTTTAAAATTGCAGTATGTGAATTGAAGCTTCATGCTTTCTTATCATGTACAAAAAATGCTATTCAGTCCATCAACTCTATGAGGGATTTCCCGTCAGTTCCATTCCCTTACTTATTTTCCACATAACCTTGCACATGCCTATGAACTTCCTCCAATCACAAGACACAGATCCACCGACATTGAGGCTAGATTGCAGTGGCCAATTAACCTGTGCTTCTTTTGGGACATGGGAGGGAACTGGTGCAACTAATAAACTAACTGTAACAGGGAGAAACTGCAAACTTTACCCAGACAGCACTCAATATTCGACTTCAATACAGTTTGTTGAAGCTGTGAGACTGTGCCGCCAGACCCCAGAGGGTTTGCAGTCCTCAGTGGCTCCATTGATAATGGTATTAAACCCAACCAAGTTCAACCATATTATTATCTGACTGTTTCTATAAAGATAGTGAAACCCCAATTTTACACGTCGCAGTTCAATGCAACTTCTGATACAATGCAATGAGTCATAGGAATCGGGCGCCCGGCTCCCGACAGGAATGGAGGCATGGGGCTCCCAGCAGGAGCAGAGTTCTCGGGCTCCAGGCAGGAGCAGGGATGTCGGGCTCCCAATTTTTTTTCCAAACTTTATTTAAAAGATAATAAAAACATAACATACAATCTAATAACAATCAAAAATTAATTTTACAGAAATATATATAAAAAAACAACAACCTAACAAAACAACAAACAAAAAAGCTCATCCCACCCACCCACCCTCCCCATCAGCCAGCTCCCTTAAGGGGAGCCAAAAATATGAATTATATTTAAAAAGTATTATAAGTATTAATAACAATTCAGAGTATATCTAAATGCATATATTCCAAATATGGAAACCATTTATCAACAAAGAAAGAATAATTATCATGTAAGTTATAAGTAATTTTTTTCCATAACAATAGAAGCTTTCAATTCATTATGCCAGCATACTATATTAATCTCTGTAGTATCTTTCCAGGTACTAGCTACACATTTACGTACTGCTGATAACACTAAATGTACAAAAGCAATTTAAATTTTATCCAGCCCCATTCCTCTCAGAGAAGCCATATCACCCAACAAAAAAAATGATTGGATCTAATGGTAATTTAAAGTTATATAATTTTTTCAAAACTATCTTAATTCCTTGTCAAAATGGTTGAACTTTAACATAAGGCCAAACAGCATGTGAAAAAAGTTCCAGTACATAAACCACATCTAAAACAAGAATCCAAATTACTAAACCCATATTTTTTCAATTTCTCCGGGATCAAATATAATTGATGTAGAAAATTATAATTAACCATTCCATATCTTACATTAGTCAATTTAATTACATTATCCTGACACATATCCACCCAATCATCTTCAGGGAAAATAAACGCTAAGTCACTTTCACATTTAAGTTTAGATTTTTCCCAATCTGGTTTATCCATATTATCCTATAATAAATGGTACATAACTGACATATAACCCTTCTTTGGTACAGAGAAAATCAAAGATTCAAATCTCGTCAAAATAGGTAAATTTATCTCTCTACCATAATTATCTTTTACCAAGGCTCTGAGTTGATAATACACAAACAAAGAATTTACAGATATACCAAATCTTTCCCTCAATTGATTAAAAGAAAGAAATTGACCCTCTTCAAAACAATCCTGTATTGTTTTTATACCCTTAGAATCCCAACTCTTTAAATAATTGTTAAACATTGAAAAAGGAATAAGCTGGTTATTATACAATGGAGTTAAAATTGATAATTTAGCTTTTGATCTCAAAACCTTATTTCTTTTAATCCAAATCTTTAACAAATGTTTCGATAATGGCATATTATGTTCCTGTAACAAATTCAAATTCTAACGAAATATAAATTGATGTACCTCAGCCTCAGAAATACATGCCACTTCTACCCTGGCCCAGCTATGGGGTTGATCTAAATGCATCAATCTACTAATAAATTTCAACTGGGCCACTTCATAATCATTTTGAAAATGTGGTAACTGAAGTCCACTCAACATGTATTTCCATGTAAGTTTATGCAATGCCACTCGAGCTAATTTACCCTTCCATAAAAACTCCTGCACTGCTTTATTCAGATCCTGGGAAAAGCCCTTTGAAAGTAAACAAGGTATTGACTGAAATAAATATTGAATTCGGGGAAAAATATTCATTTTAATACAATTGACCTGGCCAGTCAAAGTTAATGGAAGATCTTTCCATTTAATCAAATCTGCTTTAATCCATTTTAATATAGGCAGATAATTTAACTAATACAATGACTAATAGTTAGCATCTACAAACACACCCAAATGTTTAATTTTATTTGTCCACTTTAATTTTGTAATAATTTTAAATTCAGAATAATCTCCTATTCCAACTGGTAAAATTTCACTCTTATCCCAATTAGCTTTATATCTGGATAATTCTCCAAATTTTGACAAACACTCTTGTAACTGCTTCAATTACCGTTTCAGTTCCGTCAAATATATCAAAACATCATCCGCAAATAAATTGATCATATATTCTTCATTCATAACCTTCATTCCTCTAATTTCATCATTTTGTCTAATAGTCTGAGCCAATGGTTCAATAGCCAACCCAAATAAGACAGGTGACAATGGGCAGCCCTGGCGAGTTGAATGAGTCAACTTAAATGGTAAAGAAACCTGACCATTTGTTACCACCCTGGCAATTGGGTTTGTATATAAAGCTTTAACCCAAGCAATAAAAAAAGGGACAAATTTAAAATTTTCTATCACCTTAAATAAAAAATCCCATTCAACCCTATCAAAACCCTTTTCTGCATCTAGTGCAACCACCATAGAATCATTAGGTTGATTTCGGTATGCATTGACCAAAGTGATTAAATGAGGAATACTATCTGATGCATTTCTATTTTTAATAAAACTTGTTTGATCAGTATGTATCAACTTAGGTAAATACTTAGCAAGTCTGTTAGCTAATACTTTTGCTATAATTTTATAATCTACATTTAATAGGGAAATGGGCCTATATGAAGACACTTTTAGTGGATCTCCATCTTTTTTGGGATAACAGTTATTAAAGCACTTGAACAAGATTCTGGTAATGTCTGATCCTCACTAACTTATTTTAACACATTTCCAAATACATTAGATAAATCATCATTAAAAAATTTATAAAATTCCACAGAAAATCCATCATCCCCTGGAGAATTTCCATTTGGCATTTACTGTATAGCTTCCTTAATTTCAAAATCTGTAAATAGAGATTCTAATTCCTGACCATATTTCTCTTCCAATATCGGTAACATTAATTTAGATAAATAAGATTCAATAGAATCATTATCCTGCTCTCCCTCAGAAGTATATATTTTTTGATAAAATGAATAAAACTAGTTATTAATTTCCTGAGGCTTATAGGTAATTGTTGAATTATGTTTAAAAGCATTAATAATTTGAGATGCCTGTTCAGTTTTCAGTTGCCAAGCAAGTACCTTATGAGCTCTCTCTCCCAACTCATAATAACGTTGTTTAGATCGATTAATCAAGCGCTCAAACTAATAAGTGTGTAATGTATTATAGCATAATTTCAACTTCGCTAAGGCAGCTTTTTTGTCTTCTGTCACATCCTTCTGAAAATCTTTCTCTAACTCAGCAATCTGTTTTTCCAACCTTTCTGCCATATATTGTTTCTTAACTTTCGTAGAATAACTAATGATCTGCCCTCTCAAATAAGCTTTCAAAGTGTCCCATAATACAAAATGACTATCCACAGAATTAACATTCTCAGTCAGAAATAAAGAAATATGTTCTTTAATAAAAGTAACAAACTCTGTTTTTTTTCAGTAACATTGCATTAAACCTCCATCTGTATAACGAACATACTACTCCTGAACCTTCAAAAGAAAATAATAATAATAAAGGATGGTCTGATATAACTCTACTTTTATATTCAGCTTGCAATTCTCTACCCTGTAGGTGTGCTAATACCAAAGAAAATCTATTCTAGAAAATGAATCATGTCATGAAGAATAAAAAGAAAAATCTTTCTCTGTAGGAGTAACCTTTCTCCAAATATCTACCAGATTTAAATCTTTCATCAGCACACCAATTTGTGTTGCCATCTTTGATTTCCTTATGCTTTTTGGATTTCTATCCAATAAAGGGTCCAAAACACAATTAAAATCTCCCCCAACTAAAATATTTTCATTAGCTCCAGTTAACAATAAAAAAGCTTCTGAAATAAACCACTCATCATCTATATTAGGTGCATAAAGATTAAACAAAGTCCAAGATTCACCAAAAATTTTACAATTCACTCGTAAAACTCTCCCAACATTTCCCTCTGATGATTCCAGTTCAAATGGTAATTTTTTATGAATCAAAATGACTAACCCTCTTGCCTTTGAATTAAAAGAAGAAGGAAACACACGTCCAACCCAGTCATTTTTCAATTTCAAATGTTCTTTTTCGGTCCAAGGTGTCTCTTGTAAAAAGGCAATATTAATTTTCATTTTTTAATATAAGCCAATACCCGCTTTTGCTTAATTGGATTATTTAATCCCTGAACATTAAAAGTTGTAAAATTCAAAGTAGACATTTTTACAAACTACTAATATATTTACAGACTATAAAATAACGCTCCCCCTTATAAATCTTCAAAATAAAAAAACCCTTAATCAACAGAAAAAAAGAGAGAGAAAGGAGAAAACAAATATTTTTCCCCCTTTCTCCCCCTCAAAAAATAAAAATAACCCAAAAATTAAAATAAAACACCCAAAGGTAGTAACACCCTAAAAATCTGGGTGTGGTAAAGCCACTAGTGGCAGATGACTATCAAACCTGTCGGTGTCATCCACCACTCCACCCCCACCAGCCAGGCGCATACTCATTATTTAAATAAGCACAATAAAATAGAATAGATACATTCAGCCCAATGATTCCAAACCCAATGATTGTTCCGGGTCTTCAATGTCAAGAAAACTTTGTGTCATCTCTTCTTTCTTTCCATTCTTTCTATTCTTACCATTCTTCCCATACCCATTCCCATTCCCATTTCTGGTTACCCTCCTCTTAGAAGACAATGGTGAAGACCGACCATTCCTTCACAATTCTGGCAATGAATTAGCAAAAACCAAAGCATCATGATCAATCTCAAAAAATTGGGATTGAAAATTTCCATAAAAAACTCTCAAAATCGCATGATAACAAAAGGCAAACTTATAACCCTTTTGCCACTGTACATCTTTAGCTGAATTAAATTCCTGTCGTCTTCTAATAGCCCCCTGGCTCAAATCGGCATAAAAAACACTCTGTTATTTTGCACCATCAAAGGAGATTGACTTTGCCGTGCTTTCTGTACCGCCATTCATAAGGTCATCTCTCTATCTTGATATTTCAAACAATGAACCAGAACCGCTCTCGATGTTTGTCCTGGAAGTGGTTTCTTCCTCAAAGCTCTATGAGCTCAATCCAATTCCAAACCTTCAGGAAAAAACTCCTTGCCCAATACTTCAGAAATCCAGTGCTTAAAAAATTTTATTAGATCAGAACCTTCAAAGTCCTCTGGAAGACCAACTATTTTCACATTATTCCTCTGGCTTTGATTTTCCAACAAATCAATCTTCTTCAATAAATCCCTTTTTTTTGAATCCCCCAGTCTACAAAGGAATCCTCCACTTTTTCCAATTTTTTCCTATTACGCTCCACCTGATTTCAACATCCAGAGAAAGCTTTCAATTTTTTTTAAAATTATCTTGTATAGTATCAACAGATTTTATACATCTGTTAATATCACTTTTAACTACAGTCATTTCTTGTTTCATAGTTGTCATTTCATCACACAAAGTATTCATTTTTTGTTTTCACCTCGATAAATCCTTGTCATTTGAGTTGACATTTGTTTTGACATTTTCTCCATTTGACAAGCAATCCCTTCCAAAATGGTGAACACTGAGTCCAGTCCAGGATCCATAACCATCTTTTGAGGCCTACCTTCTCTAACTTCAGACTCCTCCTTCTGAGTAGATTTCAGCAAGGTAAGTTCCTCTTCCTCCTCAGGCACAATAGGTCCTTTACCTGTGCGGCTGAGGGTTTGGATACCCGACGGCAGCACACTAACCTCGTCGGACCACCACCGTTCAGGGTCCCCCACAGCCCACACTTTTTCCAAACATTCACACATCCGGGAGGCACTGCGCATGCCTGGCAGAACCGCTGAACACACAGGTGTGTCTTCCAACGCTACACTGCGTGTCCCCAGCCACCAGGCAGTGTTGCGGGCTTACGGGATCCTCTATCGGTCAGCCCATCCGCGCGCCCGGTGTCACATGCACGCGGGTTGGAAACGGCTGAGCTTACCAATGTGCCGACACCATCTTGCGACTGTAGGTGCCGATGTCAAACTCAGATGGGCAGGAGTTCTCTGAGGTTTGGAGGCTCCCGTCGATGACTCTGTGGATTCAACTGTGCAGGTAGGCCTCAATTCTTCTACACATTTATAAGGTAGCTTTTTCTGAAGTTGAACTTTAGATTTCTTCACATTAGTAGTCATATTAAATCATTCTTATTCAGAAGGCTGTAAATACTATTTTTAACCACTTTTGCAATTTTTAAAATCAGGTACTTAAGAATCTAGCTGGGGAAAGATGGAATTACATGTCTTTCTTCTACACCATCTTACTACGACCCCGGGGCTACCGAATTGATTAAAAATGAATACAGAATAACTGGAATATTCCAAATAAAGGAGAAATGGAAATTATGTAGGTATGCAAATTAAACAAGGAAATACAGTGAAACCCAATTAAACACAACCCTGGTTGGATCATGATGAGATTTTATAGACCCCAATGATTGCATTATAATGGGATTTCACTGTAATAGGGTGGCATGGTTAATGTAGAGATTAGCGCAATGCCATTGAAACACCAACAATCTGAATTAGAATTCAGTACTCTTTGTAAGGAGTTTGTATGTTTGTATGTTCTCCCCATGTCTGCATGGGTTTCCTCAAGGTACTCCAATTTCTTCTCACCATCCAAAAAAACTACACTGTTTTTGTAGGTTGACTGGTGTGTTTAGGTAGCACAGGCTCAGGCTGGAAAGGCCTCTCTTATGATTCTGTATCTCTATATTGTAAAAAAATACATCATGGCTTGGCTTCGCAAATGAAGATTTAGGAAGGATCATAGACATGGGCATGTCATTCGAGCCTGCGCAGTAGATTTTTTAGGTGGGCTGCAGTGTGCTCAGTACTGGGCCCACTCTTTACACGCATGGTGTATCTGCCATGGCCTAGCAAGCTGGGACGGTGACAGCCAGGCCCTAGGGTCGAAGATGTTAGGTCGGACTGTTCTTCTCCTAACGAGCCTCATCTGCACGAGTTTGAATTCAGAGTTTTCCTTCTCTAATGAGCCCAGTTATCACAAGATCACAAGATAAAGGAACAGAAGTTGGCCATGTGGTCATCGAGCCTGCTCTGCAAATCTACCCTGAGCTAAACTGTTTTCACATCTATATTCAAATTCCTGCCTTTTCTCCATATCCCTTGATACCTTGGCTAATTGGATACCTATCAATCTCCTCCTTGAACTCTCCCAATGATTGGGCTTCCACAGATGTATATGACAACGAATTCCACAAATCCAATACCCTTTGTCTAAAGAAATTCCTCCTCATCTCAATTTTAAATGGGACCTTCTAATTCTAAGACTGTACCCTCTTGTCCTGGATTTACCCACCAAGGGAAACATCCTATTCGCATCTACTCTGTCCAATCCTTTCAGCATTCGATATGTTTCTATGAGATCTCCTCTTATTCTTCTGTATTCCAATGAATACAGTCCAAGAGCCTCTAAACATTCCTTATATGTTAGCCTTTACATTCCAGGAACCATCCTAATCTTCTCTGTACTCTCTCAAACATTATTACATCCCTTATAAGATAAGGGGCCCAAAACTGCACACGGTACTCCAAATGAGTCTCACCAGTGCCCCATAAAGCCTTATCAATATTCTTTACTTTTATATACTATTCCCCTTGAAGTGAATGCCAACATAGCATGTGCTTTTTTCACTGCCGATCCAACCCCAGTCCCTTTGCACTTCCGAATTTTGAATTTTCTCCCCATCCAAATAATAATCTGTCTATTCCTCTTCCAAAATGTTCAACCATGCATTTCTCAACATTGTATTTCATTTGCCATTTCCTTGTCCACTCTGCCAAGCTGTCCAAGTTTCTCTGTAACCTTTCTACTCTTCAACACTTCCTACTCCACCACCTACCTTAGTGTCATCTGCAAACTTAGCCACAAAACCATTCAGTCCATAATCATCAATATACATTGTAAAAAGAAGTATCCCCAATACCAACCCCTGCGGAACACAACTAGTAAGTGGAAACCAACCAAAACACAACCCTTTTATTCCCACCCTTTGCTTCTTGCCTGTCACCCAATGTCCCACCCAATCTAATATCTTTCCTGCATTTCCTTAGGCTCTCATCTTATTAAGCAGCCTCTTATGGGGAACCCTATCCAAAAACACAACATCCACAGATTCTCCCTTGTCTATCCTACCTGAAATTTCCTCAAAGAATTCAAATAGGTTGGTCAGGCATGCTCCAATAGGTTAATCAGACATGATCTTCCCTTCATGAACCCATGCTGAATTGGACCTTTCATGTCATGCACCTCTAGGTATTTCATAACCTCATCTTTGAGGATTGACTCCAATAACTTCCCAACAACCAACATCAGGCTAATAGACCTATAATTTATTTTTTTCTGCCTCCCTCCTTTCTTAAACAGCAGAACTACTTTTGAGACTTTCTAATCCTCCAGAACCATGCCAGAGTCTATTGATTTCTGGAAAATCATTTCCAATGCCTCCACAATCTACAAAGCCACCTCCTTCAAATCCCATGGGTGCACCTCATCTGGTCCAGGAGACATCTATTTTTAGTTCATTCTATTTACTAAGCACTATTTCTCAGTAATTTTGACTGAATTTACTTCTATTCCCTGAGACTTCTGACTATCAAGTATACTGCTATTGTCTTCCTCAGTGAAAACTGATGCAAAATACTCATTTAGTTCATCTGCCATCTCTTTGTTACCCATTATAATTTCTCCAGCATTAAATCAATCTTATATCTACCCGTGTTTCTCTTTTACTTTTTATATCTTTAAAAAACTCTTAAAATCCTTTTGTATGTTATTTGCTACCTTGCTTTCATAATTTATCTTTTCTTTCCTAATGACTTTCTTTGTCTCTTTCCGTGAGTTTTTAAAAGTTTCTCAGCCCTCTGTTTTTCCACTAATTTTTGCTTCCTTGTATGTCCTCCCTTTGGCTTGATACCCACAGTTGTCACATTTTTCCAGTCATAATTTTAATTTTTCTTGGAATATATCTTTCCAACACTTTCTTTATTTATTGTTGAAATATCTTCCAAATCTGCTCTTCCATCCCCCATCTAGCTTACTTTTCCAGTCAACTTGTGTCAATTCTCTCTCATCACCATTCAGCTACATTTTCAATCTCCATCCTCTATGCTAACTCATCCCCTTCCTTTATACAACACACTATCATGGTATGGCCAGCAAATTTGTAGATTTGTTATTGTCGTACCAAGCCACACATTCATTGGTGTAAAATAAGTAGAGCAGGGAGCTTAGAACACAGCCCTGTGGTGCTTCGGTACTGATGGAGATTGTGAAGAAGTTTTTATTGGAAGGATGTGGAACCCATGGAAAGGTTGCAGAGAAGATTTACCAGAATATTGCCTGGATTGGAAAATAGGTCTTATGAGGCAAGGTTAGCAGAGCTTGGACTTTTCTCTTGGGAGCAAATAGAGGTCTACAAGATTCTGAGAGGCATAGACAGCCAACACATTTTTCCTGGGCAGCGGCAGAGGACATCTGCATAAAGTGAAGGGAGGCAAGTTTAAGGGAGACATCTGGGATAAGTTTTTTTTACATAGAGAGTTGTGGGAGCCTGGACTGCATTACCAGGGGTGGTGGTTGAGGCTGGAACAATAGGGACATTTAAGAGAGTCTTATTCAAGCACATGGATGAAAGAAAAATAGGTTACAAGGTAGGGAGGGTTTCGATTTGTTGGCAGCAAAACATTGAGGATATAATATAAAAGAAATATATATCAACATTTTGGAATAATTTACTTGTTTCATTTCGAGTGATCCAAGTTACAGGATACTGGACATCAATCTCACAGCCTGCTGGGAGAAGCCATTTCATACCCTGGAATTTTGATGTTCCTCTACCTCCTTCCTGATAATTGTAAGTCAAAGATCCTGTGTGATCTTCAATAATTATTTGAGCCCTATTTAACCAACTCTCCTGATGAATGTCATCAATAGAGGAAAATGAGGCCCAAGTGATGTTCTCAGCAATTTTGATGATCCTCTGTGTTGTCCTCTGGTCCGATGTTCTCTAGCTGCCATACCACCCAATGATGAACCCAGATAGAAAACTCTCAATTGTGCATCTGCAAATGTTGTCAAGATGGGGCTGGTAGCCTTACCCTCCTCAACCTCATTAGTAAGTGTAAGTACTGCTGCAGTTTTCTGCTTAATGGGGAGGTATTATTTGTACAGGATATGTCATCCCAAAGGAACTTTGTGCTCTCCACGACAGAGCCATTTATGTGTAGTGGATTTCATGTTATTCCAACCATGCTGCTCCATAGCAGATTTGTGGTATATAAAACTTGACTTTGCTAACATTTAAGTACAGGCTAATTATTCTCATCGATGTCAAGAAATGATGAGAAAATAATTAGAATAATTTCTTCTTTGCATTCCTTTATAAATTTTTTTCTATGTTCCTTACCTGTGTTGGAATCCTAATGTGAACATAAAAGAGTTTGAACAAGATTAATCCCTGATTTCACTGGTTTCTTTTCTTTTATATTCACAAAAAAAAAGGAATTGGGGTATTTTACATACCAGGCCAGCAGCAATAGAAATTCACCAAGACAATGGTATCTTCAAAACAATAATTTTTATTAATAACTATTAATAATACAACACTTCTTACTTAACTCTAAACTTAACTCTAACTTAACTCCACTATGCGCAAATGTGTGTGTGTGTGTGTGTGTGTGTGTGTGTGTGAGGTCCCAAAACCATTACAGTTTCGACACGATTGCAAAAAGAATACATTTTTAAAGTTCAGTCAGTTTTGTGTAGAAACTCAGATTCTTTAAATTATTGTTCAAAAGTAATTATGGAGTAGGTGTGAGGCCTCAGACTTCTCAAAACTCATGATATTCTTGGAGGTTTGTTTTCAAAGAATTGTTTCTTCATACGAATGATTTACCTCTCTTGCCTGGAGGTTTCAGAACTTATGTTTTCTTCCATGATGATTTCACAAACCCCAGTAAGAGTTACATGAAGTGGCCATGTAGAAATGGACACGGTGAAAGTGTCCTCTTTTCAAAGAGACAGCTGAAGTGGCTTTTCCTTACCATTGATTTTGTGTATCTCCCATGTCAAGGAGAATGCAACAGGAACAATGTCTCTCTGACTGGAGGGTACTGTGTTTTTGACTTCAGCTATTTCTTGGTACAATATTAAAATGCAACTTTTCTAGAGTATCAAAATAATATGACATTACCTCATTTCTGTCTGAAATTTTGTCAAACCATTTCAAAAGTATGAATCATGAGCGAAGGACTCCAGCCTGTCTGTGTAGGTCATTGTTTCAACAGATGTCATCTCTCAGCAAACACAATTGCCTTAATTTCAATTAAAAATCACTTCAGTTTTTATGGCTGTCTACACAGCTTTAACCAACAATTGTTTAGCAGACACTTCGACTCTCAAAATGGTTTCTCTGTGTAAGGGTCTGTGGTGTCTGTGAGTGTGCCCCTGTCCAGCCCACAATTCCTTTACTAAGAAATATATATTTTATAAATAAAGATTAATGATAACACAATTCTGTCACTGGGTCATTGTGAGGAAATATTTGACTGCAATAAATTTATAAAACTACTAATGATGATAACCTCTCCCATTTTCTTGTGTGTCTTCAGATTCCAAAGTCACGGAGAAGCTTAGAGAAAGATTTATGCCTGATGATGCCAAATTCTGCCACTTTATCATTTTTAGCAATAACATAATGAACACAAACATTGAAAATTGTGATGGACATGGAGAATTTCAAGGAATAATGCAACCATGAGAGACTGGAGTGTTTTACAATAACTGAAGAAATAGTCATGTGCAGTAAAACCATCAAACAGATGGAATCACTTTTATACATTTTAGGGAAATCTTTCTTGGTATTTCATTCAGTATTCCAAGGAATTAATTTACCACTGGTGTAAATATTTAGAATGTTCAAACTTAGACTTACAACATGGCAACAGGCCTTGCCGGCCCTCAAGCCCACGCCCCCCCCCCCATACACCAATAAACCTGCAATCCACATATGTTTTTTGAAGAGTGGGTGGAAACCGGAGTCCCCAGAGGAAACCCACCTCAGACACATGGAGAATGTACAAATTCCTTATAGGTAACATTGGATTCGATCTGGAGTGTTGGTCCTGCAATAGCATTGTACTAACCATTACACTAACTAAGCTTCTCCTTTTAACATATATGCGTTCACAATGCACTTTTGTATCAATAGATTGGAATTATGCTTAAGTCACTGAAATCCTTGATGATATTATTGGGTAAGAGATCTGTTGGGATATATGTAAATTTCCATTCTTTAATTTGCAATGAATTATAAGAATGTTGCTACATAGTTGGTTGTTGATTTAATTTGTAATAATTTGTTCTTTCTCCATTTCAAAAGATATATCGCTACATCAGTATAATTAATCTTACAGAAATATTACAGAGCAAAATTCTGTGATTGCTGAAGGAAAACAACATGCAAGAAATACTCAGCAGCTCCGGCAGCAACTGTGGAGAACAGAACTTTTTAGGACAGTGACCTTCCATCAGTTCTATATACAGTGTAAGTGCCATTGACCTTTCCCATTGATTGTGTTTCCCTCTTCACAGATTCTACCTGGGCTACTGAGTATTTCCGGCATATTAATTTTATTTACCTTATATGTCTCATCCAGGGTGGGAACCTCATCCAGCTCTAGCCTTAGGGGCTGTTGAGGGAGCTGGAGCAGGGCGGAATCTTGGACTGAGCGGTTGGCACTGAAAAGAGATTGGAAGTGTTCTGACCATCGGTTGAGGATGGAGATCTTGTCGCTGAGGAGGACTTTGCCGTCTGAGCTGCGCAGCGGGCTTTGGACTTGGGGTGAGGGGCCGTACACAGCCTTTAGAGCCTCGTAGAAACCCCTGAAGTCGCCAATGTCCGCGCTGAGCTGTGTTCGTTTGGCGAGGCTAGTCCACCACTCATTTTGGATCTCCCGGAGTTTGCGCTGAAGATGGCTGCATGCGCGACGGAAGGCTTGTTTCTTCTCTGGACAGGACGGCTTTGTAAGGTGAGCCTGGTGGGCAGCTCGCTTCTTTGCCAGCAGCTCCTGGATTTCCTGGCTGTTTTCGTCAAACCAGTCCTTGTTTTTCCTGGAGGAGAAGCCCAGTACCTCTTCAGTGGATTGCAGTATGGTAGTCTTCAACTGATCCCAGAGGGTTTCAGGGGACGGGTCCGTGAGGCGGGTTGCATCGTCGAGCTTTGCTTTGAGGTTTGCCTGGAAGTTTCCTCTCGCTTCGTCTGACTGCAGGTTTCCAACATTGAACCTCTTTCTGGGGGCTTTATTGTTCCTGGGCTTTGGTTTGAAGTGAAGGTTGAGCTTGCAGCGAACCAGCCGGTGGTCAGTGTGGCATTCCGCGCTAGGCATGACCCTGGTGTGGAGCACATCTCGTTTGTCACTTTCTCGCACCAGGATGTAGTCCAGGAGGTGCCAGTGTTTGGATCGGGGATGCATCCAGGTGGTCTTAAGGCTGTCCCTCTGCTGAAAAAGGGTGTTTGTAATGACAAGCCGCTGTTCTGCGCAGAGCTCCAACAGGAGGCGCCCATTATCGTTGCACTTGCCGACGCCATGCTTGCCCAGGATTCCTGGCCAGGTTTCTGAGTCTTTGCCGACACGAGCGTTGAAGTCGCCCAGGATGACAACCTTGTCGGCTGTAGGGGTACGTTGGATGAGGTTGCGCAACTGAAAACAACTGAAAAGTGGCAAAGCAGCAGGTATGGATGGAATCCCCCCAGAAGTCTGGAAGGCTGGCGGCAAAACTCTGCATGCCAAACTGCATGAGTTTTTCAAGCTTTGTTGGGACCAAGGTAAACTGCCTCAGGATCTTCGTGATGCCACCATCATCACCCTGTACAAAAACAAAGGCGAGAAATCAGACTGCTCAAACTACAGGGGAATCACGTTGCTCTCCATTGCAGGCAAAATCTTCGCTAGGATTCTACTAAATAGAATAATACCTAGTGTCGCCGAGAATATTCTCCCAGAATCACAGTGCGGCTTTCGCGCAAACAGAGGAACCACTGACATGGTCTTTGCCCTCAGACAGCTCCAAGAAAAGCGCAGAGAACAAAACAAAGGACTCTACATCACCTTTGTTGACCTCACCAAAGCCTTCGACACGGTGAGCAGGAAAGGGCTTTGGCAAATACTAGAGCGCATCGGATGTCCCCCAAAGTTCCTCAACATGATTATCCAACTGCACGAAAACCAACAAGGTCGGGTCAGATACAGCAATGAGCTCTCTGAACCCTTCTCCATTAACAATGGCGTGAAGCAAGGCTGTGTTCTCGCACCAACCCTCTTTTCAATCTTCTTCAGCATGATGCTGAACCAAGCCATGAAAGACCCCAACAATGAAGACGCTGTTTACATCCGGTACCGCACGGATGGCAGTCTCTTCAATCTGAGGCGCCTGCAAGCTCACACCAAGACACAAGAGAAACTTGTCCGTGAACTACTCTTTGCAGATGATGCCGCTTTAGTTGCCCATTCAGAGCCAGCTCTTCAGCGCTTGACGTCCTGCTTTGCGGAAACTGCCAAAATGTTTGGCCTGGAAGTCAGCCTGAAGAAAACTGAGGTCCTCCATCAGCCAGCTCCCCACCATGACTACCAGCCCCCCCACATCTCCATCGGGCACACAAAACTCAAAACGGTCAACCAGTTTACCTATCTCGGCTGCACCATTTCATCAGATGCAAGGATCGACAATGAGATAGACAACAGACTCGCCAAGGCAAATAGCGCCTTTGGAAGACTACACAAAAGAGTCTGGAAAAACAACCAACTGAAAAACCTCACAAAGATAAGCGTATACAGAGCCGTTGTCATACCCACACTCCTGTTCGGCTCAGAATCATGGGTCCTCTACCGGCACCACCTACGGCTCCTAGAACGCTTCCACCAGCGTTGTCTCCACTCCATCCTCAACATCCATTGGAGCGCTTACACCCCTAACGTCGAAGTACTCGAGATGGCAGAGGTCGACAGCATCGAGTCCACGCTGCTGAAGATCCAGCTGCGCTGGATGGGTCACGTCTCCAGAATGGAGGACCATCGCCTTCCCAAGATCGTGTTATATTGCGAGCTCTCCACTGGCCACCGTGACAGAGGTGCACCAAAGAAAAGGTACAAGGACTGCCTAAAGAAATCTCTTGGTGCCTGCCACATTGACCACCGCCAGTGGGCTGATAACGCCTCAAACCGTGCATCTTGGCGCCTCACAGTTTGGCGGGCAGCAACCTTCTTTGAAGAAGACCGCAGAGCCCACCTCACTGACAAAAGGCAAAGGAGGAAAAACCCAACACCCAACCCCAACCAACAAATTTTCCCTTGCAACCGCTGCAATCGTGTCTGCCTGTCCCGCATCGGACTTGTCAGCCACAAACGAGCCTGCAGGTGACGTGGACTTTTTACCCCCTCCATAAATTTTCGTCCGCGAAGCCAAGCCAAAGAAGAAAAGAAGAATTTTATTTGATAAAGCAACTCCATAGTTCCAACTTTCAGCCCTGGAATCTTTCTTTTTTTTTCAATTTTATATCTAATTTCATTTTAAAGTTACTTATGAATCTTCTTCAAACAACTTCTTTGTCAATGGTCAAGAGTGAAATTCATCAGTTACTTTTATTGTTGATTTTTTTTATTCTGTAAACATAGTGACTGAAATTCTTTTAATATAAACCATTAAAACTCCAGCTCTTTTTGAACAACACTCTTTATCTCCCATTCATTTTCTCTGCTCTGAGGGCCATCCCAACAACTTTTGTCTCTCATCAAAGTTCATCATCTTTGGAGAACCACAAACATCAGGGCCACGATTTCCTCACTAGTTCTGCGCCAGGCGAGAGACCCACAACCAGATTGTATTCAGATTATGTGCCCAAGGGCATCTTAAAAGTGAGATAGAGAAGAAATAAAATGGAAATATAATGCAACAGTCTGGCATCTCGAGGGTCAAATCTAATATTTCTCGATCCACTCGCAAATATTTCAGTTACACGAACAATGGTGAGACAATAGTCACTAGAACATTTTATTCTGTAGAGATTGAATTAGGAACGCATCAGGTGAAAGTTTAAGAAATGTTTTATCTTCATAAGGAACACCAGTACGTCATGTTGGTTTGTAAACGGATGATGGGCGATATTGGTTGTTAACATCTCAATTGCCATTAGTGGAAGAGCATTAAAGCAATGAAAAAGATGCAAATATCACTTTGATAAGGATAACAGAAAAGATATGAGATAATGGAGAATGGAGAAAGTCAATCATTGGTCTAGATGAGGACATGCATGTGGTGGAGAATGCTCAGCATTTTTACACAATCAACAGATGATTATAAGTTCAACATAATCACAGGAATTAATTTACAAAAATGCAAGGCTACTGAGAATATAAGATTCAGTGACCCCCCCCCCCCCAACCATACTTAATGCCAGTTTCAAAGGAATATGGAAGATGATTAAAGTGATGGAAGGTTAAAAAAGTTATAGTAGACTCATTTGGAAATGTACAAGAGAAGGACAGCAAGCTTCCTAACTCATACTGATTCCAACATAATATTCCATTTGCATTTGAAACCTTTTCACACGCAGATGAAATTACAAAGATTACATAATTAATCACAACTATTGCCATTTTTGAAGAGTCTTGTGTATTCTATAAACAAATTGGATTAGTCGGATGACTTTAAATGCATGAGGCAAAAATGGATAAAAGTATTCTTTGCCTCTTAATGTTAAAAAACTGCTTTGGAGAAATGCTTACAATCTTTTAGCCTTGCCTTTGCTTCTCTGTTTGATCATACAATAAATCATTAAAAAAGTAGCTTGTCCATTAAACTTCCCAGAAATGTTGTTGTGAAACTTATCCACACAATACTTCTATCCCTCTTCTGTGAACAATAATCCTGAGCCAAATAATTTTATAAAATTCTAAATATTCTTATCTCCATTCAATCTTATTTCCATTCAATCTTTCTCTTTGTGCTCCTGATTACATGGTATGCTTATACTCGGAAGTATACAGGCTACTGTTTATCCCTACGGCAAGAATGCAAAGCCAAAGCAGAAAGGACATTGCCATTTATCAACAAAAAGGGACAATCATGTTTGCCACCACCAATGTGTAGTTACTTGCTCAAGCTGCCTCAATAGCATTCCTAAACCAGGAACCTTCGCTATCAAGAAGGAAAAAGGCTGCGGGTATTTGTGAACCCATCCACCTGCAGATTCTCCTCCAAGTTTTAAACTCTTCTGACTTGGAAGTGATTCACTAGGTCTTCATCATCATTAGGTTGAAATCCTGGCATTCACTGTCCGACATTACTGGGCCCATTACGTTCACTAGTAGGACTGCAGTGGTTCAAGAAGGAAGCTCACACCACCGTTTCAAAGGTAATTGGGATGAACAATAAATGCTGGCGCTAACATTTAAGCCTGGAACCCCAAAGTAATTTTAAAACTTCATAAAGTAATTCACTATGGATGACTTTTTTAAATAATTTTTAATATTTCACTGTGAACCATGTCAATAACAATATATACAAATATTCATCATTAAAATATACACAGTGACATTTTCTTTCCTCCCCACCGTCCCCACCCCCTATAACTTAAAGCCAGAAATAAAAGAGAGAAAGCAGAAAAATAAATAAACAATAAAAGAACACAAAAGGAAAGAAAAGAAAGAAATCGTGTTATCCAAAATTTCATATTTAAGTATTTTCGTACATATCTTATCACTTTAAGAGATAAAGGTTTGAAATTGGCAGTTTCTAATAAACTCTATGCATGGTTCCCAAATTTGTTCAAATAAAGCATATTTGTCTTTTAGATTGGCGGTGATTTTTTTCCTTGTTCATTTCTTTGTACCATTGTTGTATTTTAAGGTTGCTTCCATTTTCCAAGTTATCATTATGCACTTTTTTGCTCCTGCGAGTGAAGTCATAATAAATCTTTTTTGAGTCCTGTCTAATTTTAGGCCTAATGAGTAATTCAATAAATACTCAGTTTCGCATGATACAATACAATTGGCTACAGAGATTATATGTTACACCTCAAACGTTAAAAGAATGGAATCCAACACTATCGGACAAATGCTTCCATTGCAAACAAGATATTGGAGCAACATTACATGAAATTTGGCCATGTACAAAAGTGAAATTTTTGGGGAGGATTTAAACATAATATTAAATAGAATTACAAAATATAGGATACCAAAAGATCCAAAAATCTTCCTGTTAAACAACATAAAAGATTTTAATATTTCTCTACCTTTCCTCTATATTTTTTCTAAGGCAACCATCATTCCCCTCTACCTTTTGTCAATGACTCATCTCTTTCAGATGGAGAAGCCCCATGGACAGATGGAAAGAATTCCATTCTCCTCTCATTTTCTTGTCAGTTTAGCAAGCCTGATGTGTTAATGCTTTCATTTCACCTAGGTCTTACAAAGCACATTATTCTTTTCAGTATGGCTTCAAGAGTTACCAAGATTTGGCTTCAGCTAAAGGCTTCTCAATTCCTTGATATACAATGGCTCAACTAAAAGGCAATGCTTTTATTCTCATCTCATAAAAGAATAACAATTTCAGTTTAACTCAATTATAATTATAAAAGATTATAAACAAATAACAAATAAAGCCTGAGTAAGGCCCCAGGTTTTTATGTTGTTCTTGGATTAGCATTGTGTCTCATGTTTTTATTAAAAACCAGTTTTTTTATTGAAGGTAAGTGATGAATGTATCAGCTAACAACAATCCAATTAACTCAGTTAATTTGTCACTGCTATCACCTTTATATTTTTATTCCATTTTCTTTCCCTTTCTCTCCCCATGGAATATTATTTCCATACAGGAGGTCCAAATCCAGAGGTATCAACATCACCTTTCTGCTACTGACAACATTCAAGTGAGTTTTAGTGGCGAGTGGCATCAGAACACCAAATGGATTTGCAGCCATATTATCAGTTACCTCATTTACCCAGAAGTTGGATTACATTGCAACATCTTTAGAGCTCTACACAATCTGACATCAAAGGAAAATTGGCAACTTAATGTGAGTTGCATCAATTCCACAATTTTTGTTCAGGCTCCTCTTTTCCTCTGACACACTAATGCACGAATAACACAATCAAGGCAGCACACTTGTTCGTTACAGCACTAGGAGACAAATTAAGATGGATTCAGTGGGGACTGAGCCACCAGCTTCACACCAGGTAACCAGGAAGATATTTTATTTATTTGCACACAAGATGTAGACATCACCGACAATCACCAACCTTTAGTATACATTCCTAATTGTCCTGAATGAGGGTGCAGTTAAAAGTCAACCACATTGATAACGGTGAAGTCACAAATAGCCCAGACTGAGAAAGGGTGAGTTTTTAACAATAATCTTGCAGTTTCATGGTAAATGAGGTTATGATTGTTGGAGACTATAACATTCCAGAAGTCCCTTTGGACTGTGTCCTCGGTCAAACTATTTTATTTGCCTTTTTCATGGTCAAAAATTGAATTTTTCACTGACAATTGCAATTTTTGAGCTCACACAAAATTCCTCAGATTAAAAAACATTCCATATCCTCATGCAGTAAGACTAGGACAATGTCCAGTGTTCTGTTGTTCTACTACTCGTATGCTTTTCATACTTCAATTTCTTCATAATGAGCATTTTAATCAAGAGAGAATATAATCATGGCTTCTTATCATTCAACAGTATTATGTTGCCAACATTCCATCCAGGCTCGGCATCATGATGGGGTGGGGGGGGTGGGCATTCCAAGACCATGCCCACCCCCAAATGAGTTATTGTGCCCACCCACAGCACTAGCATCACTAGGAGGTTGCAGACCGCACCAGGTGACACCATCAGAGGGGGTGTCACCAAAATGAATCACGTGGTTTTGTCTCCTCGTGCTATAAGCACACACGTTTGTCTGAAACGCCGGAGGGAGGGGAAAGTGTGACAGCACAGAGGACAGAGGAGGTCTATGGCAGGTATGGCATCTGCTTCCACTACCCCCTTCCCACTGAGTGAGTTCTTGATGGCAGTTTTTGTTGCCTCCCCCACACCACTGTAACCTTAATGTCCCCAATTAGATCTCTTCTGATGCCTACTCTGGTTCCATCACAATGTTGTGGGGTTGCAATGGCCAGAAACTCAACTGAACAAGGCATTCAGACACTTAAGGAACAAGTCTGAGGCTGAGTGAACTATGACAAGTACATTGCACCTCTTGATGCCCCAACACCTCTTCACCGATTCAATGAGGTGCAAGTCATCTGGATAACGAAGCTCTGTCCGCTACAGTAGCACAGATTTCCCAGTGGATACCCATTTCAATTCTCACCCTATTCTTTACTGGCATCTCTGTCCACGGTCTCATGCACTGCCAGAATGAGACTACCTGTAAATTGGAGAAACATCACCTCATCTTCCATCTGGGCACCCTCCTATTAGACAGCATTAACATTGACTTCTCTGGCTTCTATTGAAACTCCCACCCACCCCCATCTCCTTCCCCCTGTCTACTTTCCCCTAGCTCTCTCTCTCTCTCTCTCTCACACACACACACACACACACACACACACACACACACACACACACACACACACACACACACACACACACAGACACTCCTTCCCCTCCCATTCTTCTCCCTTTCTTTCCCCAGCCTTTATTTCAGAGGCGAGACTATTTTCACTTACACTTTGAGGAAGGGTTCAAGCCTGAAACGTCAGTAATATATCTTATATTCTATGACACTACAACTCTGGCTGAGTTCCTCCAGCATTTCTGTGTTTTGGTGTTAATGAAAGAATCTTTCAACACCATCCTGAAGAAAGCAATTTGCTATTTTAAACTTCACTTCTGCATCAGCTGAGCACAAGTAAAAGTTTTGAGGCACTTCAGAAACTCACCAAGTCTCAGCAACACAATCTTTCAAATTTCCATCTTCCAACACTTGGAATTATAAGGACAAGCAGATACTTGGAAATATTCATCACTTTCAAGCTGCTAAGTTGCACGCCATCAAAACTTGATTTACTCTGATATACCTTCATCATCACTGGTCTAAAACTCTGCAGCTCCTGATCTGAAAATGATTACCCAGGAATAATGCTGAAAATTGCCGGCCCTGATCATCTTGAGCAGGTTAGTCTCATTACAAATGGTGTCCCTCCACAGTTCCAACAGTGTGAAAAAGTAACTTTAAATCTGAATATCTGCAAACTGGGCAACATCGACTTCAAGGCCCTGACTGACAATTGCACAAATCCTGAGGAAAGGCCTTTATTCTAAAATGTTAATCCTATATCTCTTTTCACACATGCTGCCTGACCAGATACGTGATTACAACATTTTCTGATTTTATTCCAGTATCAGTCGTTATTTTTGTTTTTGTGTTTTCTTGTTCTTTTTAACTCATTAAATTGTTTTTTTCTTAAAATAAAGTATGCCCTGAAAATGTTGCATTTAACAGACTCCTTATATATTTAGAGAGATATTCGATGCCACAGATGGCATACAAGAAAGCTCAACTCAAATTAACTGAGTACTGAGAGAGACAGCACAGAAAATTACATCTATACTGTACTGCACCAAGATTGATAAGAATAATAATAACATCATTTCTTCCAGGCTTTATGGTCATTACCAGCCCTGAGAGTCTCATTACCATCTCTCGTTTCACTCAAGCCTATAATGACCACCTCAGGGTCGGTAATGACCATAATACCTGAAGCAAACTCATTGTGTTGCTCCACTGTATCCGTTTGCAACAAAACGGAGTCACAGAAAATTTTCACAGATGAACAACAATGGCTTTGAGTGGAAACCACTCCTCCAGGGACAAAAACCAAGCTCATTATCATTCAATTGGCTGATTTACTAACAGAATATTAATCTTTCAATGTTCTACCATTTTAACATTTTATTTGCTTTTAAATGGTTTGATACTTGTTTAGTAAACTTCTGGTAGGGTTGTTTTAAACCTGAACAGTCCTTAAACTATTCAAATCAGTTAATTAACAACTATTATTGAATGTTAAACTTTATTTTAAGATTATAGAACTTTTGATGATGCCTGAAGATTTTTCCTACCCTTTCTGTCAGCCAAGATAACATTTACTGTTCATTATTATGAAGTTGTGTCGGATCACGCCACTCAGTTCTCAAACTGTCATTCGGAGGTTTGGGCTCTCGTGAGAGTGGAAGCCCAGGGCGTGATGAGTGTCCAAGCAACGGACTGGCAGCATGAAGCTAGGCAGTTTTCTCCTCTCTCTGAGTCGGCAGGTCAGCTCATGTTTTCAACCACGGATAATGACATCTGAACAGAACTGTCAAATTATCAAACGTTTTCTCATTGACACGGGAGTGGAGGTCAGTGTGTTTCCTCCCCCTCCCCCCCCCACCTTGAGCATTGACACTCGATCTGGAAAGGAGGGGACAACAGCAGCAGCATCAGGGCATGTGGGCTCCACACGATCCCGCTCAACTCCTGCCATTGCAAGTGGACCTTTACTACTGCCGACATCCCACAATCGCTGCTGGGTGCCGACTTTCTCCAAGCGCACTCCCTGCCGGTCGATTTGAAATGACAACGTCTCATCAATTCAAAAACATTCTAATCGATCGCTTAGCACCATGCTGAATTGACTGCACCCCACCTCGACTCATTGACCTTCTCCGACAACAAGAATGCCAGGATCCTAGCTGACTTCCCGGACATCATAACTTCCCAGTTCACAACTGGACCACCGCTGCATGCACACGAATGCAAGCTGCCCCCCAACAAGCTCCAACTGGCCAAAGATGAGTTCTGTAGGATGGAGGAAGTGGGCATAGTGTGCTGCTCAGACAGCCTGTGGGCATCTTTGCTTCACATGGTCCCCAAAATGTCTGGGAGCTGGAGACCCTGTGGGGATCACCACTCCTTAACAAGATCACAGCAGCTGACTGGAACCCTATCCCTCACAGACAGGACTTAGAGCAAACCTAGATGGTGCCAAGGTATTTTCCAAGATTGACCTGGTTTGCAGCTACCACGCCTCGGCCTCAAGAACACTGCCCAAGCTTTCCAAAGGCTTATGGACACCGTAGACCATGGGGTTGACTTTGCATTCATCTACCTCAATGACATCCTCATCGCCAGACACTCTCACCAGGAAAACCATGCACACCTCTGCCAGAAGCTCAATGAGCATGGCCTGGTGATCAACCTTGCCAAGTGTCAGTTTGGCCTCACTCCCATCAACTTCCTCTGCCACCATATCAGCCAGCATGGAGTGGTCCTGCTCCCATGCAAGGTTGAGACCATTTGTAGGTTTCCCAGACCCTCAATTCTGAAAGGACTCCAAGAGTTCATTGGTATGGCCAATTTCTATCACTGTTTCGTGCCAGCAGCAGCCAAGATAATGCAACTGCTTTTGAAGATTCAGACCAACAACCTGAAAAAGCTCGTTTGGAATAACACAGCCACAACCGTGTTCAACAACGCCAAGGAAGTGCTGGCAAAGGCAACAATGCTGGTATATTCGCGGGCTAATGCACCAACCACTCTCACGATCGACACATCTGGCACAGCCATGGGCGGAGTGCTGGCGCAACTGATCAATGATAGCTGGAAGCCCCATGCCTTTTTCAGTTGACATCTGAGACTCCTCAACCAGAAATACAGCGCTTTCAATCGGGAGCTCCTCGTTCTCTTTCTCATCATCCGGTATTTCCACTACTTTCTCAAGGGCAGAGATTTCACGACTTTCACTGACCACAAACCACTCACGTTTTCCTTTGACAAAGTGTCTGATCTACAAATCAGTGCCACTTGACCTACAAATCAGAATACACAACTTCCATCCAGCACATCACAGGCAAAAGCAACCAGGTCGCAGATGTGCTATCCTACACAGCCATCAATGCCATCTATGCTCTGGGTCAGGTGTCGACTAAAACACCTGTGGCAGCCGCCCAGCATGAGGATAAAGAGATGCGTACCTACCGTACTGCTATCTCAGACCTAAAGTTAAAGAATGTGAGATTTGGGCCCACTGACACCGCAGTCCTCTGTGATGTGTCTACGGGGCAGCCAAGACCCATCATCCCCACTTCGACATAGTTCATGGCCTAGCTCACCCTTCTTTTCAGACAACAAAGGTATTTATTGCAGCCAAGTTCATGTGGCATGGGTTGCACAAACAGGACAGCAACTGGGCAACAGCGTGAATCCCCTGTCAAACCTCTAAGATTCAATGATACATCAAGGAGCCACTGCAGAACTTCACCCTGACACACCAATGTTTCGACCACATCCACGTTGACATCATGGGACTGCTGCCCCCATGCAGAGGTGTTACCTACGTTTTCGCCATCGTGAGCAGATTCACGAGATGGCCAGATGCCGTCCTACTTTGGGACACCTCCACTGTGACCTCTGCACATGCCATCATCGTCCACTGGATAGCCCGTTTTGGCTTGCCTGTGGAATCTCCTCCTGTGCAGTTCACCTCTGGGCTGTGGTCAGCAATGGCCCGGCTGCTTGGCACTAAGCTGCACCAAATAATGGTCTACCACCTGCAAATCAATGACATAGTGGAACGTTTTCACTAGTACATGAAGGCATCCCTCAAAATACAACTCACAGGCCCAGACTGGATGCACGAATTGCTATGGATACGCACTGCCCCAATGGAGGACCTGGCAATTTCCTCAGCTAAGCTAGTGTAAGGTGCTCCACTTACAGTTCCAGGAGACTTCATCCTGGCAGCACGTGGACATCAAGAACCACCCACAACTATGCTGATGTGTCTCTGTGAGAAGGTGGGCACATTTTCTTCAGTCCCAACATCCAAACACAGTCTCACAACTACATACATCCCACCCAACCTCCAGAACTACCCATACATTTTCCTTCACCAAGATTCCCATCGTACACCTCTGCAAAAGCCATATGTGTGGCCCTTCAGAGTACTGCAAAACGATGCCATGGTTTTCATCATCGACATGTGACTGTCTCCATGGACGGTCTCAAGTCAGCACACTTGGAGGGTGTCCTCCATCACGACCAAACCCACCCTCATCTTGACAACCTAATCACTTTCAAAACTCCAGTTCTGGGGTGGGGGTGGGGGGGGGGCTCATGTGGCACTTAGTTCTCGAACCATCATTCAAGGTTCAGGGTCTGGCAAGAGCGGGAGCCCGGAGTGTGATGGGGGTCCAAGCTGTGCACTGGCAACATGAGGCTTGGTGGTTTCTTTTCCTCTCTCTGAATCAGCAGGGGTTGGCTCGCGTTTTCGACCGTGGATAACAACATCTGAACTGAACTGTCGAATTATTAAACTTAACGCTTGGACCAAATTTTTAAAAAATTAAACTTAGTGTTTGTGCAACTCACAAATGACTACAAAGTAATAATAACTGCATCAAACATACTATTCCTGTATTACTAATGTTGTTCTAGTAATTCCATTCATTGTGGCTGGAAAAACTGATTAATGTTGATACTACGGGTAAACCTTTTTTTACTATGTGCTTATCAATTCCTCAGCACTTTAATGAGAAAAATATCACAAAATAATTTTCTTAAATATTAAAAATAATAGGTTTCTCAGCAAGCCCTGAAATTCTGCAATGACAGAAAACTTGTGCTACAACGTGACTGCAGCACCAGTGCAAGAATATCACATGAAAACAGCCACCAGAGCATTGGGTAAACAAGCTGCTTGCAATCCATTAATCTATGCAAAACAGGATTACCAAGGTCTGCCCTCCAGAAACCAATCTCTGACACCCAGGGTTCAGCTCAGAACAGCAATGAGTAGGTGAGATTCAGATGCATTTGCTGCAGCTTTCTTCGTCAGTTATCAATGATGGGTTAATTTTTCGCTTTTCCCTGTTTGTCAAAAGGATGCAAATTCAAGCCTGACTCCAAAAGTCTAGTCCAAAATTTGAATAGGATATTAGTAATGTGCGATTTTTCATCTAGGGATTAAACAGGTGTGTCTGCTTTATCAGGTAGTTGTGATGAATCCCTTAGCACTATATTAAGAGCAGTCATGTGGGAGTTTCCATCCAATATTTATACATCGACCAACTTTAATAAAAATGAATTGTCTATTAACTCATTATGGATTATGGAGCCATCCTGCTGCAATTGGGTTTTCTGGGCATGGATGTATGCTGACCAAGGTTCTTATGCTATCTCTCTTCTCTTTGGCTTGGCTTCGCAGATGAAGATTTATGGAGAGGTAAATGTCCACGTCAGCTGCAGGCTCGTTTGTGGCTGACAAGTCCGATGCGGGACAGGCAGACACGGTTGCAGCGGTTGCAGGGGAAAATTGGTGGGTTGGGGTTGGGTGTTGGGTTTGTCTTTTGTCAGTGAGGTGGGCTCTGCGGTCTTCTTCAAAGGAGGTTGCAATTCTGCCCACCGTGTTACCATGTTACAACAATAACCAAATGTAGAATGCCAACCATTTGGGGGTGGATTGCAAAAGACATTGTCTAATTCAAGTTGATCTTTATGTTTTAGCTCGAGAACCATGCTCCTGCATGAATCAGCAACTTCAGCAATGTCAGTGGACAAAGGAAAGAATGTAAAGTCAAGGTCACTCTTTCACAGAAATGAGATTTGCTTCTTTGTTCTGCTTCTTGAAAAACACTGGTTCATCGTAATAAAGTTTGTTCAGAGTCATTGACAACTCTGAATCCCATCTTGTGGCCAGAATGATGTTACGAATAGAAAATAGTGGCTGCAAATAGGAACATACATGTAAAATAAGTTTCTGATATACGGTTTAATAGCACAGCCCTCAGGTCAGACTGAATCTCAGGAGGAAATTAAGATTAATTGAGTGCATGACCACTGGATAGAATTAATATGTTAAAGGAGAGAGCCATTCACCTCATCATGTCAGTACCATTTCATCTCACTCCCCTGCTCTTTCTCCATTGCCATTTGAATTTTCTTTCAGTAATCTGAGTTGGAATGAACAAACACTGAAGACCTTCAAGCCATATTGAAAACATGGAAATCTGAAGAAATGGTAAATGAGGATCTATTGAGATTGAAATCTAGAGTTCGAGATTAAGGAGAAGATGACAACAAACTGACTTTTAAAAACAACAACAAGGCTATTCTTAAAATTACAAGTTAATAAACTTAACATGTTATACCATATGATATATTTCACCTTAAAGGTACTGATATCCTGGAAGAAGTGTATCATGAAACATGAGGTCCAAATCAAGATGGCTTTGAAAAAGAAAAATGCACCCTCACCAGTCATTCAGTCAATCCTGGACTTACAGCTGGCTATTAGAATGGCTTAACACTATCAGTTCACTTCTGAATGATCAGTCAATAACTAGTGATGAAGAATTACATTTCAATAAGTGAGGAGTAATGAGGCTAAGGGCGATGTGGTGGAGATTTTCATAATAGGGCTGTCAGTACTACACATGCAAACTATGGAAACAACAGTTAAAACCTGCTAGGGAAGGAAATCTGCACATAGTTTTGACATGCCCTGTGTTTGCCTGATGTAGGGTGTAAGGGTTAAAATTTATTTCTTGCAAGCAAATTATATTTTGTGTCTTTCAAGAAGATTGCTTACATATTCTTTCATTCTTTCAGTGTCTCCATAGTAACAGGCTTCAAGCCAAGGTTACAGCTGGATTTTCAGACATCTTAGAGATTTCCAGTTAGTTAGTTTCTTTTGTTCTACAAAATGATAAGAAATTAGAATGATCTGACAACTTTTATTGACCATTTAACCATCATTTAACAAAGTTTAATAATCATCTAACCACTTTTTAAGGCTTGTAACAATGTGTAGCCACTGATAATAATGTTAATAAACTCTGGAAAACTCAACTCAACTTTAGTATGGATTTGTTTGAATGAGTAATAGACAACAACAACAACAACATTCTAATTTCTTCAAGGTCACTACACAGGGTTTGGGTGAATGTGAGATGGACAAACAAAAGGCAGGGCTAAAACTACTAGAACATGAAAATCAGAGTCCTATCCAGGTGGGGAAGTACCAATTGTAAATTTCAGGAATAATGCACACAATGCGTATTTGAGCAATGATCCCGAAAAGAGTTACTAGGGGAATGAAACTATTTAACAAACCTCCAATGTTCTTGGAACATTTACCGTGTCATAAGCAGAGACATGGCCATAAAACCAGCAGGGAGTTGTAGGTAATGTTTCTGTTTATTCTTTTGAAGTAGATTTCCTAATTGCATTTCCACCTGTGTCATTGTAGACAAGACAGGAGTCCCTTATAGTTGAGTTTAAAAGAGAGAAAATGAAAGATAAACTGAGAAATTGGGTGCTGCACTTTGTAAAAAGAAACAAAAGTACTGACTTTGTGTGCAGCAGTGAAAATATATCTTATGGAGATTGAATTTCCACTGATAGTGATTGAGTCGATAGCTTTCCCTCCACATGTTTCTGCACAGTTCTTTATTATAGGTTTTTTTTCTGAACAGCTACATAGCCAAAATGTTTTCCTTTATTTAGACAGTGATTTATCAAATTATTTCCATAAATGCCTTCAGATTGCTGTTAGATGCTCCAGCCCTCACAGAAAGATGTGAAAATCCCTGTGCTTATACAATATAAAAATCATTTACAATCATCTTGAGAATAGTTGTTAATCTGCCCTCCCAAGAGGCTTGATCTAGTGCAGCCTGCACTTTTGGGAGGTTGCTCGTCCCAAAAGGCTGCTGAATAGCAAGACATAGCAGAGACCTGTAACAGAAACAGATGTTAATTTAATGCAAGAATAGCTGCCCCTATGACAGGCTCTAACTAGGTCCAACTGTCTCTAAACACAATTGATCTATTCCAATGGGCTGTTAGACTGCACAGTTTAATAGCAATCTTGCATCTGAAAAGTATGGTCATAACAAAGATTGACATTCACTTGGTTAAAAACATTTATTACATTAATTTATTGTGCTTTTTTTTAAGTGACTCTTAAGATGGACCTTCCAGCTGGTGACTACATGGAGCATGGGGAGGTAGTCATGAACTCCTGCCAACTTTGAATACTTTCCACCCTTTAACCCAATTTTTCTTTACGAAAGTGGTTAAATCTTTGTTCCATTGCTTGCTATTAATACCAACTACTCAGAAAATGTCCAAGATAGGAGTCAAGGCAATGAAAGAAAGTAAGGAAACTGAAGAGGAAGCAATCCCTCTTACCTTGGAAATGGCTACCAGAATGATGAAGATTCAATCCCAAGAAATAACAAACAAACTAACTGCAACCATGGAAATGTGCCATCAAGATATAGAGGAAATGGGGCATATTACCAACTGAGATCCTACTTGAAAGATAAATTAGGAAGCAGTCTGAGGTTACCAGAGGGAAGTAACCTTGAATATGTGATTACAGATACAATGTTAATCAAAAGATTTATAACAAATATGTATATTAAACTGCAAGAAAAGGAGAATGAGGAAACAAATGGTAAAACTAAACAAAAATGGGAACAAGATTTAAATATAAAGATAAAAAAGGAAACATGGGAGAAATTATGTTCTGGAATGATGAGAAATACAATAAATACGAGGCTACGTATGATACAATATAATTGGTTACACAGACTATACATTACACCGCAAAAGTTAAATAAATGGGACCCAACAGTATCTGATAGATGTTTTCGATGTAAAAAAGAAATGGGAACAACAATTCATGCAATCTGGACATGTGAGAGAGTAGAAAAATTTTGGGATGATCTCAATCAGATATTAAATAAAATAACAGAAAACAATATACCAAAGAATCCAGAGATCTTTCTCCTAAGCAACATAAAAAACAAAGAATTTGGAATTGATTTGGAGGATGCACAAAAAAGATTTGTTAAGATAGCCCTAGCCGTAGCAAAAAAATGTATTATGTCAACCTGGAAATTGGAAGATAATCTGAAAATACAACAATGGTATATAGAAATGAATAAATGTATTCCATATGAAAAAATAACATATAGTTTAAGAAATAATATTGAAATATTTGAACAAGTATGGGAGCCTTACATTAAATACAATAGCGAAAACCTACCGGGGACAAACATTACCTAAGTTGATGGAAGGAGAAGGAAAGAAAAGAATGGACTCAGTAGAATTTCTGGTGTATTTTTGTTGAATGACAACATTGACTGACTGGCTTAATGCAACCTAGATTGTATACCTAAAATGGATGAGAGGGGGGGTGGGGGGGTGGCTTGGGAGGAGGGAGGGGGGGGGAGAAAAAGTCACTGTATATGTGTGAAAAAGAAAAAGTGTATATCATGGCTAATGTGATTTATGGTGTGAAAAATAAAAAATTTAAAAAAAAAGATATAGAGGAAATGCTGAACAAAGTTCTAAGTGCAATTCCAGTAATTGAAGAACATTTGAGTGCTGTGGAGTCTGACTTGATCTCTGTGAACAATACACTCGAGAGGCTTGAAACTAATGCTGTTAAAATGGCTGCCAACAATAAAAAGTTAACATCGCGCCTGGTCGACCTGGAGGCTGGAGCTGATGTAACAATATTCGTATCTTGGGATTAAAGGAGGATATCAAGAAAGGACAGACGCGTGTACAATTTTTTACCAAGCTACTTACTGAGGTCTTTGGAGAAGAACTGCCTGATGCGGATCCTGTACTTGATCGAGCACATCGTTCACCATTTCCAAAGTCATCATCTGGAGGCCGTCCAAGGTTGGAGATCCTTCACTTCCATTATTTTCAGCAAAAAGAATAGGTCATTCGAGAAGCCTGTCGAAAGAAAGACCTGACTTTTTGTGACCAACGCATTAGATTTATAACCATATAACCATATAACAACTTACAGCATAGAACAGGCCAGTTCGACCCTACTAGTCCATGCCATAACAAATCCCCACCCTCCTAGTCCCACTGACCAGCACCCGGTCCATACCCCTCCAGTCCTCTCCTATCCATGTAACTATCCAGTCTTAAATGTAACCAATGATCCCACCTCGACCACGTCTGTCGGAAGCTCATTCCACATCCCCACCACCCTTTGCGTAAAGAAATTTCCCCTCATGTTCCCCTTGTAATTTCCCCCTTCAATCTTAAACCATGCCCTCTAGTTTGAATCTTCCCCACTCTTAATTGAAAAAGCCTATCCACATTTACTCTGTCTGTCCCTTTTAAAATCTTAAACACCTCTATCAAGTCCCCCCTCAATCTTCTACGCTCCAGGGAAAAAAGCCGTAGTCTGCACAACCTTTCCCTGTAACTCAAACCTTGAAATCCTGTCAACATTCTCGTGAACCTTTTCTGCACTCTCTCTATTTTGTTTATATCTTTCCTATAATTTGGTGACCAAAACTGTACACAGTACTCCAAATTTGGCCTCCAAATTTGTAGAAGACTTCTGTCTAGAGGTGATGGAGATGCAACAAAAATTCCACGAGGTCATGTCGGATCTTTTCAAGAAAGATTTAAGGCCAGTGTTGTATCTGGGGTGACTGAGAATTATCACAAAAGATGGTCAGAAAGGATTTTTAAATTCTGTGAAGGAACCTGGTAGAGTTTGGCTGATGCTACTTCAGCTTTATCGTCGGATAGAAATGAGTTAACTTTCTTTGTTGGAAGTTAATCGCGTCTATTTTGAAATGGGTTTTTTTTCTCTCTCCTTTTGAGTCCATTGTGAGTTACTACCTTGTATTGATAGTTCGAACCATTTCAGAGGAGGGGGGGGACTCTTGCCACTTTGTCTTCTACTTCACTTCATTTTTGGATTAACTCAAAGTATGGGGTTTTATTTTTCTCCTTCTCTTTGTAATTTGATAAGTTTAGCCTACTAAACTACCAAACTACTGTTAACTACTACATTTGAAATAAATGTCAACATTTATTGGTGTAGGAGGGGGTTTATTTTTCTTTTGGATTGCTGTTACTAGAATTGATTGTACTGCGCATGTAATTAGAATACCTACTTTGTATACAAAGTTGGGTTTTATCAATTTTTCATAGAAATACTAAATTAGAAAGATGTTTATAAAAGTTTATTGATATTCTGTGTTATTTCATTACTGTAGTGAGCTTGATCCAATAAATAGTCACTTGAAGGCTAAGTGAAATGTCTATTACTGATGCATTTTCAATTGGTTTCAATACAAGTCCAGATGTATTTTAATTCTTTATTCCAACACATAAACTTGAAATTATCTACTTTAATGTTGATATGAAATGTTCATAAATAACATCTGAACTGATGCTCTGTGAATACAGAGTAACATCAGTGTTAATGGTCAACTAAATTAAGGGCTTTTCACTCACCCTTCTCTATGGCTCCATCTTTAATACTGTAATGAACTCCCCTTCACGTCATACATTACCATGCATGCTCCAACCGCACTCTAACAGCCAAACACTCTGAGGATGCTCCAAGAACCGTGCATGTTCACAACTACAAAGATGGTCACGCCCAATCAAAACGCACTCAGGTTACCTCCAACGGCTGCAGGGATCCACAGGACACTGACCTAATCAGGTAAGTAAACCAGTTAACTTACTGTAGCTCTTTTGGCCACTACAATTACTATTACTTTTAGGGTCATTAAACTAGTAATGATTCTACTGTGCATGTGTCTAGAATGTTTACTGATATACATATTGAGCATTATTTTTTAGGTTAATTTTCAACAGAATTTATTTTGATGTGAAAAAGTTACAAACTATTCAAGTAAGGAGCATTAAGATCAACAGTTGAAGCAATTTGGGTTGTATGTGTCTTTTGAGCAGCTCGCAACCTAGGTTGACGACCTTCAGAATAGGAGAGCTGGAAGGGAGGGATTTTTTGGGGTTTGTTTGGGATTCTCAAGGTTACTCATGTTTTATTTACTCTGTATTTCAGCATGGATCGAAGGTTTCGGGTTCTGGAACAGTGACAGGTGCAGGTGGAGAATCCAATTTCCACTTCTTTTTATAATATATTGATGATTTAAATTATGGATTGAATGCTTTTGTGGTGAAATTTGCAGATGACAGCAAGATAGGTGGTGCAGTAGGAAGTGTTGAAGAAACAGAAAGGACCGATTAGGAAATTGGGCAAAGAAATGGCAGATGAGATACAACGTTGAGAAATGTACAGTTGTACATATTGGAAGAGAAAATAAACAGACAGATTATTATTTGGATGGGGATAAAATTCAAAATTCGGAAGTGCAAAGGGACTTGGGGATCCTCATGCAGGATAACATAAATGCTAACCACCAGGTTGGATCAGTAGTAATAAAGCGAATGCCATGTTGGCATTCATTTCAAGAGGAATAGTGTATAAGAGTAAAGAGGTGTTGATGAGGCTCTATGGGGCACTGGTGAGAACTCATTTGAAGTTCTGTGTGCAGTTTTGGGCTCCTTATCTTATAAGGGATGTAATAATGTTGGAGAGAGTACAGAGAAGATTTACCAGGATGATTCCTGGAATGCAAGGGCTAACATATGAGGAATGTTTAGCAGGTCTTGGACTGTATTCATTAAAGTATAGAAAAATGAGATATAAAGACATTTTGAATGCTGAAAGGATTGGATAGAGTAGATGTGAATAAGATGTTTTCTTTGATGGGTGAATCCAGAAAAAGAGGCCATAGTCTTCGAATTAGAAGCTACCCATTTAAAACACAGATGAATAGAAATATCTTTAGCCAGAGGATTGTGGATTTGTGGAATTCATTGCCACTACAGCTGTGGAGGCCCAATCTGGGGGAGTTTAAGGAGGAGATTGATAGATATTTAATCAGACAGGGTTTCAAGAAATTTGGCAAAAAGGCTGGAACTTGGAACTAGACG
Organism: Narcine bancroftii; assembly: GCF_036971445.1. Classification (NCBI taxonomy): domain Eukaryota; kingdom Metazoa; phylum Chordata; class Chondrichthyes; order Torpediniformes; family Narcinidae; genus Narcine; species Narcine bancroftii. The sequence continues at coordinate 121,232,405 of NC_091473.1, read as the reverse complement.
TGAGAACTGTTTAGTTCAGGGTGGATTTGCAGAGCAGACTCGATGAGCTGAATGACCTACTTCTGTTCCTTTATCTTGTGACCAATAATTAATATAAATTAAATTTGATGATCTCTCCTGTTAAAATTTTGTATTGGAATATCAATGACATGAACAGGCCAATCAAACATTGTAGGGTTATTTGCCTATGTTACACATTTAAAGACAGATATTGTTTTTTTCAAGAAACTCATATTAGGATTGCTGACAAGGATAGGTTAATGTTCAAATGAAGGGGCAATGTTTTCATTCCTCTCTGATGCTAAAGTTAAAGGAGTTTCTATATTAATTAACCAAACTATTCCATTTGTACTTCATAACAGCATACTAGAAAAACAAGGTCACTTTATTATTCTTACAGGTAAATTATTTAATAAAATGTGATGTTGGCAAATATATCTGCCCCGAATATTGATGAGCCAGCAATTTTTGGAAGATTTCTTTAGCCGGGGGGTGGGGTGGGGCGTGGCCATGCATAGAACCTTGGCAGACGTGGGTTGGAAGAGCTCTCTGTGAACACTGATTAAAAGGACGATTCAAAGTCATCAAATCAAAATTTTATGTGCTAAAACGAAGGATGACAGGTAAGAAAAGTAAGACCCCCCAAAAACACAAAGTCTACAATGAAGAAAATGCCACCATAATGTCAGAAGAAACCCAAAGAGATGGGCGGGGGGCATGGTGTTAAAACAAGATTTTCAAAAAATGCTGGAAAATATGAAAATTTTGAGTGGTACATTCTCCAAAGTGGAAAATGTACTGAGAGGGATGGCAGAAAAAAATTAGTAGTGATGTCAACGACAACCAAAAACCTAATGACTCAGGTGGGCCAGGTCTAAAATGATCTGATACCGACCCATGATAAACTGAAGACCCCGGAGCAAAACACGAAGAAATGGAAACTGGATAAATGACTGCTGCTAGATAAAATCAATCAAATGGAAAACTTCAGTAGAAGAAATAATATCGATCAAACTAAAAGAAGGTACTGAAGGGAATGATCCAGTGAGCATCTTTGAGGAATGCATCCCATGAATGTAAGGGGCAGGAAGATTCAAGGAAAGCCTGCTTATGGAGAGAGCTCACTGGACCCTCAGCCCCAGAAGACAGAAGGATCAAAGACCATGACCAGTCCTGGTAAGATTTTTAAGTTACCAAGATCGGGAGGCAACATTAAAAGCACCAGTCAAATATACCGGGGAAAATAATGGCCCAATCGAGTCGGAAGGTGGAAAAGTAATATTCTTTCAAGATTTGAGTGCGAACTTGGTTAAACAGAAAAGATTTTGATGGTGTTAAAAGACAACTGACAACACGAAATATAAAGTACCCAGTGATGCTGAGGATTAATGTGTCAGAGGGACCCCAAAGAGTTTATAAATCCCCAAAGAAGATAGAGAAGTTTCTACAAGAACTATAAGGGGGACCTAAGAATGGACTCCAGAAAAAACAGGAAAAAGACAAAGTGAACTGTAAATGTTAAAGTCTAGATAAAAGTAAAAAGAGAGTTATATTTTGAATCATTTTGAGCAGTTAACTAAAGTTATAGGGAAATGTATATAGGAGAGGATTAATATTTAGGAAAATAGTAGCATGGTAGATTCTCTGATTTAAGGGGGTTAGTGGCACCAGAGGAAGTCAAGGATCCAGTTGCAGAGCAGGGTGCAGAGGCCGAGTTTCTGATGTTGAATTTTGGAAGGAAAACTAAGGTAGGATGTACACAGTAAATAGTAGAGCACTGAGGAATGCAGTAAAACAGATAGATTTGCGAATACAGATACATCATTCCCTGAAAGTGGTGTCATTGGTGGATAGGGTTGTAAAGAGAGCTTTTGGCATATTGGCCTTCATAAATCAAAATGTTGAGTATAGGAGTTGGGATGTTATGTTAAAGTTGTATAAGACATTGGAGAGGCCAAATTTGAAGTATTGTGTGCAAAAGACCTGAAGGGCCTGTTTTCTGTGCTGTAATGTTCTATGGTTTGATGATTCTATGGCCCATCTATTTTCTTGTCTAGTCCCATTGACCTGCATCCAGATCATAGCCCTCCATACCTCTCCCATCCATGTACTGATCCAATTTTTGTTAAATGATAAAATCAGCCTGCATCCACCACTTTCCTTGATAGTTTATTCCACACTCTCACCACACTCTAATGTTCCCCTCAAACATTTCACCTTCCACCTTTAACTCCATGTCCTTTCATTCAGTCTCACCTAACCTCAGAGGACAAGGCTGTTTGCATTTATTCTCTCTATACCCCTCATAATTTTGTATATCTCTATCAAATCTCCCATCATTCCACAATGCTCCAGGAAATAAAGTCCAAACCTATCCAGTTCTACCACTCAGCACCTCAGTCCCACCAGCATCCTTGTAGAATTACTGTCATATTAATCCATCAAGATTGGTTTGAGTAAAACCACTAGACTATTTCAGCAAACCTTAGGGCCAAGAACAAGACTGGCAAAATGACCCATCATCTGTCTTAAAGAAAGACAAGTTTTCAACATCTGCAGTCCAAAGTACAGGAATAACTGTGAGAAATGAGGGACAAGTGGTGGGAGAGAAAAGCTATGCAGAAATGCATGCCACCAGTGAGTTTTTCAGTGCTATAAGGTCAGCTTATGGTCCTTCTAAATCAGGGTGCTTCTCCTTGCTGTCATCAGGTGGTCAAGCCTGATCAAAGACCAGAAGGACTGAAAAACCGCTGGGCTGAATACTTTTCCACCTACTCAATAGGTTGAACCTGATGTCTTATAGCACATCCCTCAGCAGCCAGAACTGGGTGACCTAGACTTGTCACCCTCTACTGATGAGATCAATAAAACAGTCTCGCAGATTAGATCAATAAAACAGTCTCGCAGATTAATTCAAATAATGCAACAGGGGAGGATGGTATTCCTGCTAAGATCTACAAAGCTCTAACCCCAAACACATTACAGATGCTCAAAGACATCTTGGAAGACATCTGGATGACAGAGGAGGTGCCTGATGACTTCCGCGATGCCTTCATCGTGCCTCTCTACAAAAATACGGAAAGCAAATCAAACTGTGAAAACTACAGGGGTATCCCATTGTTTGCTATCCATCGGAGGCAAGATTTTCACCCACATCCTCCTGAACAGACTTGTCATGGTCTCAGAAAGGAATCTCCCAGGGGCACAGTGCAGCTTTTGGCCAGAACAGAGTACAGTGGACATGATATTTGCTGTGAGGCAAGTTCAGGAGAAGTGTATCGAGCAGAACAGACTTCTTTACTCTGACTTCATTGACCTGACAAAGGTTGACACTGTTAACAGGGAGACTCTCTGAATCATCCTGAGTCATTACAGATGCCCAAGGAAATTCGTAAAAATTATTCAGCTGCTCTATGATGGAAAGACTGGACAGGTCCTCCATAGTGGTGATATATCAGATGGATTTGCATCTCCACTCTTTTTTTTTTAATTTAGACATACAGCATGCTAATAAGCCCTCACAGCCATGAGTCCATGTCACCTAAATGCACCTAATTAACTTACAACCCCCACCCAATACATTTTATTGAAGGGTGTGAGGGAACCGGAGCACCCAGATGAAACCCTTGCAGACACAGGGAGAACATTCAAACTCCTTACAGACAGCGTGGGATTCCAACCCGGACTACTGGCATTGAATAGCATTGCGCTAACTGCTGCATTAACTGTGCCACCCTTTAACACATTTCTATAACCCTTGGCATCAAAATGACTTTATTAACTGTGCTATTGGTTGTAGTCCCAAATTTTTGTTTCATTCACCACATCCAACTTTTCCTGACTTCTCCATGAGCTCCTTTGGGATATACTTGTATATTAAAACTATTTTTTTGTTGCTCACACAATGGAATTGTTATAGTGTTGATGGGCAGTACAAATCACTGATTAAAAAGACAAAAAAAAACTATGGATGTTAGAAATAAGCAATAAAAACTGATAATTCTGGAAATATTCAACAGGTCAAACAGCATCTGTGGAAGAGAAACAGAGTTGCTATTTCTGATTGATTCGTTAAAAAAATGATGGTGCCTTGTAGCAGTAACTCCTTGCCTGTAGCTCCAATTGGAATCATCGAATATTCCCATTTAGAACAACTACAGCTGAAACCCATAGTCACAGACACTGACATTCTGGGAAGTTACATTGTATTAAGAAAGTTAAAAAGCCTAGCGATTGACAAAAATGGCAATTAAGGCAGCCGGCACATGATCCCTTTAAGAAAGATCCGGCCATGTGAACACATTGACGGGGGGGAGGGGGGGAGTTCAAGTTAAATTAAAAAGCCAGACCCTGAGGCCTCCACTCCCTACTATATTCCTGATTAATATACAGTCTTTAGAAAATGATTAACTCAGAGCCAGATTACAACAGCAGAGAGGGATATCAAGAATTGCCATGTGATGTGTTTCACTGAGACATGGCTGAATGAAAACTTTTCGGATACGCATTGCAGCCCTAGGGCTTCACCTTCTACCGTGTGGACCGTACACTAGCATCAGGTAAAGGCAAGACGAGGCAACATATGGTTCATCATCAATTCATAATGGTGCCACAAATGTAACGGTTATATCTCAACCTGCTCCCCCGATCTTGGACATCTGGCAATCAAGCGTTGTCCACTCTGTCCATCAAGGGAGTTCTCCACCATCATTCTAGTTGCAGTGTACATTCCAACCCAGGCTAACATCATACTCTCACTGGAGGGGCGGAGCATTGTAATCAGCAGCCACGAGACAATACATCGTAGGGGACTTCAACTAGACCTGCTTGAAGAAATCTCTGACAATCTACCATCAACATATCACCTGTGCAATCAAAGGTCCCAACACTGCCACACCACCATGAAGAACACTTACGGAGCCATTCCACACCTACACTTTGGCGTCCGATCACCTGGATGTGGTTCTACTCCCAGCGTACAAGCAGAGACTGAGAACTATAGCATCATTGGTGAAGATGGTGAAAGTATGGTCAAGAGAGGCAGAGGAGTGACTGCAGGACTACTTATTTAAGGATTCATCTTCAGATTTGAATGAATATGCCACAGCTATCACTGACTTCATCAGGCTTGTGTGGGTGGGTGTGTGCCCATGTGAGAACTCCAACCAAAAGATGATTCGAAGCCGACTGAGGGATAGATTGATGGCATCCAGATCTCTACAGGAAGTCCAGGCCTGACCCACAGAAAGGTAGCTTAACAGCAAAGAATAAATTCTGAGTGAAGCTAGAAACTGAATCAGAACCTGACGTTCCTGTGATATCTGTTTCAGAGGCCAATGTTAGAACATTTTTCAAGAGGTGAATCCTTGTCAGGCCCTGATGTTGTGCAGAGCAAGGAACTGAAAATCTGTGCCAACCAACTAGCTGGAATGTTCATGGAGGTTTTCAATCTCTCACTGATGCAGTTGAAGTTCCCACCTGCTTCAAAAGGGCATAAGTCATTCTGGAGCCTCAATGGCGACTGCCTGGTAACACTCACATCTGCTTTGAGATGCTTTGAGAAGTTGGTCATGGTCAGAATTAACACATGCCTAAGAATGGACCAGGACCCACTGCAATTTCAATACTTCCATAATCGCTCCACAGCAGATCCAGTCCCACTGGTTCTTCACTCAGCCCTGACCACCTGGACAACAACAATGGTAGCACCATGGATAGTCAGTTGGTTTTTAGAGCAGCATCTGGAATGGCTCGTAAGGCCCGCTCTGGCCTGACAGTACCTATAGGCTGCTTTTCATTGATTATAGCTCAGCTTTCACCATAATCTCCTTAGTACTAGTTTGCAAGCTTCAAAACCTGTGTGTCTATTCTTCCCTCTGCAACTGAATCCTTGATTCCTCGGTGGAATCCATGATTCCTCGTTGGAAGACCACAGTCAGTGCAGATCGATAACAATATCCCCTCACTTCCAATCAACACAGGCACACCTCAGGGGTGTGTGCTTAGCCCACTGCTTTATTCACTCTACACCCATGATTGTGTTTCTAGGCACAATTCAAATGGTATGTACAAATTTGCCAATGACACCACAGTTGTCAGCAGAATCACAGAAGTGAGATAAATGAATTAGTTGAGGTCACAACAACAATTTCAGTAAAACTAAGGAATGATTGTAGATTTCAGAAAAGGAAAGGCAGGTGAAACCAGGTGAACATAAACCAGTCCTCATCGAGGGATCCTCACTAGAAATGATAAACTTCAAATTCCTAGGAGTCAACAAATCTGAAGATCTATCCTGGGGCCATCATGTCAATGCAATCACCCCTGCCAACACATATATTTTGTTAGGAATTTGAAGAGAATGTGTACATCACCAAACTCTCTTGCAAATTTCTACAGGTGTGTGAGAAAACATTCTGATTGTTTACCATGCTGTCTGGTATAGAGGTGCCAATGTGAAGGACAGGAACAGGTTACAAAAGTTTGTAAACTTGCCCAGTGCCAGCCTAGGTATTAGTCTTCACTCCATTAAGAACATCTTTAAGAGACAGTGCCACAAGAAAGCAGCTTCTATCATCAAGGACCCTCACCACCCAGGTGATGCCCTTTTCTCACTGCTACCATCACTGATACCTTCAACGCATCCTGGACATATCCTGGCAAGACAGACTCACCAACACCGAGGTTCTGGATAAAGCAGGTTTCTCTCAGCATGCGCCTCCTGTTGTGTCAGAGATGGCATTGGCTTGACCATGGTCACATCCCAAAAGACCTGCTGTATGGTTGTCTGGCTGAAGGATCTCGACCCACAGGCCAGCCATGGCTGTGGTTCAAAGATGTCTGCAAGCATGATCTGAAACTCGCTTGCATCGATCTGCTCAACTGGGGATCCCCTTGCTGATGACCATGACCAGTGGAGAAGCGCTGTCAGAAAGGGCATGAAGAGCAGTGAGGAAAAGCGGACATGCCAGCTGAAGCACAAGAGGACATGGAGGAAGCAGAGACAACAGAGCCACTCGACCACAACTATCATTCCAACTTTATCTGCAGCAAGCGTAACAGAGACTGTCAGGCCAGAGCGGGCCTTACGAGCCATTCCAGATGCTGCTCTGAAAACCAACTGACTATCCATGGTGCTACCATTGTCTTTGGAGACAGAAGGATGCCTACCATCAGGAAAGAGGTGGAGGAACCTAAAGACACACTCTCAATTTTACAAAAACAGCATTTTCCCCTCCATCATCAGATTTCTGAATGGATGATAAACTACCTCACTTTTCTTTTATTGCACTAGTTATTTTTTAAACATCTTGTACTTACAGAATTGTAATTTATGGTTATCTTACACCTTGTTCTGCACAAATACTGCTGCCGCAATACAGCAAATGTAATGATACATGATCGTGACAATAAACCTGATTCTGATTATGATTAATTACTCCTAACCTTATGATGCTATGAATCTTCGACACTAACACTCCTTATACAGTATAAAGTGTGAATAATTGAAATTCTAATTGCATCCAATATGAATCATTCGCACTCCCATTTTTAATAAGCACAGTTTTAATGTAGAGTGTGAAGTTCTGATTTAATTGGTGGCTCAAATTGTGCTCTCTTTGGTAAATGCACGATGCTAATTTTTCACTCCTGATTTTCCACCTGCTTCAAAAAGGCATGAATGCTCCCAGTCCCCAAGAAGAGTTGTGTGAGCTGCCTCATTGACTTCCGACCAGTGGCACTAACTGCTACTGTGATGAAATGCTGTGAGAGTCTGGTCATGGCCAGAATTAGCACATACCTAAGCAAAGATTTGCACCCACTGCAATTTGCCTCTGTACTGGTCAAGAAGCTACAAACTCTAGGCCTCTGTACCACAGTTTGCAACTGGATCTCTGACTTTCTCATCAGAAGACCGCAGTCAAAACAAACTGGAAACAACGTCTCCTCCTCATTGATGATCAAAACAGGTGCACCCCAAGGATGTGTGCTTACCCAACTGCTCTATTCATTACACACTCATGACTGTGTGGCCAGGCACATTTCCAATGTCACAGTTATCAACAGAATCACAAACAGAAATGAGGAAGGGAACAGGAGGGAGTTAGATCAGCTCATTGTATGGTGTAATGACAATAACTTTGCACTCAATGTCAGCAAAACCAAGGAGATGATTGTGAACTTCAGGAGGAAGTCAGGGGAACATGATCCAGTCCACATTGAGGGTTCAGTAGTGGAGAGGGTCAAGAAATTCATGGGTGTCAATATCTCCAAGGATCTGTCCTGGAGCCTCCACGTTGATGCAATCACAAAGAAGGCTCACCAGCAGATACTTGTGAGGTGTCTGAGGAGATTCGGTATGTCACTGAAGAGTCTTGAAAACTTCTACATTCTGGCTGGTTGCATCACTGTCTGGTATGGAGGCGGCAACTCTCAAGACAAGAATAAGCCCCAGAGGGTTGATAACTTGGCCTGCAACCTGACCGACACCAGACTTCACTCCATCAAGGACATCGACATGAGGTGGTGTCTTAAAAAAGCAGCCTCTCTCGTCAAAGACCCCCACCACCCAGGCCATGCCCTCTTCACTCTGCTACCATTGGGAAAAAGGTACAGGACCCTAAAGACGAGCACTCAACACCACATGGACAGCTTTTTCGCCTGCTGCCATCAGACTACTGAATAATCAATGAATCAAAGACACTGCCTTATTTTTCGTGCACTATTATTTTACATTTTTATAATAACATTGTAGGATAGTTTATAATATGAATGTTTGCTCTATGACGCCGCCACAAAACAACAAATTTCATGACTTGTTCATGGCAATAAATTCTGATTCCTCTCGGGCAGTCCCTTGGGAAAAAGGATGACTTGCTTTCTATTCTCGTTCTGTGGCTTCTAAGATGGCTAATGAGACCAATATAGGAATTGCAGACTCTTCTACTGACAGTGTGGGCGGGCAGGTAGTTTAGGAAGTGGTCGGTCCTGCCTACCTTTACACTGCTATTCTAATATGCTCCTAATGCATGACCTTGAATTCCAATGTGCATTTTCTCCACTTGTGTGGTCGTATGCAGTGATTCCCAGGAATCAGTCTATTTTTCAATGAAGCTTTGAGCACATTCTTGAAGATTTTTTTTTCTAACCACCTGGCAATCTCTTCCTGAGACAGGACTCAGAACAGTTTTACCCAACACTGTCTTGGACAGACGCTCCTCGTGGGATGTTGCACAGAAACCCTCTATAATTAGAAAGTCATTTTGGAGCAGGATTTTTTCAGGTGCTGTAGGATATCTGTGAACAGACCAAGCAACCGCACATCCCCTTATCAAATCACAGTGAAGATTTGTTCATGAGGAATGCAGAAATTGAGATCATTGTACTTTCAATGTAAATTCAGGTACAGAAGAAATAAAACAGTTGCAATGGACCTTTTGTAAATAAGTAAAATATGTATGTTTGTAACCTTGACCATGTTTTCCCCAAATCATTCCTCATCAATGTTTCAAGTAAAAGCTTTCAGTTATTTAATTTTGGGTAAACTCAACTTCAGCAGTATAATTATTCTTATTCTGAGAACATGAGGAGGCATAAACATATTAAAAGGCTCTGGAACAGCTAATAATAAATATTCCACGTTAAAAACACATTCAATTAATTAATGGAGAATGATAATCTGCTTTAAATATTAATGGATCAATGCCTTACCACTATTTGCCTCAAGCATTGGTCACCAAAATTAGTTGGAGGCAATTCTAAAGTGATGACAAGATGAAATGGAGACAATTTGGGAAAAAATTACTCAGATTAGTGTCACTAGTTGTGTTTTGAGAACTGCCTCACTGATTCATCATAATGTGGAAAGGGATTAAATTTTATCTCTCCTTATAAATTCATCAATAATATTGGAAACTGTGCCAGTAAAAAAAAGAGAGGGTAACTCATGTTGACAGGTGACATGGTCTCGTGTGATTATGGTCTACAAGAGGAGTGGGAGTGATGGAGGAACCTTATTTCAAAATGTTCGATTTTGTGCAGATTACTTTTTCTTTCAGGAAAAAGATATTCAATCTCATTTTGATCATGCTTAACTCAAATAGTTTGTCTGGCCACTTGGCTCCATTAAGCAAGATAACCTATGAGGAATTAGTCTGAAATTTGCTCCCCTTAGAAATTAACTTCCTTTCAACATTTGTTGCACAATCTAAATCCATTACAGACCTAATCTTCTTGCAGACTGGGGTCAAGCAAGTTTGGGTCCAGCCTTCTTCTCTTCTTGCTTGCTGAAATTTTCCACCTCCCTTAGAGCAAATTCCCTGCTGGAGTGAAACCAATTTACAAGACAAATGGGAAACTGTTCAACCAATATTGCCTCCCTACAAAAACCAATAATGAAGGTTCACAAAGCGCCTAGGTTGGACAAGGTGTATTTGAAAATCTGACTCACCTGATTATGGAAACTGCGTGCATATTAGGTGACTACTTCCTCGACCACTGGCTTTCTTTACAAGAGCACGACCTGCAATTCAAGGCTGCCAGTCACTTTAATTCTCTTCACCATTCCCACACAGTCTTGTCTGTCACCAGCTTCAACCATTTCCAGGGTGATGTTGAACATAAACTTGAGGAATAACGTATACTGTTCCTTCAGGGTAGCCAAGAATCTAAGTTTTGGGGGCCCCACCCCAATTCAATTCCACTCTTTTCATTTGTCTTTAACTCATTCCTGATCTACTTTTATCAAATGCCTCTCCCACCTCCCCTGTCCCTTACCTCTGCCCCTTTTGTCTCCCATCTTGGCCCCTTCCCACTTTACTGCCAACTAAGAATCCCAACACAAAATGTGGACTGACAATATAATTCCATGGATTCTGTCTTACTTGATGAGTTCCTCCAGCCTCTTTTTCTTCATAGAAGAAATAGATGCAGAAATAGGCCCTACAACCTCACAAGGCCTGTTCTGCCAAGCAACATAATGGTTGCTCCTGGATCTTAAGTCCATTATTTCATTCAAATTTGCATGCTTTGAGCTTGGCAAACAAAGCCCTCAGTGAAATCAATAATTTTAGAATACAGAACTCTTAAAGATTTATCTACTATTTGCTAATGAGTGAAAATACCATGTAATATGTTCAAGATTCAAGGTTATTTCATTTTCATGTAATAAAACAGAAAATGCAATATGAAACATAACTTCCTTCATTCTACTGTAAAGCATTAGTAGAGATTGCCCAGCACCCCTTACAGTCAAAGAAAGAGAAGCAAAAGAGAATCACCCCCCCCCCCCCACCGAGTCACTGAGTGTCCATGGATTCACCTACAGTACTCCTGCAACCTCCACAGCCACCTCAGCCATCACTCCAAACCCTTGGCAACCTGAGCTCCAGATCCAATCTCTGACATGATCAGAAACCCCTTAGTGCCATCAGCACCTCAGTCCAGATACCTGGTACCCCTGCAGCCAGTCTCCAGCCAGGCTCCAGCAGTTCCCATTCTGGTGTGAGTCCCTTGACCACAGCAGCCAGCAGCCAACAGCCTGTGTGGGTTCCTCGCCTTAAGTCGCCAACAACCTGCTACCTGAGTGTTCTTCAGCCTCAGAGTCCTTCACGGGTCAGCTACCATGCTCATCATCCCATGGATACTCTCCTTCTCAAATCAGGAGGAGGGTGGATTCCCCATTTTCTGCTACCCTGTTCCAGTCCTTTACTTCCCTATGTACATGACAACTGTTATGTACATAACAACTGTTATGTACATGACAGCACCAATAAAGATGAGTCCAGACGGTGTTATATTTATAATAATATTTTTTAATTATTAACCAACAATTATATAACACTTAATCTAATTTACCTAACTTATCTAAATTTAACTAAATTTATGTACAATTAAACTTAAACTTTATGCACAAATATATTGGCAAGTGTGCAATACTCCCAGCTCAAGACTCAATTCTTGAATGGCATTTCCAAGTTCAAAGTTCAGAAATTCAGTGATGACACATGGGCTTGAGATTGATGTGACTAGCAGGCTTTAGATGGTTGAGGCACGCAGGCCTTAGATGAACAGTGAGACACGTAGGCTTTAAAATGGTAAGACAGGCAGGCTTTAAGATGAAGTTAACAGTTCCTGAAGTGGGTGAAAGAGCTTTGACAGAAGTGACAGGATTTGATTACTCACGAAACCTTTATGGAGATACTTCAGAGAAATTTCCTTTTTAGATGAGTTCCTTCTGCAATTAGAGCCTTTTTGTGGCTCAATCGTGATAGGGAGCAGAATTTCTTCTGCAACTTTAAAACCCTTTTCGTAGCTCAGTCAAAGTGGTCTCTCATACCTCTGTAAGCAAAAAGGAGGAAATCTGACATTCCATCTGTAATGACACAATGAGGCCATGTGGGTTTCTCATTCCCCCAAAGGAGATTGAAGAGCTGTTTACTCTTGTGCTGCTTCCCTAAAATGGCCTCTTGAACAAAATGTGTATTGTCTTTTTAAGATGCTGGTCACATGGTCTCTGCCCCTGGCTTCTCCAGGGCTACTTCCCTTCACTTTTCAAATGTATCAACTTTTTGGAACATGCTGTCTTCGAAACCTGTTGCTAGTTCACAGTCACTTTCCAAAACATGCAGGCTTTTGCTAAATCTGTTCTCTACAAGGGCAATCTCACACAATAAAATGAACTGTAAAATGGGAGAACATCACAGCAACCCCTTGAGGGTGCTGCTGAACATAGGTGCTGTCATCTTAGGCTCAGACCCCATGGTCACAGGATTTTAAAATAAACCACTGTTGACTCCTTTAACAGGCTACTTAAAGCCTGTACAAAACCAATGACAGTCAGATGGGCTGATGTGTTTTGTCAAGCAATAGGTGTTTCACTGAGCACCTTCGCTCTATCTGCTGCAACAATATGAGCCTCCCAGAGGCCAACCACTTCAATTCCACACCCCATTGCCATAGTGGCATGTCTTTCATTGAGGCCACCTACAGAATGGAGGAACAACCCCTTATATTCCATCTCGGCTACCTCCAATCAGACAGCAAAAAATATTGACTTCTCCAATTTCCTTTAACCCCTCCCTTGGCTCTTTCTTTCCCTACCCCTTTGTCTTCGTTCCTCCATCTCCCCACCCCTTTCCTACCTTCTCCTATCAGAGATCTATCATTTCTCAGGTTCTTTCTCTTCTACCTCCCACCTGTATCCACCTATTACCTCTTACCTGTTTGCTTGTATTCCTTCCCCTTCTCCTCCCTTCCCTGTTCCCCCCCCCCCCCCCACACCTTTTTATTCAGGTCTTTGCCTGATATTGGCACACGAAGAAGGGCACAGGCTGAAAGGTAAACTACCTTTTACTCTCTATTGATGGTACATGTTCTGCTACATTTCTCCAGTGCCTTTGTGTACTACACAACATCCCAATTGTAGTACTGAAGATCTCCACTCCATAACAGTGGTACATTCAGAAAGGGTTATCCAGCCAATATAATTACAATACGGACAATGTGGATCACTGTCAAGCTATATCCTTTTCACAGGCAGAAGGTCAAATCTACTTCAGCTACCTACCACTTAATCAGTCTGTTTTCAATTATCGTCAAGGCGAAGTAAGATATTGAGAACAGTGCTATAAAATACTTACCAATGATTTGCTCACTAAATCCCATTACACGGCTCCAGACCACATCACAGTTATCATTCCAATGACCTTCCTTCCATCACAAGGCCAGGAGTGGGATGACTGTGGACAACATTCAATCCTATTGCAATCTTTCCACACGTTAAACAATGCACTGCTGCAATCTGCAAAACATAGACAGGGGCATAAGTAGCAAAAATATTTACACCAAGCAGTGATTATCTCCAACTTGAACGAGTTGAACCACTCACCTTTGCTGTTCGATGGCATGAGTATTGCCAAATTTCCCACCATCAAAATTTTGGCATAACCTTTAACAAGGAACTCAATTCAACTCCATCTAGACCAAGAGATCTCTCTTCTTTCATTTCATGTAATCTTTCAAGTTCATTTTTTAATTAACGTTTACCCAATCTTATATGTCAAATACATTCTCCTTTATTGCAGCCCACACAGCTGGTTTATTAAGTAAAGATGTGATACCTCACTTTCCTTCCTTGAGTAAATTTTATTTTGCTTTCTGAACAGCAGACTTTTCTTATTAACAGTTTTTTTCTTGTTCAGGCCAAGATCTACTGCCATGAAAGTGAAATAGCATTTAAGAATGAACCACAAATTTAAGAGAGTAAAAATGCCCCAGCAAGAGGAACCTCATGTTGAATGAACTTATTATAATTTTTGAGTAATTTAACAAGAAATGTAATTAAAACGGAGCCAGATAAGGATGCATAATAGGATTTCCAAAAGACATCCCATAATATAAAGGGTACTTAGGTTTAAGAGTAATTCAGTTTAGTTAATCAGACAAGATTTACCCAAAGTTACTGGGAAGCAAGAAGGAGATGGTTGAGTCACTGGTGATGATCACTGGTGGGGTTAAGAGAAGTACTGGAGAATTGGAGGACTGCAAATATTGTTCAAGAAAGGGAGGAGTGATAACCCAGAAAATTATAGACCAGTGAGTCTTCCTTCACTAGTAGGCAAGCAGTTGAAGAAGATTCGGACAGGATTTACAAGCATTTAGAGAGGCATAATCTGATTAAGGATAGTCAGTGTGGCTTCATCAGGAGAAGGTCATGGGTTATGAACCTAATTAAATTTTTTATGGATGCAACAAAGCATATTGATGAAGGTAGAGTGGAGGATATAGTGCATATGGATTTCAATTAGCATTTGATAAGGTTCCCATGCAAAGCTCATTCAGTAAGTAAAGAGGCATGGAATATTTGCTTAGTAGATACAAGATTTGTTTGCCCACAGAAGGCAGATCTTTTGTAGATGGTTTGTATTCTGCAGGGAGGTTGGTGACCAGTGGTATTCAGCACAGATCTGTTCTGGGACCTCTCCTCTTCTACCTGAATGAGGAAGTGGAAGGGCGAATTAATAAGTTTGCAGATGACACAAAGGTTGGTAATGTTGTGGATAGCCTAGAAGTTTGCCAGAGGTTACAGAGGGACATTGGGCTGAGAAGTGACAGATGGAATTAAACCTGGAAAAGTGTGGTGATTTATTTTGGGAGGTCAAATTTGAAGCAGAATAAAATGTTAATGGGAAGACTCTGAACACTGTGGAAGAACTGAGAGATCTTGGGATCCATACTCTCAGGACATTCAAAGCTCCAAGTTGATAGTGTTGTTAAGAAAGACTATAGTGTGTTGGTCTTGATTAACTATGTGATCGAGTTCAAGAGCTGGGAGGTAATGTTACAGCTGTATAAGACTTCAGTTATGCCCCACTTGGCATGTTGCGTTCAGTTTTGTTCCCCTCACTACAGGAAGGATGTGGACACTATAGTGAGGGTGCAGAGGAGATTCACAAGAATGGCTGAAGTTAGTCTTTTCTCTTTGGAGCAATGGAGGATGAGGGGTGACCTGATAGGGGTGTATAAGATGATGAGAGATTTCTTCCCTGGGCTGAAATAGCTAACACAAGGTGGGGGGTGGGGTTGAGGGGGGGTACCAAGTTCAGGTGCTTGGGAGCAAGTACAGGGGAGATGTAAGAGGAAAGGTTTTCACACAGAGAGTGGTGGATACATGGAATGTGCTGCTACCAACAGTTGTGGAGGCAGGTGCAGTAGGATGCTTTAAGAGATCGGTACTTGGAGCTGAAGAAAATTGAGTTATGCAGTAAGGAAATTCTAGGAAGTTGTTAGAGTAGGTTATTAGGTTGGCACAACACTGTGGACCAAAGGACCTGCACTGTGCTGTAGATTTCTATGTTCTATGAGAATAGATCTGGCTGCAGAGTCTCTGGTTAAGGTCTTGGCAATATAACACAAAGATAAAGTGGAATTTCAAGAGGGTTGTGAAAGTTTTACCTTTGAAAGCTGCGTCATTTAGTAATCAAGCATATTTAAGGCTTAAAATGACACTCACCTCCGTAACTGGTGAGTGTCAGGAGTTGGACTTTGTTTCAGGAGCTTTTAAATGGTAAGCAGAGCGATGATTGGTTGGAGTCTGGGCTACAGATAGACCCTGCAGCTGATAAAAAAGAAGGGAAACTCAAGGAGAGCAGCCTGTGATGGACAGAAGCTATAAGGAAACAGTCACACCTAAGAGGCAAGAGACAGATGACTGGGTGACTGCTAGGAGGGAAAGGGGAATAGGCAGTCAGTGCAGAACAACCCTGTGGCTGTACCAATATGTATAATGCTTTGAATATTGTTGGGAGGGATGATCCACCAGGGACAAGTCGTGGTGGTCAGATCTCTGCCAGAGAGACTGGCCCTTCAGCTAAGGAGGGAAGAGGGGAGAAGAGGAAAAATATAGTGCTTGGGATCCAATAAGCGAAGAGACAGGAGGTTCGGTGAAAAATATCAAGACTACTGGATGGTATGTTGCCTCCCATATGGTAGGGTCAGGGATGTTTCAGATCAAGTCCACAACATTCTGAAGTGGGAGGGTGAGCAGCTAGATGCTGTGGCCCAAATTGGTACTAATGGCATAGATAGGAGTGAGGATGAGGGCCTGAAGAGGGTATAGAGAGTTAGGTAGCAAGTAAAAAAGCAGGATCTCAAGGCTGGTAATCTCAAGGTTGCTGCCTGTGCCACATGCCAGAGAAGGTAGGAATAGGAAGTTGTGCCAGATGAATGAGTGGTGTAGGAGCAGTGGTTCAGATTTGTGGATCATTGGGATCTCATCAAAGGAAGGTATGACCTAAACAAAAAGGACCGACTGCTCATGAACTGGAGAGGAACTAATATCCTGGTGGGCAAGTTGACTAGAGCTGTTGGGGGGGGGGGGGGAGAGTTTAACTTAATTTGGCAAGGGGATGGGAACTAGAATCTGAAAGCAGAGAATAGACCAGAAGACAAAACGAATGATGCAATGTATTGTGGGTTTGTGAAGAAGGACAGACGGGGGAGGAAACAAAATTGTAGTCATGTGGAGGGGAGGGCTTGCAATGTATTTATTTCATTAAAATTATTAGGAGTAAAGGAGATGAAAGAGCATGGAATTAGGATTTGGACGTTATTACAAAGACTTGGCTGATTCAAGGACAGGATTGGCAGATACCAGGGTATACCAGGGTATCTAATGCAGATACCAGGGTTTAAATGTTTTAAATGGATAGGATGGGAGCTAAAAAGTTGGGTGGGGGGGAGGGTAATATGGGGGTGGCTGGAGGCAGAGTAGCATTATCAGTCAGGGGTAGTATCATGGCTGTAGAAAGGGAAGACGCTGTGCAGGGAGTGTCTATTGAGTTGGTGTAGGTGGAAGTCAGAAATAGGAAAGGAGCAAACATTACATTGGTAGTAGTCTATAGGCCCCCAAATAGACCTCAGGACATTGAGACTGATTTTATAATGGTGCAGAAATAATAAGGTTGTTATCATGGGAAACTTCAACTTCTCAAATATAGACTGCAAGAGGGATAGATGAGGCCGAATTTGTCAGGTGTGTCCAAAAAGGATTCCCGACACAATACTTGGACCAGATGGTTTGAGGAGGGCCCATGCTGGATATAGCACTGGATATTGAATCTGATCTGGTAACAGACCTTGTGGTAGAAGGACATTTCAATGATAGTGGTCACAACTCCTTGTGCTTTAACATAGCTATGGACAAGGATAAATGCAGACCAAATTGTAACATGTTTAACCGGGGAAGGGCTCATTATGATGGGCTGATGCAAGAAGTATGAGTGTAAATTGGGAACGGATGTTTTCATGAGAAAGCACAGAAGTAATGTGAGGATGTTTTCCTGTCATTTGCACAGAGTTCTAAATAGGCTTGTCCCACTAAGGCAGGGAAAAGGGAATGGTGATTGACAAAACAGCTGAGGCAGTTAGTTAAGAGAAAAAAGGAAGCTTACATTAGATTTAGGAAGCAAAAAAAGGGTTCAAGACAATTATATGGTAGCCAAGAAAGTACTTAGAAGAGCTAGAAGAGGGCATGAAAAGCCTTACCAAATAAGATCAAGGAAATTCCTAAGGTGTTCTATGCATACATGAAGAAGGATGACGAGTGTGAAGATGGGACCACTTAAGGATAAAGGAAGCAACATGTGCCTGGAGGTAGAGGAGTTTGGAGAAGTCCTAAATGAATACTTTGCTTCAGTATTCACCTGAGAAAAATATCTTGGTTAAGGTGAGGACAAAATAGGACAAGCTTATAAGATGGACCATGTTGAGATTAAGAAAGAGCAAGTGCTGTATCTTCTTAAAAATATTATGATTGAAAGTCCACGGAAACAGACAAGATATACCCCAGATGGCTATGGGAAGGGAGGAAAGAGATTGCTGGGGCATCGGCAATGATCTTTGCATCCTCCTTGGCCACAGAGGAGGTGATGAAGGATTGGAGAATGACAAATGTGCTCCCCTTTTTAAAAATAATAATAGGAAGAATTTGGGGAATTATAAACCAATGAGTCTTACACCAGTACTGAAGCTGGAGGGAAAACTAATATGTTAACAGTACGGAAGTTATATTGAGATAAGCAAGAAAATCTGCAGATTCTGGGGTCTAACACAAAAGAGGTGGAGAAACTCCACAGGTTAGGCAGCATTGATAGAAAATATCAGGCCTTCAATGTTTTGGGCCTGAGCTCTTCTTCAGGCCCAAAATGTTGGCTGCCTTTTATTTTCTGTGGTTGCTGCGTGGCCTGCTGAGTTTCTCCAGCTCTTTTATGTACTGTAGAAGTTATATTGATCTCTTTTTAATGCATCGGAGTCCATCATTAAATGTGTTGTAAAAGAAGGACCATTTCAGAGGCTTAAACTGAATGCTTTGTGAAGGAAGGGTAGTTACATTTCAGATCTACCAAACCTGTCCATTTTGAGAATCTGATTTGCATCCACCACAATCTCCATTTTGTTTTCTTAGCCATTGATCCCTTTTGGGGCAAAATTGCCATTATTTGTGCATGGTTTGTGGAGGTTTTTCCACTCTCTCAACCAAGCAAAATAATTTCTCATTGATTTGATCTTTTTTTTTAATTTAGTCTTGCCAGTCCAGCAGCTCTCCTTTTTCTTCCCATACCTTCGGGCCAATTGGGTCCCTACGCTTGGGGAACCTTAAAGGCCAAGGGTCAATGAGGACTTTGACAAATGCATCAAATGCCCTTGACTATTCCAATGCTCAGCCCAACTCAGGCCTGTCCTGATTTGTTAGGCTTGTCATAAGTGCCCATTTGGTTCCATTGATCGGAAAATGAAGTCTTGTTTTCCTGATGTTGGAAACCCTGAGTAGAAGAAGGCAATAGCTGGCGGGCAGCGTATGTCACGCCAGAAAGAGAGAAGGAAGTCAGTACAGGCGCCCAAAAAACCACAACCACGTAATACCCAGAAGAGAAACATCTCTCGAAGTTTTAGCATGGGGTCCCTCTGCAATTTAAGGACTCGGTATTTATCTAGCGGGGTAGTTCGCCTCGAGTGTGCAATGATTATAAAGAGAATTTCCAAAATCAATCACTCTTTTTTTTTGGTCATTAAGTGACAATTGTGCAGCTGGAGTCATTCAATTTCAGTTCCGAACGATTTAAGATGTTGGGCATTTTATTTTATAGATTGTAATCACATTTCTCCGCCTATGCGAATAGAGGGAATGTTTACAAGACACGTTATAAAATTGAACTGCGTTATAATGCTGTTTAAGACGGAGAGAAGTGCCGCTGAGCAAGTTCTAAGCAGAGGAAGCGCCAGTATGTTTTATTCTGCAGTTTTATGGCCATCTTAAATAAACAAAAATAGGAAAATCAAGAGAAAATGCCAGGTATTGGAAACGAGGGGGCATGGGTTTTGTGCCTAAACTACAACGTGTCCTTCTCCGTGGATTATCCATCCCGTGGCTGTTCTGTTCATGAGCCAGCTTTTTTTTATTCTTATTTTGTGTCTTTCGGCTGCCGTGTCTGCGCACCAAATACAAGGGCTGAGTTTGTGGCCCGCGGCGCCTTCTCCCCATCTCCCCGGAGTTGAGATTGCTTCCTCGATTAATAGATTTCCCTGCACTCATTTAATCAGGCATCGTCACCCATCGGCTGAGAGTTCACTGCCATTTCGGTACCAGTGTGGTGAGCCAGGTGGTCGCACCAGTGAGGCAGATGCTACTCTGGGACCATTTACTTCCCTGTCGAACCCTTCCTCTCCCACTTTCCACCGTCGCTTCTTTCAGCGACCGGCGAAAAGAAAGCATTGGGGAGTTGATGGGAGCCTCTGGGAGAGAGGGATGGGCTAGCCTTGGGCTATCGAACGACTGCTGGGAGTTCTGCCCAGCTATTTACATGGCTACTTGGGCCCAGCAAGAAACTCTTTACCGCAGACAGAGAAGCTTACAGCTGCGGCTTAAAATCTGCCCACTCCAGAATGTTCATGCTCTCTCTCTCTCTCTCTCTCTCTGTTTGGACAAGGCGGGGGAGGGGAGAAAGAGGCCTGCATTCGGGATGAGTTTAAATGACTCCCAGATCAGGAGTGGTACCGTTCTCGCTTGGATCAGACGAGCTCCCCAGGGCAGGATGTGATAAACGGTCAGGGCAGCGGGTTAATAGGGGATGATATTTAACAGAGAACACGTCTTTTTTTTAAGTGCAATTTGTAAAGCAGGGGTTAACGCCGGATTAAAGCAAAATAAAACAATCTGCCTCCGCCAGTCGATAATTCTATAAACTGTAAGATTTATAGTTTCATAAGCGGGAAAGCTGACAGAGCGGAGAGTATCCAGGTCGAGTCTTGGCGAAGGGGGCACTCTTAATCTTCCCAGCTTGTATCGGTGCTGTTATTTGCCCGGATGCCTTCTGTACACCTGCTCTGGAAGCCTTTCTTGTGAAGTCGCCTGTCCAAATGAACCTCGTCCCTGTCTAGTTATTGTTTATTTAGTTATTACGGTGAGTTTCTTATGCTTGACGTTTGTTTCAACAGCGAAACTCCACCAACCTTATTGATTGACACATTGTGAATAATTAATAATCAGTTTGCAGATCAAGTAACTTGCTTTTCTTTCGGTCTCAACCATTAATAAAGGCAGTCAACAAACAATGAAACATTTACCGAAATATTTGATGGAGTTAACACGACATTAGTAATTCCAAATACATTTCCTGTCATCACTCTGACCATAAATCACACAATAAAATTTTTTGGTTAGGGTGCAGTTTAAAGCAATAGGGAAGTGGGATAAAAGTCAAAATAATTTTACTAATATTGCCAAACTAGAATGGGAGTAGTCTATCATCATTTTTTTTAATAACTCGGAACGAGCAGGTAATTCAACCCATTCAACTGGCGCTCAGAATTTGTCCACGCTATTTTTTTTTGAAGGAACGTCTAATTATTTTTGACCACCCCGTGATGAAAAGGAAAACGTGTTCTTGTTTGCTTTGCATTCTATTGCACAATTTTATAACCGTAACCCTCCTCTGAGCCCCCAGTTGAAATAGACACGTCGCTGGGTAAATGTTAACTCTCCTGGCGATCAATTCACGTTCTGTCTGCACAGAATTGTAAAGTTTCATTAAGCTTCGTAATGAGATCCTCATTGAAACATTGAAAAGAAATTAAGCCATGTTGGGTGATTATCCTGTTAATTAACCCATTTCAACCTGTTCCCATTCGATTCGGGCCCACCAAGATGACTTTTTCTCCATTGTAATTTCACGTCTCTTTTTGCTCTCTCTCTCTCTCTCTCTCTCTCTCTCTCTCTCTCTCTCTCGTCTGGCTGTGGTCATTGAGTACGTGGAGGGAGCAAAGAAAAAGAGTGAGAGTAGACAAGCTCTTCGCCACCCTGCTAAATGAAGATTTGTCCGATATTTCTTCCCCTCAGGCCAAGAACTCCTGTTTGAGGACAGGCCATTTGTAACCAGCATCCCAAGCCTCTTCTGACAATTAATATTCAACAACAGCGAGCTTATTCAGATTCACACAACAGTGAGCTCATTAGGATGATGAAGTGCTTTTGTTGGTGAGTGATTTTTTTTGTTTATGTTCGAAGATCTTCGGAACGAGCTATTAAAATATAATAATTAAAACTAAACACACCGGGTTGCCGAAGGCCCTTGTTTTTCAAAGAGAAGTTTACTTTGAGACAATATAGCAATTATGTGATTACACTATTATGCTCGTTATTAAATCATTGATTTTTGGCGTCAGGTCTTTCTAAGGACCCGCTTAGAAGAAGGGCGAGTGCTTGTTTTCAAATTTAGAACAGTAAATTTAGTAATATGTTAACGATTTGTATAGTTGAAAAAGTGACTCAAGAACTACTACATGTCAAAGTCTGCTTCAAGCCAAAAAAAAAGCAGCTATGGAATCTAATGAGGTGCTAAATACCACAATGCCACACTGAAAAGGTAAATTTGAACTTTTTTAAGATACTTTAAAATTGAAATAGCTTTTGGAAAAAATCTAACTTACTATCTATTTGAAAGATTAATGTGAACCCCGTACTCCTGTAGCATGACAATTTTTCTCCAAAATTATGCTATTATATCTATATACTGTGCAAGACAGTTATTTGCAATTCCCTCCCTCATGATGGAAATAGAGATACTTTATCTGAAACATTTGTATTTAAAAACTTAGCAAAATGTTCTATAATAAAGCAACAGATGTAACTGACTCTTTTACTAGTCTAACCCTTCATTTAATTTCTAATTACCAGTCGGAATTATTTTGTCGAGGGTAGCGTCCAATTAGATAGTTAGGGTGGTGGGGGGGGGGGTGAGGTCTGTTAACAACAATCTGAGAAGAAAAAAAACATTCATATAATTGAACTACGCAATGATTAATTCGACTCCGGTTCAACGCATGTCTGCCAGCAGAATATTATTGATTAAACACCTCTATTTATATTTACGTGCAAATGAACTTGTAAGCATAGAATACGGCAAGATTTTACATTGTCATTATTCTAATAATTGATTCCCAACTGTTCTTATTCTGAGTTGACTAAGTGCATATCCCAAAAAAGAATAAGGAATAAATGGCATTAATAAAGTACGTTGACACTGGACGATGCCACCAGTTAGAATCAAACAAGCACATGAAATATTTAATGCAACGTTGAAATTCGAAGCAAGGGAAAAGATTTGATAGCAGTTTCAGTGCTGGGTGGATCACAAAAGACTGGATGAATAAATGTGCTGCGGGGAGACAGCACTTAGAAAGACACAGCCTGGAGGCACCTGCACACCTTCTGATGCGATTTTCCGTCCTAATACTCAGCAGTCTACGAGGTTCAAGAGAGCACCCTGTCACAAATGATACTGTTTAAAATGAGGTCTTATTCTAGCTTGATGGTCATACATTAAGGAGGCGAAATTGCAACAAATGCCACTGCCTTTTGATCGATACCTTATCACGCCTCTTGACTTTCAGCTATTGATGGGCCAGAGGCATTGTTCATTTTTTTCTCTCTCTTTTCACAAAGCTATTTGACTTGACTTGGGGGCTAGATTATTGACACGTACATGTGCATTTGGTGCTCCTTAGCGACACTTGGAGCTAGTAAAAAAGACCTTCGGGAGGCCGCCCTGACAAAAAAGGAAAGTGATGTATGGTCACTGGTGACCGTCGGTTGCAATGGCCGGAGAAAGAACATGGCCTCAGCACTCCGCAGGCTGCACTGGCAGATTACTTGTGGAAAATAAGAGCTGGAAGGCGCTTGTTATCAACTGCGAATGAAATGTCATCGTCCCCAGCCACCAGATTTAAGGGACTCTGGTTAGAAGTGTTCCACCTTGGTGGCTCGTTTGGGTCTGAGCCGAGGCAGGAGGCAGTAATCCATGACATATCAATTATTTGACTTCTAGCCGAAAACTGTGCTGGGTTGTCAAACAATTGAATGATTTTCTTTTCCAGCAGTTTCCAAGTATCAAGATTCTAATATAGCATTTATATAAACGGAGTAGCAAATAGAAACAGATTTTTAAATAGTCAATAAAAATGCACCAACCTCTATTACTGGGTTCTCCAACTGGACAATAAATCATACGCACAAACCATTATATTTGGTAATGCTAACACAATTCATGTCTCATGGGAGATACTAACAGCATAATTATTTTTGTATATATTTTTAGACAGAATCCGTTCGTCCGCTCATGAGTATCTGTTCTTCGACACCACTGAAACCCGTTACATTCTTTAGCGTACGGATTGACAATGTACATATACAACGGTGGCAATCCACTGCGGGCATGTGAGGGAAGCAAGGTACATAAGGAACATAAGGACCTGTCCTCCTGTTTGTGCGTAATGTAAATGCAATTACGATTCTTTAAGTGATAAGGATGTAACGTTATTTCTAATAAAGGTGAAAAGTTGTGAAGTATTTGTTATGGATTACAAGGTAATATACCCAAGATGCCCTTTCTACTTCTCTTGATGTGGAATTACTTAAATTCCTTCTAAATTATTCTTCATTGGGTTGAATGTGAGGTGTTTCTTATGTCAATTCCTGCGTTTATAGTCTTGAAACCCATTGTCTTTGGGGGGTTTTTAATAATTATCGAATCATGCGACATACCATGTTATATTCTTCAATCCATCTATAACTATCAAGGAGCTATGAACTCCGGCATATGCCAGAGAAGTGACATGGTCAATGAACCGTAAAGGCCATGGTGTATTATCAACCCAAATCGTGAGGTAAATATGCCAGCGCATGATGCGTTTCAGTAACCCTGTTGACTCCCTGTGCGTGGAAGACGTCGCCGTTTACTATTAGGGCACATGAGAGGTCCGCAGACTGATCAGCATCTGCTTCTAGTTTGAGTCTGCATCGGGCACCAGGGTAAGCTGGAAGAAGTGCAATCCAATGCTGTTCGGTAAACTGTCTGACCAGTCCGTCACTCCCTTCACAGAGAGATCTGACTACCTGAAAGTGTTTGGGGTCTAGTTTGGAGGGGCCAAGGAAGATAGCAAAGGTTCAGCAGAACTTGCGTCTGTGGGCACCACGCTCCCTTGCAGTCACAGAGAGGAACTTGGTCATCAGGTGCTCTCAGTATGGCAGTATATGGTGGAGAAGTGGCCCATCCCCTGCACCTCAGCCCTGGCGTCTCCAGAGCAGTCTTCTGGTTCAGTTTGGAGATCTAAACTGAAAAGGATCCAAAGGGTCGCCATGCACAAGTTGCCAGAGAATGGGGGCAAGGAAGTCAGCAATGTGGCCCTCATCCTTATGACCATCTTCCTGTGCAGATGCATCAGGAAGATGTACTGCTATGTACCAAGGTTCTACCCATCCTGGTTTTGAGAAGGATGTGCCTGGTCCCATTACAATGCAAAGTCCCGGACTTTGCCATATTAACTAATCTATGTAGCGAAGCTTTATCAAACACCTTTGAGCACGTCCATAAGATGATGGCTAGCAGGGAACATCCTGCAGACACTGAAAGACTAGAACTCGATGGATACTGTGGGATGGTTCCCTGAGCTGACTGTCCAGGTCAGCTTGTGGAATGCCTCATTACCAGTGCCCTCAAACATCAAGATTTGGGCTGCCTGGCAGTGAGAGGAGCCCTCCTGGTCAGATCCTTCCTGTTCAACAAAAACATCACCCACAACAGACGTAGTCCCCGAGATGACTGTGGTGGAGTGGAGACTGTGCCCCCCACCCCACACCTCCTTGCAAAATGCTGATTTACTAAGAGTGTGTGGAGAATCATTCAAGGGCCCAGATCATATTTCAACCCAGCAGCAGCATGACAGCAGACTCTGATTTATGGGCCGTTCCCAGGGACGTATGTAGGGTCAGTCACCCAGAACTGCCGGAAGATTATTAGCTTGGTGAAAGACACCCTTTGGTCTGCCCAAAACCTGGTCTGCCTGAAGCCCCTCAAAAAACAAAGGGGGAAGAAATGATAAGGTGCAGCAGTGGTGGCAAGAGGCTAAATAGCCCAGTGGCTAGAGCACTGGTCTTGTAAACCAGGGGTTGTGAGTTTGTTCCTCGCTGGTAAGGGGCACTGGACAACTTGGCTACTCTCTGTCTTCCTTACTGTCGACAAAATTAAAGAATTTCTTATGTTACATTCGAAATATGTGACAATAATGGAACTTTTACCTTTAATTAAAGAATGTCTGTATCAATGCACATTGATGGAAATGTATGGATATGACACTGTGAAAAAAATTTAACCTTTTTATTTCTTGTAAATAATTTATTGTAATAAAGTTTATTTTTGTTTAAAATATGAACTAGCCTTCCTTACTCTAAAAACCGTGTGTAGAGCCAATGTAGCAAATTGAAATGTCACAGAGATCTGCATGGGACCCCTTAAACTGAAGAGAAATGCATTAGTCAAGATCTGAGTGTAAAACTAAAGGGCATAGGTTTAAGATGGAGCAGAAAGATTTAAAGGGTACCTTAGTGTTAAGTTAAAGAAAACAATACGAGCTGCCAAAGGAGGTGGTGGAGGGATGGGGGGAGTTAAAGAAAGGTATTTGAACTGCTAGTGGGGGAAAAAAAAAGATACAATAGGGACCCAAGCGCCGATATGATCCAAATGGAATTATTTTAGCTGGGCATAGATCTTGGCGTTTGTTTCTACGTTGCGTGACTTTTGAATTTTTACAAGGCGCAGTGAATCAAAACATGAAATTGTAATTTGGAAAAGTTTTTTTTAGTGGGATTACAGTAAAAACGCATGACATCAAGTGTCAAGCAATACCAATAAAAGTTTTCTAGCGTTGTATCAAGATTCTGTATTATTTGTCTTTTGCCTTGGTCTTGCAGATATGAATTGCGGCCTTTAGTTCTTTTTTTTAATATTAACGCACGCAGCACGGTAACAGGCCCTTTTAGCCCACGAGCCCGTACCGCCCAATTTCACCCAATTGACCGACAACCCCAGTACTTTTATTTTTGACAGGTCGGAGGAAACTGGAGCACCCGGAGGAAACGCACGCAGACACGAGAATGCATTAGATGTCTGAACATTTTGTCCCTTTTCAGGTCCCAAATCTCCATTCTCCCTGGCCACTCCACAACGTCCCAACATCACCCGATTCAGAAACTTCTCTGTGTCTGCGAGTGAATTGTCGCTAAAGACAAGCTCCCTCGTCTTGTGGCATATGTTGTCAAATGTTGGCTGCGCCCGTGTTCGGCTCTCTCAACCACGAATTTACAGGGCTAAGTGACAGATTGCTTCCCTCAAGGATATTAATAAAAAAAGTTCTTTTGTGGATGAGGCGTCGATGAATAGTCCATAAAATTTCTGGATTTGTTGAATTTATGTTAACAAATTGAGTTTTAAACCCAGTTTCTGGTGTTGCTCCTTTCCTGGAAGCTGGCTCCCACGGCAAGCACGAGAAATAGCTCAAAGTTTTTTTTTGCTTGAGATCGGTGTTGCTAGAAATGCTCTCACATGTTTTCTGTTAAATGTCCTGAAATATGATAATGGACCTTCTTGAATAGTTGATTCGATTGCGAGATTTGCTGGGTCATTTCACGGGACTATTGAGTCATCCGCGTTGGTCGGGGACTGCATCTGAATCTGAACGAGGTTGACTAAGTTTTGTTCTTACTAGAAACTGACAGCGTCATTGCTGGTCTTGTCATTATCGCAGAGAACCAGATCCTTCGGCCCACCAAGTCTCTGCCGACCACCAACAAACCTATCTCTGCCAATTCCTTTCACAAGCATTTGGTCAGTTACCTTTCGTTCCTTGGCGTTTCGAGTGTTCGTCCACATCATTATTAAAAGCCGATAGCCTCTTTGCCTCCACCACTCCTGCAAGCAGCAGATCCTGGCTTGTTCCTCTCTCTCGGTTTAGTCATCTCTGCAATGAAGGAGCATTTCCTTCTGTTTGCTTTTTATAAATTTCTACGCTGTTAACAAGGCTGCTTCAGTTATGAAAGCTAAATATTATACACTGTATCTCTAGTCTGTCTCAGAACTGAAAAATTCAATCCCAGGCAACTTCTTGGCCAATTCCTTCCCCAAAACAATCACGACCTCTATAGACTGGTGACAAGGATTGTATACAGTACTCCAGTTTTGGTCCAGCTAATGGTTTATAAGGATTAGATTGGGGTTCTAACCTTACTGGCCTCATATTTCAAATCTATGTTGACATTTTCGAATTTGAACTCGTGTTTTCCGGGTTATTCGTTTCGTAATGTACCTATTACATCAGATTCATGCTTAAAAAAAGAAGGGGGGGGGGACTAATTGATTTGAGCTGAGTAAGTGAAGTGATATTATAAAGCTACTTGATACGCCGCACACTTAATTTCTTCGTCCAGTTCACTCCAGATCTCCACCTAAATATACCAAGCCGAAAAGTACTCCTTAAACGTTTTAATTGTTCTATCTGATGTGAATGACGACATGGGGGAGGTATTTCCAACTTCCCACCACCATCACCACTTAGGTGGTCTCACTTAGGTGGAAAGTTCAAAATCTCAAATCTGTGATGCGATTGCTTGGGTCCATTCATACTTGCCCCATGCTGTCCTGATGTTATGAATGTTAGGATGGCGTGGACGAAAGAGAATGTGCTCTGTTAATATGAAAATACATTTTAAAACGAGGAGGGAAATAGTGCCGACCTCATACCGGTCTGGAGTTACACAGCATACTGCGTGAACTCCACTATTGTCTCGCCGCTAAGTTTCAATATAGACGGAGATCTGATGGGATCCCTTATTTCACTGTTAATCTCTATCCACATATAACCATATAACAATTTACAGTACAGGCCCAAAGCAATATCCTCCCGAGCGAAGGTTGAGTCATGTCTGTAACTTTGGATGGAACACCGAGGATGTAGGTAAAGAAGCTGAAAACTCCAGCATTCCAATTGGCAAAAAAAAAAATTTATAAATGAGGCCTTTGAGCAAGTAAATCATTATTAAAGCCAATTATTATCTCTTCTTCAGCGCGTTCCCTAAATAAGATTAACAGTTAATATACATTTTCTTAGCTGCTTCACTGAGATTTCCCCGTTAAACACGAGTCAGGGGCAGCCGGGTGAACCAAAAGTGTATGGCTGATCAATTTTCAATTCTTGGAAAACTGGCGAAGCCCAGTCTAAAGGTTAGGACAGAAACAAAGAGAACCCTTCGATTGTTTTTAAACTCCCGCTTATTGTAATTAACAATGCCAGGGTCTGTGTTCATCGGACAACGCACTGAAGTAATCGACAGAGTGGCGCTTTGTTCATTATCAGCTGCGTGCGTCCATCCAGCTATCTGTCTGTCTGTCCCTCCTTATGCTCCATCTGCGCTCCACACCAAATCTCCACTCAAACATCACCACTCTTCACCTTTCTTTCAATTGAAATATTATTGTTTCCCTTGGAATTAACGCCCTAATATCTTTGGTGCCGCTGTAGGCTTTATTCGGGGCCACGACCAGAAGGCTTGAATTCACGCGTTGCTGCGTTGAAACACTTTTCCTGCATGCTGAGCTTGAAGGAATTTGGCTTTCACTGGTCCAGAAGATGACGCTTGCCAGATATATCTTTTATTCAAGAACGCTGCACTGAAAATCAGGGTCCCGCGACCGCAGACGATAGAATGCAGCATCTTTTAAAAGACAACGATTTTCCAAATGTTGCATCAAGGGTATCGGGAGGATAGAATAGGACCAAAAGCGGACGATGGTGGAAACACTTCGAAAACCAGTCAGCAGCTGTGGAAAGAAAAACAATAATATTTTAGTTCTAAAGAATGATCTCGCACCTGAAATATTAACGTTCGCTCTTTCCAAAGACGTTGGCTGCCCTCTTTTCCAGTATTTGGTTTGTGTTAACATCAGATTTATTTTGATATTTTCATTTAGAGATCTTAGCGCTTGCCCAGGTCACTCGCCAGTCTCCCATAATGGTTGCAATCGCTCGTTGAAATGTTTTAGTCTGTAAATTGGTAAAATAATACCTGAGGGAAGAAATATAAAAGCCATCTGACTTCTTGGTGTTGAACGTTGCCTTGATTCCAAGAGGAGATTCACCAAACACGGGATTTTGTTGGCACTGTGGTTTAAGTTTAAAAAAACACAAATGCTGGAGAAACTCAGCCATGATGAATGGCTCCAGCCCGAAACGTTGGTGATGTATCTTCACCTTTTGACATAAAGGCACTGTTTGACCTGCTGAGTTTCTCCAGCATTTGTGTGTGTGTTTGTGTGTGCGTGTGTGTGTGTGTTTCACCAAAGGCGGGTGCCAAAGGAGAGCTAATAAAATGGAAATCTTTGTACATGCATGTGCACATCAACTTATAGAAGTATAGAGAGGGAAGGAGTCATGGTCCTTTATTTTGCCACTGTTTAATTCTGCCCTTGTTGCTTGCAACGTCTTGTCCGCCCCCGTCGTGGGATTTTATTTAATTTGGGCTGCTGCAGGATAAATTGACTATAATTTGATTGTTCCCTGTGACCTGGATTACTATGCTCCGAATCAAAGATGAAGGTGCTAAAGTTAACCTTACTTATGCGATAATCAGGGTTCTTGTAAAATAACCCAGCTCTATATTCTCTTTCGCAGTTACCCAGAGTCCTGTTGTGTATATATTTAAATCCTTGCGTTACTTAGGAGCGTTCTGTCATCAAAACGCGCCAATTTGTAATTTTGCGTCTTTTATCTGTACATCTATTAACAAGTCTGGGTGGGAAAATAGTCAATTGAACAATATCAGAAGAGTTTCCCGATATAAGATGAAGTTGTGGAAGGTGATATTTCGACACGGAGAAGATAGTGAATCTTTGAAGTTCTCCCCCAAGAGAATTGAGAGGGTTCGAGCGCTGCCAGATTGATTCCTGGAGACCATAGGAATTAAGGGACTTTGGTCCATACATGAAAATTATGAAAGGCGGATCAGGTGGGAGAGGCCAGAGGGCATGTTTCTGCTTCTCATTCAGTCCAAGGGAATAGTGGGTCCAGCAGCAGTACAGAGAGAAGGGATGGCGGTCATGTTTTTAAAACGGATTCTAAGATCGTGGGATATAACAGCTGGGAAGTATCCTATTCATCCCGCAATAACTTTGTCGTATTGACTTAGAACATGGAACAGCACTTCGCCCAGGATGTTAGACTGACCTATATCAACCTACTCCCCTTCCTAACCTCACAACCTATAACCTTTATTTATTTTATTTATGTGCCTATCGAAGAGTCTTTTAAATGTCCCTATTGTACCAGTCTCCACCACCATCCCGCCAATGTATTCCAGGCATCCACCGCTCTTAGTGTAAAAATCTTACCTCTAACTTCTTCACTAAACTCCATTCACTTTAAACAGATGTCCTCTGATATTGACCATTGCTGCTCTAGGGTTACATGTCTGGTTACATGGAGCGGTACGGTTGGTGTAGCGGTTAGAGTAAAGCGTCAGCTATTGGGACCTGGGTCGGATCCCGCTCCGTTTGTCCATGCTCCCCGTGTCTGTGTGGGTTTTCCCAAGGAACTCCGGTTTCCTCCTACTATTCGAAATGCCCTGTCACCGTGCTGTATGTCTACATTTAAATTTAAAGATTCCACCTGAGTCCAATTCCAACTCTTCATCAGGCCTTGTGTTCCAACCTTCTCAGTACTTGATGAGGCAAATTGCCCTCCTTTCATCTCTTGTCTTTGTGTGACATTTTACATCCATGACTTCTGATTAACTATCTATCTTGCAAATATTGTATAATATTAACAGGAATTGTCTAGGATGACAAAGAGTTCGAGATGGGATGCAGAGAAATGGTGAAGAAGAGGTAAAAATCACATGGCCTGCCAACAAATGTAAAGTAATTAATGATCAAAACAAAGTGGACAACAATGGGACAAATAACAAAATCAGAGATGTAGGTGGGTGGGTAAATAGATTTGTAGATGCCGCAAAGATTGGTGGAGTTATGGAGGGGACTATTAGAGAATACAGCAGCATGTAGATCAATTCTAAGTATGGGCAGAATATGGCAGATGGAGTTTAATCCAGACAAGTGAGAGGTGTTGCCCTTTGGAAGGTAACATATACAGTTAACAACATGACTCTTAACTGCATTAATCTACAAAAGCATCTGGCAGTCCAAGCCCATAGATCCCTGAAAGTGGCCACAAAGCAGATAAGTTGCCAAAGAAGCTATATGGCAGATTTGCCTTCTTTGGGCAGGGCATTTTGGAAGTCATGTTACATAAAACTTGGGCTACATTGCACTTGGACAATTGTATTTTCTGGTCACCCTGTTACATGAAGGATGTGGAGGCTTTGCAAAGAGTACAGAAGAGACTGACCAGGATGTTGCTTGGATTAGAAGATGAGTTATAAGGTGAAGTTGCACAAACTTGGGTTGTTTTCTCTGGACCATCAGAAATGATGGACCTGACAGAAGTTTATAAGATTAGAAGGGGAATTGATAGGATGAACAGTCAGAATCTTTTCCCTGGTAAAAAAAAAATCATGCATTTAGGGTAGAGGAAAAGGGAGTTTAAAGGAGATGTGTGAGCATGTTGTTTTACACAGACAGTGCGAAGTGCCTGGAACAGTGATGGAAGCAGATATTGTAACAATGTTTAAGAGGATTCTAGATCATTTCACATGGATATGTTGGGAATCTGACAATTTCACCAAATAATTCTACTAACCCTATTTTCATAGAACAGTTACGTAGAAGTGTACAGTACATGAATAGGTCCTTCAGCCAACAATGTATCAAGCATGGGAATGGAGGGATATGTATCTCATGTACAAGCATGAGATTTCATTTAATTTGGCATCATGCTTGATACATTGTTGGCTGAAGGACCTATTCATGTACTGTACACTTCTACATAACTGTTCTATGAAAATAGGGTTAGTAGAATTATTTGGTGAAATTGTCAGTTTCAATGTTGAATCCAGATGACTATGATCCTTGAATTTATCTGGAGCTATTTGTGCGTTTCAATGGAACATTTGTAGGTGGGCAGGCACAGATAGCCTAGAGTGTTAGTGGGATGGAGTCATACAGATGTAGTCATACAGATGGAATTAAATTTGAAAGCTCAACAAAACCAGCAGGCCAGTGAGGAGAATAAATGTTGAATGTGGCCACTCTGCAGAACATCCCATTCTCAATTCAAACATCCCTTTCATTCCCACTTAATTTTCTGTCTCACTCTTGTTATGACATTGCACTCATCAGCCTCCTACACTGTTCTGACGAAGTTCAAAACAAGTTCAAGAGCCTGCAATATTATATTTCAGTGAGGCAAATTACAGCCAGTCAGACTTAACATTGTGTTGAATGGAGGCAATGATTACACTTAAGAAATTTGCACTTTGTTTAAACCCATCCATTTTACTTGTCACATTTTTCTTGCATTCATCACATGTCTTCTCCTACTTTGCATCTTATCACAGTCAGGTTTATGTTTTCCTTACCCCTTTCCTTGCCCACCCTTTTGTTGTTAATTGAGTTCACCTCTACCCCCCCCCCCCCCTCCCTTTATGGAAAGTGTTTAACCTGAAATAACAACTCTCTAAATGCCTAATGTCTTGTATATCCCACAGTTTCAGATATTGCTTTGTTCTCTTAAAATATTTGTAATAATTCTTCTGGGGATACAATGGGAGAACAAACCCATGTTCTGTGATGTCTCCTAATCCCTGAAATCCCTTATTACTGGTATAACCCTGGCAAGTTTCCTCCATATCCTCTCCAATACCTTAATTATTCTGAAAAGAATTGGATGCAATCCTGCAAGTGAGGTCCAAATAATGCTTTGCAAAATGTTTTCAGGCCTCTATTTGGTGTCCCTACTTACAAACCAAAACATCCATTGTCTGCAGATTTTTTTTATTTCTAATTTCCTTTGTAACTGCCTGATCAATACTACCATTAAAGATTGATGAACAACCACTATTTCTGAGTCAGTCCCTCCAAATCTCAAAGCTGCACTGCCTATCATTCACAAGCCAAAATTTCCTAGTATCAGTGAGTGACCCAAAAACATTCTTCTTTTAAAAAGATCAATCCTTCATTACTTTTTGACACCTGTTCCTTATCTATTTGTAAAAGTAGTCGTATCCTTTTAATATTATATGCTTCTATTTTCAGAAAGCCTGTTAGATGGCAATTTATTGAGTATATTTTGAAATTTATCAACTATAATACCTTCATCCATTGTCAAGAAAAGTATGGAAGATTTTTGTCTCATCAGTGTATTTTCAAAGTTCTGCAAGGAGGAAGTCCACACAAATTTGACAACTGGCCAGAGCACCTCTCTTTAGGGCCAACATAACTCATCTATAAAGATGTTGGACAAATTCCATTAATTCACTGGAAAAATTACTTTCAGCAAAAAATATAGCTGCTTCTGTAGGACCAATGTTCATAATTTATTCTCAATATCAAAAAGCTCAATCAGATTAATTCAACACAATTTGACACATCTGTGTTGGTTGTCCATGCTTCTCCACCTGAAAATTCATTTTGTCTCTGATGAACATTTCCAGCAGTCAGTTCGTCGACCAGAACATCAGGTCCACAGAAGGAGCAATCTTATGTCACGTAGACCACCTTGATAATGATGATACTAATAATAATCAGTTTATTGTCATATACATTGGACACCTCTATACCAGCAGTCTTGCTGTAGCGTAGCTGAACAGTTACTTCATTGTATACATTAAATTAAAGAGAGATAATACATACAAAAGATAGGTAACAAATAGTCACAAAAAAAAAGTGGTGATACAATTATAAAGACCATCTTTATTGCGGTGTCAGAGTAGTCTGTGATTAGGCAACAATAGCTGATGGAAAGAAGATGTTTTGAACATAGAGGTGTTGATCTTTAGACTTCTGTACCTTTCACTCTGAGGTGGCAGTGAGAAGCTCTTGCAACTAGGGTGATGACCCTCCCTCCCCCCACCCCCCTTTATAATGCTGGCTGGCTTCTTGAGGCAGTGCCTCACATGAATAACTTCAATGGATAGGAGGTCGGAGCCTGTGATGGGCCCGACTTTGTTGTTGACTACCTGCTGCAGCCTTCTGCATTCATGGGCACTTGAATTACCAGGCTGTGCTGAAACAAGCCAGTATAATTACCACTGTGCACCTGGAGAAGTTTGTTAGTGTATTCAATGACATGGAAAATTTTCTCAAACTTCTTAGAAAATGGAGGTGCCTTCTTCATGGTTGCTTCAATGTGCTGGGTCCAGAAGAAGTCTTCTGATATATCGATTCCCAGGAACTTGAAAGTACTAATCCTCCAACTCCATCACATCAATGAGGGCAGCTGCATGGTCCCTCAGCTTCTCCTTATCTCCATCAATTAACTTGATATTTAACATAATCAGAATCAGAATCAGAAATTTATTGTCATGAACAAATCATGAAATTTGGAGTTTTGTGGCAATATCATAGAGCAAACATTCATATTATAACCATCTGACAACATTACAATAAATCAAAAAATTAAAATAATAATGCATGACAAGTAAGGCAGTGCCTTTGGTTCAGCAATCATTTAGGATTCTGGTGGAAGAGCGAAAGAAGCTGTCCATGTGCTGCTGAGTGCTCGTCTTTAGGCTCCTGCACCTTTTTCCCGATGGTAGCAGAGTGAAGAGGGCATGGCCTGGGTGGTGGGATCTTTGAGAAGAAAGAATGCTTTTTTCAGACATCGCCTATGTAGATGTCCTTGATAGAGTGAAGTCTGGTGCCCATGATATTGCAGGCCATGTTAACAACCTTAACCATATAACCATATATAACCATATAACCACTTACAGCACAGAACAGGCCAGTTCGGCCCTACTAATACATGCCGTAGCAAATCCCCACCCTCCTAGTCCCACTGACCAGCACCCGGTCCATACCCCTCTAGTCCCCTCCTATCCATGTAACGATCCAATCTTTCCTTAAATGTAACCAATGATCCCGCCTCAACCACGTCTGCCGGAAGCTCATTCCACATCCCCACCACCCTCTGCGTAAATAAATTTCCCCTCATGTTCCCCTTATAATTTTCCCCCTTCAATCTTAAACCATGTCCTCTAGTTTGAATTTCCCCCTTTCTTAATTGAAAAAGCCTATCCACATTTACTCTGTCTGTCCCTTTTAAAATCTTAAACACCTCTATCAAGTACCCTCTCAATCTTCTACGCTCCAGAGAAAAAAGCCCCAGTCTGCACAACCTTTCCCTGTAACTCAGACCTTGAAATCCTGTCAACATTCTCGTGAACTTCTCTGCACTCTCTCTATTTTGTCCTGAGAGTTGGCACCTCTATACCTCTATACCTCTATACCAGGCAGTGATGCAACCAGCCAGAATGCTCTCCTATACAGGTTTCTAAGAGTTTTCAATGACATGCTAGATCTCCTCAGACACCTCACAAAGCATAGCCGCTGGCGAGCCATCTTTGTGAATGCATCAATCTGGAGGCTCCAGGATAGATCCTCAGAGATGTTGACTCCCAGGAATTTGGTTCTTGATCATCTTCATTACTGAGCTCTCAATGAAGATTGGGCCATGTTCTCCTGAATTCCTCCTGAAATTCACAATCATCTCCTTGGTTTTACTGATGTTGATCGCAAGGTTGTTGTCGTTACACCATTACAATGATCTATCTCCCTCCTGTACGCTTCCTCATTGCTGTTTGTGATTCTGCCGTCAACTGTGGTGTCATCAGCAAACTTCTAGATGCCATTGGAATTGTACCTGGCCACACAGTCTTAGGTGTATAATGAGTAGAGCAGTGGGCTAAGCACGTATCATATAAACAGCAAAACTAATAATCAAATTCCGGAATCTGGAACTCTGTTCTTCCCTTTGCAATAGGGTCTCCCATTTCCTCGTCAGTAGTCCCCAGTTCGTGTAGTTTGGCAAAAGCACCTCTTTCTTGCTTACCATCAACACAGGGGCAACTCAATCCTGGGTACTTAGTCCCCTGCTCTATTCCCTCTGCACAACTGACTGTGTTTTACCTCTGATTATGTAACCGAGGTCCACTCCAATAGAAACTATAAATTTACTGAGGGCGCCACAATTGTTGGCCAAATAATGGGTAATAATGAGTCAGAACATAGGGTGGAGATTGAGAATGTGATTGTGTGGTACCAGAACAACAATCTTACTCTCAAGCATCACCAAAACCAAGGAGTATTAGGAAGGGGAGAGACGTTGCACCTGTATTTGTTGGTGGGACAGATGTTGAGAAGGTTACTATCTTCAAGTTCCTGGGAGTCCATATATCAGAGGGCTTCTCCTGGAGACAGAACATTAATATCTCTATTTTCTCAGGAGTCTGTTGAACTTCTTTTGGTGAGCCTTGGAAAGTTTTCTGACTGCACTGTGGCCTGGTTGGAAACTTATGCACCCAGGAATGCAAAAGGCTACAATAAGTAATTAAAAGGAATCTGAGGAGTATTGTAGATCAGAGGGATCCAGTACAGGGTCATGGTGCCTTGAAGTTGGGAATCACAGTGATCAAAATGGCTTTCATCACAATAGCCTTCATCAATTAGAGTGTTGATTTTAGGTCTTGTTGCAGTTGTGTATAAGACATTGGTGAGACCTATTTGGACTACTGTGTTAATTTTTGGTCACTGTGCTACAAGAAAGATGTTGTGCGCCCATTCGCTTCTGGAGGAGGGGTGCCGTGCATATTCCATATGCACAGAGCTTTTTCTGTGCCTTCTCCAGAAGAGGTTTATTGGTCTGGTGCTGCATGAGCTGGAGATGGATGTCATCCCCTCAGCTTACACCGACCATGTCCTCTTTATGGTGACTGACCATGCTGGGCTGCAGAGAATGCGTGACTGCCAAAATGTCTTCTCGGCCGCCTCATCCACCAGGGTCAACTGGGTGAAGTGATCCAGGGTTCAGGTGGGTCAATATCAGGTGTAATCCTAGCAGAGGAGATGCAACCCTTTGAATGGAACACCACACATTTCCCTCACATGGGGGTCCTCCTGTGCACCACTGGAGAGACCTGACTGGAGGCCTGCCAGGACTTAAATGCTGAAGTCTATGCCTGACAGAGTCACTGGCATGTCTCCTCCACATGATTTCATACCGGAATAGGGCACTGGTCATCAACCAGCTAGTGGCCGTGATCCTGTGATACCGCCTTTTCACCCTGGTGTCACCCACCACATTTATCACCATGTCTCAGAGGAAGTTGGTGGACCTCTTTTGAGGTAAAAGGAGGCACTGGTCTCTTCAGCAGTTCTGAGTCTCGAGACCACAGAGTGTGGCTGCACTCAGCTGGGAGCTCTCTACCTCAGCGCCCTGCGGAGATACCTATATGAGAACATGTGTTGGCCATCTACTTACTTAGCAGGGTTTGCTGCTCCAGGAGGACACACAGCTCACATGAATGAACAGCAAGCTGTGCTGCAGGAACTTCCCACTTTCAATTGGGAGCTCACGTGGATGGTATCTTCCAGAGAGGCCATAACAAGTGTTGAGGAAGCTCAGGGATTGGAGAGGAGGTGGGGGTGAGGAGGAGGTTGAGCAAACATGGCTGTGTTGACCACTGAAAAACTGGAGTTGCTTGTTGGAATCAAGGCCCGACATCTTTCTCGGGCCCCAGTCCAGCACAATGTAAGTCACCTTCTGTTGACTCCCACCATGCCGTTCCGAGACATGTTGAAGCAGATCGTGGGCTAGCTGCACCTGCTCACTTTCCACTTCCTTTCCCTCACCTACCATCTGGAGACCCATGATGGTTTGTTTAACCACCCAGCAATGAAGGAAGTCCCCATTGGAGTCCTCCCCCTTTACATCAGGGATCCAGGGTGAAGAGTGCTACACAGAGAGATGCCGTGCAACCAATTCATGAGTCAGTTCACTGACTCCTCATTTCTGTGGCTGGGAGGAGAGAGGTGTACCAATTGAATGTGGTGTGAAAGATTGCAGCTCTCTTCACCTACCTGAAGGGTCTGCACCAGCCCCCCTCAGTGTGGGGGCAGGGGGGTGGTGGGAAGAGGGGGTCAGTTGCTCAGAGGATCGCTTTGTTGGGTTGTTGCCGGCCCTGGCCAAGATAGTCATTCATGGATTGAGGAAGTGGGCAATCGAGGGTTCTGGATGAGCCAACTACTTGCCGCTCTTTTGAGCTTACGTCAGAGCACGTATGTTGTAAGTGTGGGATCACATGTTATCTGAGGGGATGGTGAGCGAATTCCAGGACAGTGGATCTCCAAAAGGATTGAGTGTGTTGTAAATTTTAACAACAGAATTTTAATTTGAACATGTAAATAGTGTATAGCTTATTGCATCTGTGCAGTAACTTGTCTGTAACAAAGGGGCAGTATTGATGATCACTTATTGGAATTTCCAACAATGTAAATAATATGTTTAGATCTATAGTTTGTTGAGTTTTGTACTACTATTGGAGTTTGAATAAACCTTTGTAAAAATAACAGATGTTAACCAGAGCAGGTCCAGAAAAGTTTTGCGAGATGTTGCCAGGATTCAGTGGGGTGGAGGGGGGTGCCCGAGCTATTGGGAGAGGTTGTGTAGGCCAGGCTTTTATTCCTTGGAATGCAGGAGGATGAAGATTGCTCTCACAGTGATATGACTAGATTATGAGAGGAATAGTTCAGGTGAATGCAGAATCTCTTGCCCAAATAGGGGAATCATTTAACCAGGGAACACAGGTTTAAGTTGATAGCGAAGAGTTTGAACAGGAAGCTGAGTGGTAACTTGTTTACACAGAGGATGGTGAATATAGAGTGGGCTGCTGGAAAATGTGATTGAGACAAGTAATAGTTCAAATTTTAAGGAAAAAAATGGATGCATATATGGATAAGTTAGGTTCTGAGGAATATGGGACAAATATAGTCAGGTGGGACCAGTGTTAGTCAGACATTTTGTTTGACATGGGAAAATTAGGCCATTTCCATTCTTTATGACTCCATGACTCAAAAATTCAAAGTACATGGGCCCTGCAATCCCATCCATTACAGCCATCCATCTATGTGAAAGAAGGGAGCTAACAAAGGATTCCATCACCCTTGTCTCAATCTTTTCTTGCTACCTTTCAGGAGTAGGTACAGATGCCTGAAGTCCAGCACTTCCAGGTTTAGAACAGTTCTTTTTTCCCAATCAGATTCCTGAACCTCACCACTCTACCCTAACCATAAACTATTCTGGAACTACCAAAAGGTTTTCCTTCACAGCTGAAACATCATTTTTTTTTGCTGCAAAATCCAAATGAGAATATAATTTTTTATTTATTATCTTTTTGCATTTCATAACATATTGTGGAAACCACCAATATTTTTTTTGTCCTTTCCGTCCCTTTATTGTTTTCTTTTTTTTAAATTTTTTTATTTTTCACACTATAAACCACATTGATCAAGATACATACATTTTTCTTTTCAAATATATACAGTGTCATTTTCTCCCCCCCTCTTCCCATCCCACCCTCCCTACCTCCCCT
This sequence comes from Narcine bancroftii, assembly GCF_036971445.1. Taxonomy (NCBI): domain Eukaryota; kingdom Metazoa; phylum Chordata; class Chondrichthyes; order Torpediniformes; family Narcinidae; genus Narcine; species Narcine bancroftii. The sequence goes on along the minus strand of NC_091473.1, from coordinate 121,191,982 downwards.
CCCATTCATTTAATGTATAGAATCTAAGATACATTAAACCCGTCAAACAATGTTGTCACTCAATAAAAATAAACAAGAAATTCTACTGAGTCAATACTTTTCATTTCCTTCTCCTTCTGTCATTTTAGGTGGTAGATGTCCTTGGTAGGTTTTCTCTATTGTGTTTCATGTATGGCTCCCATATTTGTTCAAATATTGTAATATTATTTCTTAAATTATATGTTATTTTTTTCTAATGGAATACATTTATTCATTTCTATATACCATTGATGCATTCTCAAGTTATCTTCTAATTTCCAGGCTGACATAATACATTTTTTTGCTACAGCTAAGGCTATCCTAACAAATCATTTTTGTGCACCATCCAAATCAAGTCCAAATTCTTTGTTTTTATGCTACTTAGGAGGAAGATCTCTGGGGTTTTTTGGTATATTGCTTTCTGTGATTTTATTTAATATCTGGTTTAGATCTTCCCAAAATTTTTTCACTTTCTCACATGTCCAGATTGCATGAATTGTTGTTCCCATTTCCTTTTACAGCGAAAACATCTGTCAGATACTGTTGGTTCCCATTTATTTAACTTTTGAGGTATAATGTATAGCCTGGGTATCCAGTTATATTGTATCATATGTAACCTCATGTTTATTGTATTTCTCATAGTTCCAGAGCATAACTTCTCCCATGTTTCCTTCCTTATCTTTATGTTTAAATCTTGTTCCCATTTTTGTTTAGTTTTACCATTTGTTTCCTCATTTTCCTTTTCTTGCAGTTTAATATACATATTTGTTATAAATTTTTTGATTATCATTGTGTCTGTAATCACATATTCAAAATTACTTCCCTCTGGTAACCTCAGACTGCTTCCCAATTTGTCCTTCAAGTAGGATTTCAGTTGGTAGTATGCCAACAGTGTATTGTGAGTTATGTTATATTTATCCTTCATTTGTTCAAAGGATAATAATTTATTTCCTGAAAAGCAATTTTCTATTCTTTTGATCCTTTTTTCTCCCATTCTCTAAAGGAAAGGTTATCTATTGTAAAAGGGATTAGCTGATTTTGCGTCAGTATTAGTTTTGGTAATTGGTAATTTGTTTTATTCCTTTCTACATGAATCTTCTTCCAAATATTGAGCAAATGATGTAATACTGGAGAATTCCTATGTTGTACCAATTTTTCATCCCATTTATATAATATATGTTCAGGTATCTTCTCCCCTATTTTATCTAGTTCTAATCTAGTCCAATCTGGCTTTTCCCTTGTTTGATAAAAATCTGATAGGTATCTTAATTTTGCGGCTCTATAATAATTTTTAAAGTTTGGCAGTTGTAAGCCTCCTTGTTTATACCATTCTGTTAATTTATCTAGTGCTATCCTCGGTTTCCCCCCTTTCCATAAAAATTTACTTATTATTTTCTTTAACTCCTTGAAGAATTTCTCCATCAAGTGTATTGGCAATGCCTGAAATAGGTATTGTATCCTTGGGAAAATGTTCATTTTAATACAGTTTATCCTTCCAATTAGCATTAGTGGTAAGTCTTTCCAATGCTCTAAGTCGTCCTGTAATTTTTTCATTAGTGGATAATAATTGAGTTTATATAGATGGCCGAGGTTTTTATTTATTTGTATACCTAGGTATCATATTGCTTGCATTTGCCATCTGAATAGTGATTATTTCTTAAATTTTGAGAAATCCGCAATATTCATTGGCATTGCTTCACTTTTATTTGCGTTCTTGTATCCCAACACTTCTTCATATTCCTTCAATTTCTTATGTAATTTTTTAATTGATATTTCTGTTTCTGTTAAGTATACTATAATGTCATCTGCAAATAAACTGATTTTATATTCCTTGTCTTTTATTTTTATCCCTTTTATTTTATTTTCTGTTCTTATCAATTCTGCTGGTGGTTCTATAGCTAACGCGAACAATAAGGGTGATAGTGGGCATCCCTGCCTTGTTGATCTGCTTAAGTTAAATTGCTTTGATATATATCCATTTACTGTCACTTTCACCAATGGCCCCTTATATAATGCTTTAATCCAATTAATATATTTCTCTGGTAAACTGAATTTTTGTAATACTTTGAATAAATAATTTCATTCTACTCTGTCAAAGGCCTTCTCTGCGTCTAAAGCAACTGCTACTGTTGGAGCTTTATTTCCTTCTGCTGCATGAATTAAGTTAATAAATTTACAAATATTGTCTGTTCATCTTTTTTTAATAAATCCAGTTTGGTCTAGATTTACTATTTTTGGTACATAGTCGGCTAATCAGTTTGCTAATAGTTTAGCTATTATCTTATAATCTGTGTTAAGTAAAGATATTGGTCTATATGATGCTGGTGCGAGTGGATCTTTCCCTGTCTTTGGTATTACTGTAATTATTGCTGTTTTGCATGAATCTGGTAAGCTTTGTGTTTTATCAATCTGGTTGATTACTTCCAGGAGGGGAGGAATTAATAAATCTTTAAATGTTTTATAGAATTCTATTGGGAATCCATCCTCTCCTGGTGTTTTATTATTTGGTAGATTTTTTTTATTATCTCTTGTATTTCTACTATTTCAAATGGTTCTGTTAATTTATTTTGTTCCTCTATTTGTAATTTCGGTAGTTCAATTTTAGTTAAAAATTCGTCTATTTTGTCTTCTTTCCCTTCGTTTTCAGTTTGGTATAATTGTTCGTAGAATTCTCTGAAGTTTTCATTAATCTCCGTTGGATTATATGTGATTTGTTTGTCTTTTTTCCTTGATGCCAATACCAATCTCTTAGTTTGTTCTGTCTTAAGCTGCCATGTTAGAATTTTGTGCGTTTTTTCTCCTAGTTCATAATATTTCTGTTTTGTCTTCATTATGTTCTTCTCCACCTTATATGTTTGTAGTGTTTCATATTTTATTTTTTTATCTGCCAATTCTCTTCTTTTAGTTGTGTCTTCCTTCATTGCTAATTCTTTTTCTATATTTACTATTTCCCTTTCCAACTGCTCTGTTTCCTGATTGTAGTCCTTCTTCATCTTGGTTACATAACTTATTATTTGCCCTCTGATGAACGCTTTCATTGTGTCCCATAGTATAAACTTATCTTTCACTGATTCCGTATTTATTTCAAAGTACATTTTAATTTGTCTTTCAATTAATTCTCTAAAATCCTGCCTTTTAAGTAGCATGGAGTTTAATCTCCATCTATGCATTCTTGGAGGGATGTCCTCTAACTCTATTGTCAATATCAGGGGTGAGTGGTCCGATAATATTCTAGCTTTATATTCTGTTTTTCTTACTCTGTCTTGCATACGAGCTGATAACAGGAATAGGTCTACTCTTGAGTATGTTTTATGTCTACCCGAATAATATGAATATTCCTTTTCCTTTGGGTGTTGTTTCCTCCATATATCCAAAAGTTGCATTTCTTGCATCGATTTAATTATAAATTTGGTTACTTTGTTCTTTCTGTTAATTTTTTTCCCAGTTTTATCCATGTTTGAATCCAAATTAAGGTTGAAATCCCCTCCTATTAGTATGTTCCCTTGCGTGTCTGCTATCTTCAAACAAATAGCTTGCATAAATTTTTGATCTTCTTCGTTAGGTGAATATACATTGAGTAAATTCCAAAACTCCGAATATATCTGACATTTTATCATTACGTATCTCCCTGCTGGATCTATTATTTCCTCTTCTATTTTAATTGGTACATTTTTACTGATTAATATAGCTACTCCTCTAGCTTTTGAATTATATGACGCTGCTGTTACATGACCTACCCAATCTCTCTTTAATTTCTAGTGCTCCATTTCAGTTAAATGTGTTTCTTGCATGAATGCTATATCAATATTTTCTTTTTTCAGTAAATTTAGCAGTTTCTTCCTTTTGATTTGGTTATGTATTCCGTTAATATTTAAAGTCAAATAGTTCAATGTAGCCATTTCATACTTTGTTTATCTTTCCTTTCCGTTTCCTCTTCATCACCTTTCCTTCTTATCCATTTCTGCTTTCTTGTTTTGAACACTTTATAAGACAACATTTCTAAAACATCAAACATTTCCCTTATTCTCCTATCTAAAATTTCTTTAACCCCACTATCTCCTCCCCTTCCTGAGTTGCCCTTTATCCCTTGTCGGGCAACCACATCTCCCCTCTCCATTTGGATTTGCGAATTCACTCGCAAACGTCAATTGATTTCGCAGTGACCGTAACTCCTCCCCACCCAGCCCCCCCAGAAAAGATTTTAATTCCCTCCTTACTTCCTCTCTTCCCTTTCTTTCCCTTATTAATTCTTATTTATACTCTATATATTTTCCTTTAAATACGGATACACTCATGTACACACATATATACATACACACACACACACACACACACACACACACACACATATATGTATATATACATATATATATATATACCCATATACACACATACATATAGTTCGTGGTCATTTTTACTCTCGTTATATGTCTTCAGCTCTCTGTCTGTTTTGTAGTTGTTCTACAAATTTTCGTGCTTCCTCCGGATCCGAGAATAGTCTGTTTTGCTGCCCTGGAATAACTATTTTAAGTACCGCTGGGTACTTTATCATAAATTTATATCCTTTTTTCCATAGGATCACTTTTGCTGTATTAAACTCCTTTCTCTTCTTCAGGAGTTCAAAATTTATGTCTGGATAGAAAAAAAATTTTTGACCTTTTTATTCCAGTGGCTTTTTGTCTTCTCTTATTTTCTTCATTGCTTTCTCCAATATATTTTCTCTTGTTGTATATCTTAAGAATTTTACTAAAATGGATCTTGGTTTTTGTTGTGGCTGTGGTTTCGGGGCTAATGTTCTATGTGCCCTTTCTATTTCCATTTCTTCCTGAAATTCTGGTCTTCCTAGGACCCTGGGGATCCAATCTTTTATAAATTCTCTCATATTCTTGCCTTCTTCATCTTCCTTAAGGCCCACTATCTTTATATTATTTCTTCTATTATAATTTTCCATTATATCTATCTTCTGAGCTAACAGCTCTTGTGTCTCTTTAACTTTTTTATTAGATTCTTCTAATTTCTTTTTTAAGTCCTCTACTTCCATTTCTACAGCTGTTTCTCGTTCTTCCACCTTGTCCACTCTTTTTCATATATCTGACATGACCATCTCTAATCTATTCATTTTTTCTTCTGTACTTTTAATTCTTCTTTTTATTTCACTAAATTCTTGTAATTGCCATTCTTTTACTGATTCCATATATTCTTTAAAAAAAATCCATTGTCTTGCCTTGCCCTTCTTCTTCCATTTCTCTATGTTCTTCTTCCTCCTCTGGGTTGGTTATCTGTTATTTCCTTATTTTCTTTTTACTCTCTTCTTTCTTGTTCTCGTTGTTTTCTATGTTCTCTTCCTGTTGTTGTGTTGTAGCTGTCATTCTCAGCTGTGGAGATCGACTCCTCAGCTGGTCCCCCCTCCCGTCAGTGTTTTTTTTGTCAAGCGCGATTGCGCACTTTTACTTGGCTCCGCGAACCATTTTTGTAGTCCCGAGCTCGGGACTTCAACTGACCTTAGGGAGCAGGCTTCTATCTCCGCGGCGGGCCTCCTCGGACAGGTAAGGCCTACACCTTCTTCTTCTGACGTTCTTTCTTCTTCTCTTCTTCCCGTTGCTTTCGACTTTTCTTTCTTCGCTGCCATTTTATTCCCACCTTTACTTTCACTTTATTTTAATTTTTATGCTTGTGCCTTTGTGTTTTGTGTGTTTTTTTTTACTTTTCTGGAGAGGGCTGGAGTTCCCCTACCGGCCACTACTCCATCACGTGACTCCTCCGAAACCACCAATATTATTGTTGTTGGTGTACCTTACATTACATGTAACTGCTCTAAGTAAGAATGGTAGTGCCTCTGTACATTGCACCTATATGTATGACAATAAACACTCATACTTAAATTCATAGCCCTGTTACATTGATTGAACTTTATTAGCAGATCTATCCTTTCCACATTTTGAACAGTCCTTCAGCATTTGCTCTCCTCCAATCCTCTTCCATGTCCATATAAAAATTAAGGACTTGTTCCAACCTAGGGTCACGAACACACCCATTAACATCTCACCCAGACCAGTTAACAATAACATTGAGTGATACCAACCTTTTTTTTTGGTCTTGTTTTATCCTCCACCTTGATCATGCTCATTCTCTTTTTACTTCCTTCTGACTCTTCACTAAACCTCAGCACCCATTCCTTTAGAAGATAACCATCGTGACTTTTTAGAAAGTTATGCTTTTTTTTTCTCTTGGTAAAATGTCTTTCCCCCTTTTTAATTCAATTTCAATTTCCTCCCACGCTCTATGCCGACTTTGCCCGGACGCCACTTTCTCTACCTGAAGCTGCTTCACTTTAATCTCGACTTCCTTTGTTATCTGCGGGGCTCTCGTTTTCGAGGGGCCTTCCCTCCTCTTTATGAGAATGTGCACGGTTTGTAAACCGACTCTCTTCTGCCGCGAAAGCCTGCCATTGTTTAAGAAACCCGTCTTAGAATAAGAATCGGTACAATGAATAACTTTTGAATGGATTAAGGTTTTAGGTGGGGGAAATACATCTTTCCTTGAAGTATCGTCTGCATCAGAACTTCTGGGACGAAATTACACAAACTAAATTGTCGTTAAGTAAATAAAGTTAACCTAAAGTTTCAAAGCGATCTGGCGCCTGAAATGAAAGGTTTTAACTTTCTTTTGTTGGCTCTTGAAAATCATGCTTTAATTCCGAGATAAAGAGGTGGCGTGTCCTGCATTCCAGAAGCCGATTTTGTTTCCTGCTTCTACCGATGGAGTTTAAATCCTCCTGCCAGAAATAAAGGCGGTGTGTGGAGCATCCGACAAGGAACCGAATGGAGAGGGGGAGAGAGAGAAGGATAGAAAGGGAACAGGGAGAGCAAAATAAGCAATAAAGAATGGAGCCCAAGTGAGCCCCTATATAAAAAAAGAAGGGAAAGAGAAAACGTTTCTTTTTTTAAAAAAAAAGGCGAAAACAAGAGCAGCACAGAGGGTAAAGTGGAGAAGAATTAATATGAAAGACGCAAGTTTGAGTTCGGAAACTCGGCTCTTTCTGAAAGCGACTCGATGTCGTGTTCCGAGAGAAGGAGAGTATATGTTAAGAATATTCACCAGATGGGGCCTTGAGGAATTGTCAAAAAGCGCAGTGGTGATTTAAACAAAGGAGAATTGTGATATATGCACAATTAACCGCATTTTGGAGGTCTGAGCATTCGTCCTGACTTTCACAGAATTGTATTTGTGCAACATTAAAGATGAAAGAGAACCATGCGGTCATTGTTAATCTCCGCTGTATCAAATGTCCAATCGCCCACGTAGGTGCTTAAAGTCCCTACGTTTAAAGCTAATATAAACGATGGAATATCAGAACCCAGTTAATAAAGTTCCAAAATCTAACCATGTCGAATGAAATATCAGTAATTTCCTGGTATTTTCAAAGTGATGATATAATCCCTGAATATTCAGCATAGACTTTTCTTTTAATTTACACTTACTTTATTTTCTCTTGCAATTCTCATTGGCAACTCAACGTAGATTAACATCAATCACGGAATAGATTTGGATCATCCCAAATTCCAATAAATTAAACAAGCCATGTGCCCGTCCACGTGCGTATTTGGCCATACCCGTCGTTTTATCGCCATTTTTCGATGGTTTTGTACGAGTGAAGATGTCCTCTCTCTGTTCGAGTCATGTACTATGACTGTATACGCCCCTGTCTATTCTGGGCGTCCCAACTCTATGCACATGTATACATCTGTGGGTGATATGTATATGTTCGAATTAAGTTTTAGAAGAGTTGTATTCTTGACATTGTCATTTTAATTTTCTAATAGCTTCACAAACTATTCCCAATGAAGCTTTAAACGGCGGAGTTCATTTAATTATTCAAGCTGCACTGTTAGAAATGTGATTTTCTAATATGTCCTTGGCACGTCCAAAAATCCTAAACTCTGGGAGCGGAGATTTTCCTCCATTGATCCTTAAATAGGTAGCCACGCAGTACTAATATATGTAAGCGTGTGCATCCAGACTGGTGAAAATAAGCAAGGACTTATACTAATAAATGGTACAAATATTCAAGCGGTGCATTCATACTGTAGGCGCAAATCAGCGAGCACTCAGCAAATACATCAGCACATCCTGCAAGAATATAGAATCTATCCACGAATACAGAATGGGCTAATATGCAGTACATATTACAATCAGCACAAATATCAGTGGAATATTTGTAGAATTGGACTCATTCAGCAGCGCCGACTGGAATACTGTGTTGGATAGTTCAAGTGTCAAATGTGCACAGAATTATAAATAGGCCCTTAAATGTGCAACTTTACAGGAAATGGAAAGAACAGATTACTTATTTATATCACTCGCTTTATTCTCAGTCTTACCCCCTTTCATTTAGATAATTGATTTTTTTTTTCCTGCCGTTTCTTGAGAGTAATTTGTAACAGCTTTTAAGATGCTTTAAAAATGATCAAAAGGGTTTCGAGTCACTCAAAGACGAGGTTGAGGGGAAAAGAGCAGATTTTCCTCGTGACGGCATTTTAAACCCCTTTGCCGCATATTGCTGACAAGTTGATATTTCCCTGTTGCAGAGATCCAAAAAGCTGAATTGAAACCAAGTAAAAGAATGAGGTTTGCATTTATTTATTTTTTGTCTTTTTAAGGCTGTCAGAGAACGTTAGTCTCTCAGAAAATTAGTCGTTTGGATCATCTTCTTACCAAAACAAAATCTGAGCTTTTTAAAGCAATACCGGATTATAGCAAGAAGCTTTGTTTTGCTAAATCGAAGGATTAGAGAAGATTTGCCACCATAACGTTGTGGTTTTATCATCCTTTTATCCCTTCGTGTTGGTAAAGCTGTGTTGCTTCAGGATTAGGGTTTTACAAAGACCTTCCTTGTGCTGCTCTGAGGCAGATAGGTGCAAATCCACGGATATGGGAGGCTTGCCTAGGTTGCTCCTGGCCACAAATCCGCATGTAAATTCTACTGCCGTCAAATCCAGTGGCCTGCAATATGGATTGTTCTTTTCTCCATAGTCAAGTTTGGTGGGAGGGGGGTTGCAGTTTTATGATGAAGTACTCATATGCTTCTTTAAACTGTTAAGATCTTGAGAATTTATTTTGCACGGATTCAAAGTATATCAAGGATAGTGTTTCCTAATACTTTACCGAAGGAAAAAAGTATTTATTTGTATTCACAACTTTTGGTGATCATGCCTCTTTTTAAACCTGTCTCTGCAGTGTCTGTGTGTTAGAGTGCGCTTTACTAAACTGTGATTAATGATGAACGAATAATGTTATTATCGTACGTCGCGTTTGTGTGGCTGTGTGAGTGTATGTGTGTGGTTGTGTATGTGTGTGTGTGTGTGTGTGTGTGATAGAGAGAGAGAGTGAAACTCATAGTAAAGCAACAGTGACCATTTTTATTTAAAGTGTTGACGTCGCCACATAATGATACAATAATGTGTTGTATATGACTGGCGTGTTCATCTTTTCAAAGTTCAGCTTTGTGAATGTATCAGAAGTGTGACTTGGATGTAATACAGCTAGATAACACCATTTATGTCCAGGTTGGCTCTCCTCTCGAGAAACGTTACACATTTATTTATTTCTATCCCTCCGAAGACTATTATATTAGTACTACTGATGTCAGAATTAATGTGCCCTCACTGTACGATTCGAGACTATGGAACCACCCCCCCCCCCCCACCTCAGCCGTGTCTGTGTGTGTGTCTGTGAGTGTGTGTGTCTGAGTGTCTGTGTGTGTGTCTGTGTGTGTGTGTGTGTGTCTGTGTGTGTCTGTGAGTGTGTGTGTCTGTGTGTCTGTGTGTGTGTGTCTGTGAGTGTGTCTGTGTGTGTGTGTGTGTGTGTGTGGCATTAATTTAAACCCTTCTTAGTCTTGTCAATGTACATCAAATCAATTTTTTTTAAAAATACCATCTCCTCTACCTAAAAATAACCATGAAACACTAAAACACATTCATGCCTCAAATCAAACACATACATATAGGCCCACACGGACTGAAACGCATCCACACACGCAAGTGAACATACAAACACGGCGCACTTTGCTGAATTTTAACCATGTGCCAGAATGTATTATTTCCGCCATTAAAATTACAGTTTATCTGCAATTAGTGGAGGTTAGAAAATAAACTCTCGAGATCCACCAGGATTGATCTGCCTCATGATCTCCACCCCATCTCCTTGACAAACGACAAACGTTTAGGCCGATATTCCCTTGCAAGATATAAAGTGCTCAATTGAAAGCCATTTTTTTCATAATTCCCTCGCATTAAGGCATCGGCGTGTTCATGTGATCCTTTCGTTTTAGTTCCCACTAGAGAAACAAGCTTGAAGAACGTTGTTTTCTTACATAATCTGTTTCCTATATCATTGGGCACTCAAGAATTCTAATGCATTAGAGGGGTAACCGTGTGGTACCAGGTCATTTCGACCCACCAATGCCGTGCCGCCCAATTTACACCCCATTTACCTACACCCTCAGTACGTTTCGAACGGTGGAAAGAAACCGGAGCGACCCTCCTCCCACCCCGGGAAACCCACGCAGACACGGGGAGAACGTACAAACTCCTTAAAGGCAGCGCGCCGATCACTGGCACTGTAAAGGCCCTAGATGATTTTGCAGGAGATCTTTGGAAGTGGTATAGCAGAGGGTACGGAAATCCTAAGATGAATCAAAAGCGTGACTTAAGTGTTATTAAAATCCAACAGTTAGTCATTTAGGCTGGGTCTTGGGTCAAATGTGAGGGGTAGGACAGGGATGCGAACGAGGTAAAGGTTCCATTATTGTCACGTAATACTACATATGGAATGTAACAAACATGAAATTCTTTAACTTTGTTTACCGTAAGGAAGCCTGAGTCGCCACTTTGTCCAGCGCCCCTCACAGAAAGGCAAAAGGAGAGGGGAAAGTACTCATACGCGTACTTTCGAGTCTGCCATTCAAACACTATCTGATATCAATATATTTGCTGCTATTCGGTAAATGCATTTCATTTAAAATCTCGCGTCCTTTTCTACAGAACGATCTTTATTTGCTGTGGGGTTTGAATTGTATTTGCCCATGGTATAAATATGGACCACTTGTTGCCATTGAAACGGCACCGGTAAATAGGGGGTCGAAATTGTTCAGTAGCAACTTCAACCCAGGGCTGTAAATATTCCTCTACCTTGAAACACAAACGTTTCTTCTGTAGCAACACATTCGCATCAAACAAAGTCAATCGAACACCACGTAAACTGGGTAGAGTTCTGTTCTAATCTTGTGGTCAGTAACGTTTGTCCCAATATTTGATGAAAATCCATTCGCACATTTTGAGGCACAAGTTAAAATACTTAATCTTTCCATTTCTATAGAACTTTCATTTTAGTTTGTTTCACGTCCATTAACTTTTTACCAAGTATGGGACTTTCGCGTCATGTGATTTTCTTTTCACTCTCTGTGACTTGGAACTAAACAAACTAGTTCCCAAACAGTTAAAGCGAATTTCAACAATGCCATTTGTGGGAACCGTCTCTGTAAGTGCACGGCTAATCCCGAGAATTTGCACAATTCCATTGAAGAAATCGGATGATGCTTTTCTTTCCTGTCTTTACCGAGCTGGCTTTCGCTACAGAAAATGGGAGCGTGTGTATTATAAAGAATAATATGCTAGTCATTGAATTGAATTCAGCTGATCTGGATTGGGCTTACAGCAACATTCAACATGCAGGACGGCCAACAAAGCCGAAGAACCAGAGAAAGTCGGAGTACACAAATGCCAGGATTATCTGTCCCCCTGATTCGGTGAAGTTACGCTCGGAGTAGATTGCAACCATTTCACGATAGGAATGAGTTCATGTTGGAAATATGGATGTGCACATTTGGTCTAATGTAACGTTATAATGTCATCTATACTCTTGCTCTCGCGTTTTATCGAGTAAGACCCTTAAAGTTGTGGAACATTGCATTCATAGCTATCATGAAGGTCACATTAGACAGAAACAGCACAAATATTGTTTGGTTCAAGATTTTAACATTATACGTCCGAACTGGAAAGTGAATGATTTTATTTTCCAACCATGTTCACTTATGCAAATACAAATTGGTCACATTTGACGGACAACCTGTAATGGGAGGCGTTAAAGATTGCGCGACAATATCACTCTCATACAATTATAGATGGTAAATTGGAGGGGCAAGTTGTTTTAAACCTGATGTTAGATTGCATTAAAATGAGAAATTATGTCAGCCAGATGCTTAAACATTTTGTTTTCACTGCAAAAGGAGTCTCAAATCAGCGTGTTAAGATCAAACTCTTGAGAGAAAAGGAAGAAAAGTTTCACCACCTAAATAAGGAATCCCATTGCTTTCTGAGACCGAATAAATGCCGAATGTTTTGGATGCATACATAATTAATAACGTGTCATAAAATGTTAATGTGGGTAGAACGTGCCTTTAGAAATTATTTGCCAAATGCAAATAATGGTGAAAAGGGGTTGTTCAATAATACTGATCAGATCTTTTGTCCATATACAATTAAATCAAATCTATTCAATAATTTGATTGTAAGACGCTAAGTGGACTTCTTGTCATATTGTTTTTCGACTGGAATTGAACATTACTTTTTGACCATCGAAAGTGTCAAGCCAAAGAAGGTCGGACTGTGACATATTATCTGCAATTACAACACTGGACTTTAAACTGTGAATTTCAGTCGTAAATTAGAATTGTAAATTGAAATACAGTTGCATCTGATTTTTTTTGTCTATGGATGATCATTACTTGGATTAGAATAATAAGATTTTTAAAAAGAGACGAATAAAACATTAACTAAAAGGAATTTATTACTCTGGTAGAGCAAGTGAATGAACAGTAATGTAAAAGACTGCTGCCTTTGTGACATTCAAATCACCTTAAACCCCTTCTTTGGGCAGTTGTTTAAAAATGAAAGAAAATGACATTCCAGTCACCTAAAACTTTCTTAAACGAGATTAGAAGGCGAATTGGCGGCTCTTGTCATCAATAAAACGATTTTCTTTTGGTCGGTGTGTGAAGTACAGGTGTAGGAGAGGAGATCTTCGCTAACAGGTAGGTCTATTCACACAGCCTGCTGCCTAATTCTCCCACAGCCCCGCTCAGACGAAGCCAGCGCTAATAACATGTCGTGGAGATGGCTGTTGGCAAATTGCTTTGTTATTCTTGTCAGAAGAGGTCCCTAGGAACCAGTCAATTTTAAACGATACATCAAAATGATTAATTGCCTTTAAATGAGCATCTGTTGGGTACCCTTGGTCGGGTTGGTTGCAAAGTTTGGGGGGGTGGGGGGAACAGAAAAGAGCAAGAGGCTCAAAAATATAATGTATTCATAAAGTAAAAGTGATTCGATCTATTAATTAGCTGACAGCCGCCCATAGATTATCTTTTCTACTTTCAGATGTTAAATTGTTTTGGGGAGTGGGAGGAATGGGTTTAGCAGTGCCTCGGCGTGACTACGGTCTGGGTCGTCTCGGAGTCATTCCGAAGCTTTTTTTTTGCTCTTTTTTTTCTTCGCCTTCTCAAATCTTATTATATAATTCAGAATAATAAAGTTGGCGCTGTTGAAGCTCGTGCGATGGGGCTGACAACGACATGTTATTAGATCAAGAAAGAGGTGGGGAAACGAAACTCTGAGCGTGAAGTCAAAATAGAAAAGATGTAACTTTGGGAAAATGAATCGAGCAAGTTCTCTTGTCATTAGCGCTTCAAATGAAAGATTGAGAAAAGGTAGAAGGAGTAGAAGACATGTTCTGGAAAAAAAAACCAACCTTCTTCAAATCTTCTGATGGACTGGACGCTCGTCTGCATTAAGCCACACTGAAAGCTGGCTTTAAGGAAAAGCTGAGAGGAATTTATTCTCGCTTTAATTGCTTTAGAACGGCTCCCACAATGACTCATTTGAGAGATTTTGCGCCCATTTAAGTCCCTACTTTCAGCAGTTCACGAGTTAATCCCCTTTCATTCTGCAGACCCGCGGTTGGCTTGATTCAAGGGAACCTGCTAGACAGAAACTTAAACATATAAGAAGCCAGTGTTTTAGGGGTATTTCCAAACAACAGCAAGGATCAGTAGCGTGGAAACAAGAGAACTCTGTGGAGAAAAAAGGTGTGAGAGAAATAAAGGCGAGATGAAAGAAGAATTGGTGAATATGCAAAATAAATTAAAGGGTTGAACAGATCAGTTAGTCCATACCAGGAAGGCAGATCTGAAAAACTGCAATAAAATAGAAGTCGCATCAAATGGTTAAATAAGCTACGCAATTAATTTAAACAACTAGACGCATACCTCAAAGAGCGACCGTTTTACCACAAATGTCTTAGCTAAAGGTATATTAGAGCAAAGTTATCTTCCGCACTATGGGAAGGAGACGCTATCGAGCACACATCAAGAAGAGACGGGCATTATTGCTTTAATCCTCTTACCAGTAGTCATTTTAAGGCAGCTTTTTTGGTGTGTGGAATGGCGTCGTGTTGCCCCAATCCCAGTTTAAGCCGTCAGGGCTGGGAGAGATTGTATTGGGAGGACCCGGGGCTCTATTAGCAATATCCAGAGGGTTAGAACCGTCCATTCTGCTGTGTAAAAGCATGACCAATCTGAAAAGCAAATAAAATCAACGGTTGAGTTCGTCAACCCTGTACCAAAAACTGTACAAACCCCTGCTAACAGGAAGATGATATCTCGAGTACAGTAGACACTCCCCACTTAAATATTGGGCATTTTTATTTGTTCTGTGGGGAGGGGAAAAGTTGTTCCTTCTTGTCGAAAATATCTCAGAAATACTTTATTGTGTTTTAAGGTGTGAAGCTGATTTGATCTGTGCAGCTAGGAACGTGACGCAGGTTGTTTTAGACGAAGTTTGTGCAGAAGTAAGAGGAAGACCGAGAAGACCATGCTTTGATTGACACGTTGAAGGACCATTGAAATCCTGCAAACTTGTTCTTGGCTCCTGAAGCACGCCAGTGCTTCTGTCTTAAACTCCCGCATCAGCCTGTTTCCCAGCAGATGGCAACATACCCTATGATTGGCTGCAACTTTCTAATGTAAACTGCAGCAACGGAGTCTGAGAGAGATCGAGAGAGGTATTGTAGAGAGATACCAAAAAGAGGGCGACAAGAGGTGGCCGCAGACAGCAGTAAAATGACAGAACTGACTCACTGAACAATTCCGAATACTAAGTGTTAGATATTCTGTCTGCCTTTTTATCCAAGAGCTCTTAAAAGGAGTGTATCTTCCGTGGGCTAGTGGAAAGATTCAGGTTGACTAAGGTAAGTGTAAAAATTAGTTTAAATGGAATGTGTCTTGAATATGTAACTAGTTGAAGTAGTGTGTTTAACCTGCGCATCTTGTTTGAACACTCATTGTTCTTGGGCACACTAGCTGGGATTTGTTTGTCTTCGTGACGAGTTTAATATGCGCTTTTCCGATGGCAATAATTTAGTTGCTAGCAAGTCTCAACACTTGACTCCTCGCTCTATCTTTTATTTTCTGTTTAAATCGTCCGACCAACAAAGTAAGAACTGCGCAACGGAGGCTGGTGCTGAGCACTGAGACGCTTCACGTCTGGT
Organism: Narcine bancroftii; assembly: GCF_036971445.1. Lineage (NCBI taxonomy): Eukaryota > Metazoa > Chordata > Chondrichthyes > Torpediniformes > Narcinidae > Narcine > Narcine bancroftii. The sequence continues at coordinate 121,176,361 of NC_091473.1, read as the reverse complement.
TATTTCAAATATTTTTGAATGAATATCACTCTCTGTACACCCTGCCTTCCGCTCCCATCCAACCCCGTGCAAATCTCTGTCAAGACAAAAGCAACCTGAAAGAAACCCGATCAACACATGTCCCATCCGGCATTCAACAGAAAGCAGGGCTTTACCGCTCTGTCAAGCGCCTACCTACTTGTAAGATGGCAAGTTCTGAAAAAAACTTCTCATTCAGAAAATAAAACTTGAATATTATTTCCTTCAACAACCTTTCTGACATTTCTCGTAACTATCAAGATTTTAAGATTAAAAAAAAATACGGATGCGCGAGTTACAATTTTAAACCCGTGTTGATTAGATGTCATAATAACGTAAAAAGAACTGTTCTGGTGACCAATCTGTCATACCCTCATGAACCCCACTCTTGTATTCTAATGAAACACTTTTGACAGAAAGAGGAATCGCGGGTGTGATTAAAACTAGTTTCTGATTTACTCTTCTCAATCTGTTCAGATGGTTTTTAAAAAAATATTAAAATTAAAAGCGGAGGGTTAATGCAACCCGAATGATGTGGAGTATTCGGCCAACTTTCAGAATGGTGACGCGTGAATTCAGCTGCATTTAGAAAGGTCCTGCTGGATGGGATTATACTTAGATGCCGCGGCGCCTTCTAGATAAATTGGTTCGGATTTGTAATGAAATGGGAAATTCCAACTGAATAGTTGTGGTCAGCTTTAATCCCCCCCCCCCCCAACCTCCGCCACCCTCACCGCCCACCAATCCTCTCCCCCAGCCGGAATTTCAACAAAATTGATTCTGAATTTTTAACTTAAATTATACTTTGTTTGGATAGTGGCTTGATGCGAACAGTTATTACTAAGAACACAGACCAGTACCACACAGGAACAGACCCTTCGGTCTCCGATGTCTGCGCGGAGCACGGTGCCAGATTAACATAAAACTCCACTGCTTGCACATCATAAATATGCCTCCATTCTCCGCACGTGTGTGTCTACAAGCCTCTCAAATGATTCTATCGCACCTGCTTCACCCACTCCCCATGGCAGCCCGTTCCAGGCTATTGCGAACAAAATATTTGCACATCCATGCCTGATGGAGTTATTAATGAAGAAAGCGTGGCCCACTTTAAAGTAGCCTCGCAGTTATTCCGGATATCTCCAGCTGCTTTGTTGCCAGTGTAGCCTTGAACTCTGCGCAGGTTGGTCATGAACCTGTATTTTACTCTCCAGATGATCAATCAATTTTCATCATGCCCCTCTCCCCCTGACTTCCACCCAAACAAAACGAAATGACGGAAGATGAGGGTAACCATGGCCACAACAGAAATTTAGTTCGTGGAATAAGATATCAGCAAGTAAGAATACCATTGAGATGTAAACTATTGAGGACATTTCTGAATAACGTCCCAAACACATTTTAAACGAATTATAAGTTAAATCAGCTGCATTTCTAAGAAAAAAAGAGGATAAGAGAAATGACACCTCAGTGTATAAGTGCACGGAAAACTCATCTGAATAACTTGAATGAACATCGATATCAATGATAAATATTTATGGTATAGCCATATGCAAGCTTGGGTCCAATACCTTCAAACATAAATTGTGTGTAATTCAGGGACGCGACGACAAACGCAAAAAAAAAAGGGAATGTTGGCCACAGACCTGGAGAAAGGAATAGTTGGACAAATAAGCCATCAAAAATGGCAATGGGGAAATTAGAGCAAAATAAAGACAGGAAGCGAGGTGAGGAGTGTGCAGCGCAGAGAGGTAGATTTTCTGAAAACTGTCTTAACTCTAGTGTATCTTGGTACAAAATACGCGCGTGTGTGTGTGAGACACATTATGGGGTGGGGTGGGGGGGGGGGGTGGAAGGCGCAAAGGTTTGTGGGGGGCGGTTGTGGAATCAACCTGGTGTCAGAGAGGATGATGAATGAACCGCACTGCAGTCGAAAGCTATTTCCACTTCTATTAGGTCCTGAGCCAAATGGGGATCAGGATGCATATTTTAAGGACTATCTAATAAATCTTGCCAAACTCGCCCCTACGGCGATGATCCCGATGCAGAGGTGACTGCTGAATGCTGGCCTACTTTGTCGCAAAGTAAATGTTTAGGAATCGCCTCTGTCGAAGTAATCAACATTCCTGGGCGCTTCTGTAAATCTCATTTCAATGAATTTTTTAAACTGTTTAGCAAGTGTCCATAAATAATTACTCTCGTCCCACTGTACAAAGACTTAAGGAACAAAGTGGACTTGTGTAAGTAGCAAATCTCAGCGTTCCGAGCTTAATCTAATTCAAGTGCAATTCTATAAATCATGATTTTAAAACGCACCGGTGCTGTTTATGTTTGTTTAGCGTGTAATCAAGGGACAGTTGACTCTATTTAATAATTAACAACACTTAAGAAACAATTAATTCTGTTGCACGTTTTTAATTTTACGACTGAATATAATTGCTTTCAATCTCACTTGGAGTGACGGCCCACAATTACATACTCTTTAGCGCACTTTGACAGCGAGAAAACATCTCAATTAAGTATAATTAGTACATTTGAATATTGTTTGCCCTGAAGCTACACCCTAAAATATTTAATTATCAAAATCTAATTATTTAAACTAAAGTTGCCAATGTTCCAGTTATAAGTACCAACCCCTTTGGAATGTAAAACAACTGCTTAACTGTATTTGTAGGTTTTTGATAAACTTTTTTTTCTGCTATTGTGAAATGTTAAGGTGTTCCACGTCATTTGCTGCGATGCAAATAATAAGCGTAAATATAAACGTGCCGTTAAAATGTGGTACAAACACATACATATATTTGCGTATAAAATATGTATAGATGTATATGTATGTATGTAGATATGTACATTTCGATTTTGCCTGGAATGATGAATGATGTTACAAACATCACACAGAATTATCTCCCTTGGCTGCTAAAAGTCGGATGTCTTATCTGCAAAAGAGACTTACATTTCTTCCCCCTTCGGTGTTCTCTTTCGTTCTCCTACTCTCCATTTCTCTCTTGCTTTGATTTATGCAGTTCGATTAGGATTACTGTATATTTGGTTCCAGATCGTCGCTGTCGTTAGATTTGCCTTTACAGATGTAGATGACAGTAATAAATATATAATCATGTCCCGCAGCAAAGATCCCTCCCGGCAGCTCCGCCATGCCAAACTTTTAACACTGCACAAGCCAGGAGATGATCATCTTAAAGATGTAAACGCAGATAATAGTCAGCCGTGTTTGTTTTGTATTTGGCGTGGGAAGAAAACTCGGAGAATACATCCCGAAGGAATGAATTGCGTTTAGTCTGTGTGGGGAACAATTGACCCGGGACAAACCGGCCATATGCAAAGTATTTTATCACTTTAAAATGTGTAGACGGGTTGTTAAAAAAAACTTGATAGCGATCTCTAATTTCAACAAATATTTATTACAAGATTTCTCAGTGGTACTGACTCTACATCATTCGCGTTAGCTCTAAACTCAGTGTCTCAATTGGGTTATCTCCTGATTATCTGTAGATATTTCGGATTAGTTGCGGTGTTACTAATTACCAACGGATTTAAGGACACTGTCAACCTAGTATTGAAGTCGCTCGGGACCCGGCCCCCTCCACCACCAATTCTCAATAAGACAATTCCCGGGATAGCAATTGTCAAAGCAAAAGCTCTCCGCGTTAACGAGTACAATGCTTCGTCGTATTTCTGTTTGATCATCTCTAACAGGAGTACCTACATCACATATCATCGCCGCCACTCGAACGACCCTAACTGATTATTCTTCGACTGCACGGCTTCTTTTGACATTCGGCCCCCGTCTCGGCTTTCTTTTCTTCGTCTACTTCACTTCATTCGGTTTAAGACTTTGTCTAACCCATAAACCGGAGGCACGCACTCCTCTATTTCTGAGAAACAAATCCTCTTGAATTTCGAAAGAGATTGAAGTCCATTGAATGAGCGTTCTCTTATCCGAAACATTATCTCGCGTTAAATGTGCAGTACAAGTGTTGAAACATTTTAACAATCTATTAGGGTTCTTTGACATCGCTGATGTTCCGCATTTCACAACCCAAGATTATAGTAAATTTGTTCTCTCTCCTGAGTCCCTTGGGGAGACACAGCAAAAGCACCATTTATATGCAGATTTACTGAATCAATAAAAAGCAGTTGAAGATACAAGTATACACGAGATAATCTTGAGGGGTGATATGTATATATGGAACAATCTGAATATATACATATTTCCATATTAATCACGGTAACTGAGAAAATACGGAGAAATTCATTGATATCTACCATCGGTGTAAGCGGGATACGTGAACGAGATTACCAGTGGATGGGGAGAATGAATCAATATCAACGAAGAAAACAGATATCCTTCAGTAATTATGCAATTAAAGTTTGAGTTTAACCGGATTTATGTCTCTTAACACGAAACAAATCGCCTGATTAAATTCGACAAAAAAACGCATCAGTCACACTACATTAAAGGAGATGGAAGTAATTATTCCAATTACCTCTTTGTAATCGCGTGGTTCATAATTAATGGCTTTTCGCCCAACAGATAATTTGATAATAATAGATAACAGTGTTGTGCAACATTTTGTCACCCCTTGGGTCACATTCCATTTAGACAGAAAAGGGAAAATAAATTGAATCAGGATAAATCAAGAAAGGGTTGCTTCCCACTAAATGTTAGCCTGCATTGAATTTCAGATCGGAATCGCACTGCACATTTGGAGACTTGAACCCACTTTGAACAGCCCTATTGATGAGGTCTTACACTTAAGGGCATTTAACAGTATGAATGACCCTTTATTGTTATTACAGCTTCTGCTACTTTTAAGTCTCTTTGTGTTTTCATATTATTGTTTTATCCCATTTAGTATATAACATATAACATTCTGACTAGTTTCTTCACCCATTTTACTTTCACTGAAAACATGACAGAAATAGTGGAGTGTTAAGGTAAATTCACCAATCACCAGATGGATCATTTACTCCATGAAATAAAATAGTAATCTGAACACACAAATGGTTAAGAAAATAGCAGCAGAAGCTGCTAAGATCATTGCAAATCGAGGGCCATTCCTAATGTTAAACACAGCCTCGAATAGACTCAGCACAGAGAACTCAAACTGTCTGCACATCTGATCTCTATGTTTAAAAAGCAGTGAAGGAAGTACACAATAATGCACAAATTTTCCAGGAATAATTTATCAGGTCAGTGCCCTTTGGTCGATTAGATTCAGTGAAGGGCTTATGGGAATGTAGTTAGGAAAATAAAACATGTCCACTTTTGGGTGAACTAGAAACAGAAATAAAATATTCTTGTTAACAGGTCAAGTCGAGAATTTATGTGAGATTTCTTTCCATAAAATGTTGATAATCTTGGAACTAGTATCCACATGTTGAAGCAGATAGCATTAATACATAAAAGGGTGTACACACGAAGCCGAAGGAAATAGGGGGCTGTGTGCAAAGTGAAAAAAGTCATTAGAATCAGCGAAGGCTCAGGTTGAATTTAGATACTGGCATTTAATCACTCGGATTGAAGATTCTATGTAAAGAGTAGGCCGAGGCCTACAATCGTAATGCGCAAATTTCTCTCCTGAATTGTCTTTGAAGGTGAATTTCTGAATGCATTATATCCTACATGGTCAGTCTATACTGTGCTCCATGTAATGATATGTCTAGTGTTAATTTCACAGCTGGATGTGGAAATTAACGGTTAGATACATACATGATATTGGGCAAGCAAATAAACATAATGAACAATTTGATCATATCATTCCATACAAAACAAAGATCATCCACCTAAAGTGATATGCATATGTTAATTGTATATCAATGTGTGGCAATACCTGCTTAACGAAAATCCATGAAGATCTGCCTTATCATTCGCAGGTGTAAGAGAACATCATTTACTGTTGTAAATCTGATACCAATCTAAATACTGACTTCCCACTTCTACTTAAGGGCGTAGTTCTGCAGCTATGAAGTCAGTACCCCATGACACAATCACATCGCTGATTCCAAGTGCCTCCAATGGCTTAATTCTGAATGGAAAACAGAAAGTAAGGATGCAGATTCATTTTGTGGTTACAAGACCTGCTGTGCTGGTTGTCCCCAGAAACCCTTGAGCTAAAGAAAGGGGGGAAAAAAAAAGTCACCAATTTCCCTGCTGCCATGTACATTTTCTAATTAATGGAATCTGGCTAATCATTCATGCCCTCCCTTCATCCCTCTATTCTGTGCGTTCCTTATTGTGAGGACATTTTGCACCTATGAATAGGGAGCACATTTCCACTGATGCATTTAAAGAATAGAGAACTTGGTCCTTATTTTTTTTACTGTCAACAATTAGATCCATTTTATCTTTTTATATTATTTAATAAAACCAAAGAATTATTGAATAATTATTCTAGTAGAATTAATGCTAGCTTAAAATGTGTTTGTTGAGCCACAATTTATTCAATAGTGATTAAACCAAGAATGCCATAATCAACATCGTTTACCTTTCCAACAGTGATAATAATGCAAAAAAAATTAAAGTTAATGCCAATATGGTAATGAGGCTGACTTCATCAAGGTACCCTGTGGAGGAGGAGCAGCGTATCATTTATAAGCAGCTTCTAGGTTTCTGTGTTTAGATGCAGGTTTGCAGATGCATGAAGCTCCATGTATGTAATGACAACATCTCAGACAAAGTAGAAGGGAACAAGGCATTATTCTAACCACCTCTTATCGGGGCAGCAAAAGTTCAACTGAATGGCTTACAAATGGAAATGAAGTGATTGTAAGCAAACATTTTTTTTTCCCTCAGATTAACCAAGTTTACAGTTATACTGCTAGTTTCCACACATATAAAGTCCTTCTCAAAGATGTGAAAATGGTAATCATACTGAGTCCCACAAGTAATAACACAAATCCCCTTCCAGATGAAATTTCAATTTTATTGTACAATGTGTAACCAACAATTTATTTCTGACCTTGTCTTTACTCAGCAGCACAGGAGGATGTTGTATGATGCTGGATGTATTAGAAACAATTGAAGAATTTTAAAAACAATACCTCATTCCACATAGGTAGTCTGTAACCCAAAGATACAAACATTGAATTTTTAAGTTTTGGTTAACCTACATCCTCTGTAATCTTTTTTTTTCTCTCCTCTGATCCACTAGACTCCCATCCCTTTTCACCTGCCAGCTGATGTCTCCCAAATTTATTCCTCTCTCTCCACCTCCTGGCTTAATCTGTCCATCTGCTAACTTACCTAGTTCCGTCTATTGCCTACCAGCCCCTGCCTCACCATTTCCTCTCACCTCTTTCTCCTGGCTATTTCCTCTCCATGTTCAATCCTGATGTACAATCTTGGCCCAAAACATTGACTCCACAGTTACTGCCTTACCTGATCAGTTTCTCAACAATTTGCATTTAGTTTGAAAATGTTTCTTCTCTCCAAAGAATCCATGGCAGTGAATTGTATTTTATATAAATTTTAAGAAACTTACATTCTACTTTTATATAACCATATAACAATTATAGTATGGAAACGGGCCACTCCGGCCCCTCTAGTCCGCACCAGTTTAAGAGAACTCCACTAGTTCCACGGATCCACTCCATGACCATAACCCTCCAATCCCCTCCCATCCATGCACTCATCCAACCTTCTCTTAGATGACAAAATTGACCCTGCTTCAACCTCCTCTTCCAGAAGGTCATTCCACTCATCCACCACTCTCTGAGTGAAGAGGTTTCCCCTCATGTTACTTCTAAACTTCTTAGTTCTTAAGGCCCCCTAAGCCTTAACTTATGACCCCTCATTCCAATCTCACCTACCTTCAAGGGGAAGAGCCTATTCACATCTACTCTGTCTATCTCCCTCATAATTTTATATACCTCCATCAAATTCCCTCTCAACCTTCTACACTCCAATGAATGAAGACCCAGTCTACTCAAACTTTCTTTGTATTCTAGATACTGGAATCCCGGCAACATTTTAGTAAATCTCCTCTGCACCCTCTCCACCTTGTTGATATCCTTCCTATAATTTGGGGTCCAGAACTATATATCTCATCAAGATGTGAATATATCCCTTAACTGCTTTATTTGGTATTGTTGTAGAGAGTGGCATAACATTAAGGGCTACAGGTATTAACTTTTATTTCTTCTATGATTCGTCAGGCAGTGTTGCCCACCTCATCATGCTCAATGGTTACGTGACGTCATGTCATGTTTAAATTTAGAGAAGATTAGATGCTCAATTTCTGATTTGAATTCAAATTTTCAAACACTGTGCGGACCCTTTTTGAATTACTTTTATAATCTTTGATTTGTTATGAAGGTCGAAATGTTGACTAATGAGATAATTTATAACTCTGATAAGAATTCTGTCTGTTCTTTTTGGCCAAACAGCTTCTTTCTTGGCAGTGGAGTTAGATTTTCCTTTTTTATAATAACATAATAAAATATAAATACAATATAATCTGTTTGATTAAGATGTGGGGTACTTTGGATGAAATGATCATGTATTTTTGGATGTGAAATTTCAATGTTAATAAAAATATTGAAAAGAAAGATAGGATCATAAACGAGACAGGCGCCTGCATAAAAAAGGTGGAGGAAGAGCAGAGAGGAGGAAAGAAGGGCAGAGGAGGAGCACAGGCCAACAGGCAGGAGGTCATAGGTTGATATGAGGAGGTGGGCAGGAGAGAAAAAAATCTGAGCAGTAATAAGTGGAAGGATAACTCTCTGAATAGAGAGGGAAGGGGTTGAGGAGCTGGAGGAAAGGACGCAGAGAGATAGAGAAAGAGGGGCAGGGGAGAGGAAAAATAATTGACTTACTGATCAAGTGTGAGGTCAGACACATATTTATTTAAAATGAATCCATCCAGAGAACTAATTCTTCAAAGGCTATTGGTGTTTCTGAAATTTTAAAATAATGATTGTCCATTGATTTTAATTTGTTTGTAACCAACAGAAGTTCAAATGGCGGGAAATAAACTCATAAATCAGGATACTCACACAACTTTCATCAACCCTCTTAAGGCATAAAGTACATCTGTCCAATGAAAAAGCTACTCCAATATGCTTTGTAAATGTTCATTTTGGCTTGTTCAAGCATGTAGATGAGACATTCTTAATCACAAAAGAGAACAATTCAAAAAGACCAGTGAATATAATACAGGTAAATAGTGGCATATTTTTAGGATTATCAAAACTATAATGAATTAAAATGCTATCAATATAAACTCATTTTCATAACTATATTTATACAACCAGGACCATTATTAACCAATGTGCAGATCACACGTTACCGAAAGAAGGAAGGCGGCATGGTTGACGTAGCAGTTAGCGTTATGCCTTTATAGCGCCAGTGATCGGAACTGGGGTTCGATTCCCATGCTGCCTGTAAGGAGTTTGTATCTTCTTCCCATGTCTGTGGGGTTTTCTCTGGAGGCTCCAATTTCCTTCTATCCTTCAATATGTACCAAGGATATAGATTAATGGGGTGTAAATTGAGCAGCAAGGACTCGTGGGCCAAAATGGCCTTTTACCTTGCTGTATGTCTAAAATTTAAATTTAAATGTAAGGACGAACAGGCCCAAAAATACTTGATAAGAGGTTGATAGAAATAATTTTATTGTAATAAGTTTGTTGTGTGTGCAGACCTATCTTAATATTCTTCATAGAAAATTGCAATTGCAGAGAGGAGTTTATGGAAGAGATCAATTTGATGACAGCAACAGGTTTATTATTTCAACATGATAAATATATGGTTTACAGCAGATACAGTGAGTCCTGTAGACAATGACAGTTGTCCAGTGGCATCTATTGGTAATACATGAGATGTCTTCATGCCATTATATGGAGATGTCCATCCAGCAATATGGCAATTCATTGCTTTTGTTGGTATCAAATAATTCTTCTATCCATTATTTATTTTCTCTGTCTGTTTTACAAATGTATGTTTTCCGAGTATGAATTCACCGAAGCATTGTACTGCTTAGTAAGAGTTCCTGAGTTCATAGGTCAATGTTCCCCTTTGCCACAAAGGTCCATGTCGCAATTGCTTGTGGTATCTGTACACCAACTTTGTGTATCAATGACACTATTTCTGAACAATAAAATATTAAGCAGTTTTACACCATATGTTATTGGTATGTGTTTTGTTTTGCCTACTAAGTTGGATATCTGAATAGTTTTCCTTATTCGATTTCTTTTGCCATCTTTTTACCCATTCACTTAATCCAACTATCTTCCTCAGCAGACAGTTTATGTCCTCCCCATAACTTACTTTCCCACATCTGACACAAATATTATCAACTTGGATGAGAATGAAAGTAGCATGTTTAGTAAGTGGTATGGTGTGCAGCAAAGATTATTGTCCAAGGATATAGGAATTTAACTCAGAAAAATGTGAAGTGATGCATTTTGGGAAGTTAAATCACAGCCTACCAGTGATTAAGAGTCCCCTGCGGAGTGTTGTAGAACAGAGAGACCTAGGGGCACAAGCATATGGTTCCCTGAACATGATGACAGAAATAGACAGCATGGTGAAGGAGGGGTACAGCATGCTTTGGCTTCATCAGATGGGGTATTGAGTGCACTAGAAGGATGTGATGAAGCTTGAGAGGGTGTAGAAAAGATTCACAAGGATGTTGCCAGGATTCAGTTACAAGGGAAAATTGGATTGGCAGGGATTGTTTTCCCTGGAGAGAGGGGGGATTCGGGAATGATCTCCTGGAGGTTTATAAAGATCATAAAGTGAGTGGTCAGAGTCTTTTCCCAGTGCCGCAGTGCAGAGGAGTCTGAAACGAGAGAGTACAGGTTTAGGTGAGAAGGAAAAGATTTAAATGGGACACAGGGAACATGTTTTCACACATTTGGTGGTGGGTTTATGGAACATGCTGCCAGAGGAAGTAATAGAGGAGCGTACAATGACAACCGTTATTAGATATTTGGATAAGTTAATGGATAGGAAAGGTTTTGGAGGGATATGGAGCAAATGCAAGCAAATGGGACTAGCTCAGGAAAACACTTTGGTCAGCATGGATGATTTGGGCCAATAATTTCTGATCTATCGGTGAAGTTGTATTATATTTATTTGCAGCTTTTAAGTTATTCGCGTAGACTATGAATAACTGATGCCCAGTACTAATCCCTGGAGAAACTCACTAATTAGAGTGTGCCAATTTGAAATGACACTTTTACATCTATTCTCTATTTTGTGTCAACCAATCTTCTGTCTATGTTAATATGGCCCCATAACCCATGATCTTGTATAATTTGCAGTAACTTTGAGATAGCACCTGCACTTCGTAGAAATCCAATTCCACTGCATCTATCAGCTTCCCTTTCTCTATCCTGGTATGTTATACCTTCAGATAATTCTAACAAAGCTGTTAAATATGATATTATATTTATTGTTGTACACATAACTACAATGTACAGTGGCACCCAAATTCTAGTTTGCTGCAGCCACACAGATAAGACACAGCAAACCAGAATAGGATAAATTAAATAACCACAATATCACATGAAACAGGGATAATGAATATAAAAGGATAGATAAATAAATATTCAAGTTGCAAAACTGCAAAAATAATGTTTAATAGTGCAGACAGATCTTTTGGTGATTCTGGAGTAGTTATGTGAGTACATGGACATTCAGGAGCCTGATAGCTGTTGGTCATAAACTGTTCTTGAACTAGAGATGCTGGACTTCAGCTTCTGTACTTTCTGTCTGAAGAGATTTGTGACCAGGGTGATGGGGATATTTTGTGATGTATAGCAGCACCTCATGCCTTCAATGGATGGGATGTTTGTGCCTGTGTTGAGCTTACATGGAACATAGCAGCATAGAACAGGCCCTTCAGCATGGAACATAGCAGCATGGAACAGGCCCTTCAGCATGGAACATAGCAGCATAGAACAGGCCCTTCAGCCTACAATGTTGCACCAGTGCTGTTGTGACTTGGTTAGGTTTGCTATCTTCTGCAGACTTCTGTGTTCTATTAATAAAAATTCTCTTTCACGGTCACTTTACTCGGTTGAATCATGGTCAGACCCGTCTCTGGGATGGGAAACGATAAGATTCTTTCCTCCATGAATCTTCTCTTTACATAGGCTAAAGCCAGGCCAGCCTGGCTCCAATGGACAAAATTGAAAGTTCAAAGTTTAAATTTATTATCAGAGTTTATTGCCCGAGATTCTTTTTCTGTGGGCCAGGCAGAATTTCTAATCACCAGTAACTGTAACCTGAAAGAACTGTAAACAAACTGACTGTGCCAAATCAGAAGTATAAAGATTTAGTAATCTTCTTTCTTCTTTGGCTTGGCTTCGCGGACGAAGATTTATGGAGGGGGTAAAAAGTCCACGTCAGCTGCAGGCTCGTTTGTGGCTGACAAGTCCGACGCGGGACAGGCAGACACGGTTGCAGCGGCTGCAGGGGAAAATTGGTGGGTTGGGGTTGGGTGTTGGGTTTTTCCTCCTTTGCCTTTTGTCAGTGAGGTGGGCTCTGCGGTCTTCTTCAAAGGAGGTTGCTGCCCGCCAAACTGTGAGGCGCCAAGATGCACGGTTTGAGGCGTTATCAGCCCACTGGCGGTGGTCAATGTGGCAGGCACCAAGAGATTTCTTTAAGCAATCCTTGTACCTCTTCTTTGGTGCACCTCTGTCTCGGTGGCCAGTGGAGAGCTCGCCATATAACACGATCTTGGGAAGGCGATGGTCCTCCATTCTGGAGACGTGACCCATCCAGCGCAGCTGGATCTTTAGTAATAAATCACGAGCAAAGTATGAGTCCTTAGTTGTTCAGGAGTTTGATAGCTGAGGAATAGCAAGAATTTCTGAACCAGGAAATATGAGTCCCGTGGCACCTGTACCTCCTTCTTGATGGCAGCAGCAAGAGCATGTCATTTCCTGGGTGGTGAGGATCCTCGATAATTGCTGCTACTCTCTCATGACAACCTTCCATGAAGATGTTCTCGATGGTGGGGAGAGTCTTGCCTGTGATATACTGCGCAGAGTCCATTACCTTTTGCAGGATTTTTTTTATAGTCAGAGTTGAAATAAAGTGAAATCTCCTCATCCTAGTGTTAGATTAAATTCAGCCAAAGATCAGGGGACAGTGGAGCAGTGTAAATAGATCCATCATGTGTATAACTCTTGAATGACAGAGAAATGCTGTGCTTGGTAATGGCTCTGTTACAGTACAGCTCCACATTGAGTTATTCTGCCTCTGTACTATTCTGCTGCAGGGGAAACAGGATTATGTGTAGAGCTGTGTCCTATAACAAAGGAACAATAATTCAAGTTTTAATGTCAAAAGTAATAGTAAACTCCTTTGAATGGTTTTAAAGTGAAGGTCAAAAAACTATTAGCTCATAATAAAAATGATGGGGATTAGCTCCACAAAGTGACTTTGCTCAGGTTTCCAGAATATCATTTAATTATTTTCATTAGACTGCAGTGTTCACATCAATGCGAAGCAAACCGACTCAGTATAGAAGCACGCTGCATTAATCAACCATGATCATATTGAATGACAGAGCATGCTTGAGTGAGCAAATGGTCTACTCCCGCTCTTATCATTTCGTGTTCTTATGTCATTTTGAGGTGCTGCAAAACAATATAATATTTTGATTTTTTTAAATTTATTATGTATTTTGCCAGGTGATCATTTGTTCCTTTGGCATCTCCTTTGGCAAACTTTCCAATTTTAGGGTATCCCAGACGTGTAACAAATCATGTTCATCTTGGTTCTGTGCACATAAACTTCAAGCTCAATGGCATATATCACATCCAGAATTCAGACGAACACAGATTTCAGAAGAACATGCCATGTTTCTGCTTCTAGTCAAACCTTTCAATTTCCTACACCAGTCAAATTGAACAAAGATGATTATTTAATTTAACTAGAAGATGTTCTTTGGACACATCCTGACTTGAATTAATCTTACTGTTTATCAGCAATTGTGGATTATGTTATTGTCAATAAATATGTACAGTTCTGTGGATGTCCGCTATAACTTCTACAAAAGTTGTAAGTAGCCTTATGTGCGGCACCTTGTCAAAGGCCAATCTTTACTTTTCACAGCCACCCAAATTCCCAAATGTTTCCTTGCAATATTTTTATGTCCCTTCTGCAATTCACTTGTCTGCTATCAATTAACAAACTATTACAAGGAAAATAAAGTGTAATCTTTAAAAAAGCAAAAATAAGAAAAAAATAATGAACCCACAGTTCATCATTCTCTCTCTCTCTCTCTCTCTTTCTTTCTCGCCAACTACACCCCTCACCCAACTACCTCCTCTCCACCTCAATAAATACCATTACTGACAGGTAGACAGGTTTCTGACAAGTAGTTCCAGTGCTGAATGCAGGCAGAATTCAGTTTGCACTGCACAGTTTTAGCCTAGCTGGTACTTAACTATTTTCCTAAATACAGCCACACCAGAGCAGTCTCTAAAGTGGTCAATGTTTCAATCTTGGGAAGTTGGATGCCAGACTTCTAAAGATTTAAAGGAAAGTGTTTGGCTAGGAGACCCACTGTGCACATTGTAAACCAGTTTTGACACTGCGGTAGACTTATACTCCACAATGTATCAAATCATAAGTTATGAGTTGGCCCCTCTGGTGATTTTCACAAGAAGGTCAGATCCTCAATCCAGATTTAAGATTTATATTGATGGAAAAATAAAATTCTATTGCATAGATGCTAAATCCATAGCACAAATGGTCTTTAAAATGGAAAGCATAGATGATCTAGATATTGTAAGTACAAAAATAACTTCCAATAAAGTATTTTATTTCAATGCTTTATGTTTCAGTATTCATCCATTGCATCATTCTCACAATGTCCTGCATTATGAAATAACCAGCACTTGATTAGTTCCATTTAAATCCATGTAAAAGAAAATGAACCTCTGTCCTCATCTGTGAAGTTTTCAAGTTCTCAATGAGTGCATTATCCTAATTTTGCTCTATATAGTAATTAAGTGGAAATTCTGTAGTCATTAGTACAGTATACCACCAATTTCCCAAAACCTATTCAAGAATTAGGCCAAATTCTGCATGAAGACAATTGCCTCTCTGTACAGTACGTATAATTCCCAATAAATACTCAACTGATTCAGGTGTGACTTCCTGACTTTCCTCTTTTGCTCATGGTGAAGGAGGGATATTAGTGTTGGGAAATGAAACAATTCAATTTTCAAACACCACCTTGTGTAATTATCAAGTACACCAAGGTCAGATGCAACACTGATGGATGAAAAAAGATAGATCTACTCTAACAATTTACCTCAACTTGAAAGATCACTCCCCAATGTACCATTTTGAATTTAGCAGACCGATCATTCTACCTGGCATTTTGTCAGATTGAGCAATTTGAGCAATTTTCTATGTAGCTTTTTAGAACAAGAGCAAAGTTGGAAATATCCAGCCTCAATCTAAGAAGGATTTAAATACAGGTGCCTGAGGTGAATGTCCTCACCGCCTTATCACTCCCTTGTCAAGATTCCAGGGTATCAAACCATTTGATTTAACGGAACCATCATATCATTTATCCTGATACAGATTCTAGTTTTAGAACTTACCAGTTAAACACTAATTTCCAGTCCCATGATAAAACAATTCTGAATACCTGAGTAAAATATAAACAATCCATTGCTAGATTTTACTTGACCCCAAATGTAAAAATCTGTATGTTTGCTTTACTACTGTCCCATGTTAACATACACATTCTGAAATGGTTCATAGCAGATTGTAAAAGTCTTTCCATTCTTAATAAAAAAAAGATCTTTGAAGGATTTACATCTTCAACTGAAGTGAATATCTATAAAGGAATTAACGTAACTGCACAATGGGATTGTTGTAAAATGGAAACAGGTATAGGAACAGCTTTATTGATTCAACTTCAGAAGTTCAATTCTGAGACTCCATGATGTGATGAAGAAAAAGTTCTCCAAAACCTCGTTTGCATCAATTCATTAAAGAGAGATATTCCCCCCCCCCCTCATCCACACCATTAATAAATATTGAACTGCAACTATTATTTTCTAATTGCAGCTCCTTTCTAACTATGCTAGTCCTCACCCATCATGTCACTTTGAAAACCAAGGTTTAACAGATGCATTCCAAAATTTAAAAAGTTGAAGATAAATTTCATGCCATTTGGAAATAAGAATTCCGTTATTTCTGGGTTTTTTTTTTTCGTCCTAGAATGAACTAGAACAAGAAATTAAATGGAAAGATTTTGTCATGAGTCTGATTTTCAAATCAGCAAAGATCTAGGAAGAATAGAACAGGAAGTATGAAACAGATCAAAGGAACACTGGCATGAGCGATTAAAGAATTTTATTGAAAAATTGGATATTGTGTCATAACATGTAAAATGTTGAAATCCCTGGAAATATGGATTTTAAACAGAAAACAATAAAGACAGATGACACTTTGTGAAGTGCCTAGTTCTGGTGAAGGCTAAGACATGAAGTGCTAACTCAGTTTCTTTCTCCAATAATTCTGAATCTTGCAATGAGTATTTCCAGCCTTTTATGCTTCTGTTACATTATCATAGGGGCTATGTTGTATTGGAGTAGATTGCAAATGTCAGGACATTGCTTTGTGACTTTATTTACAAGTGTTGCTCAACAATAACTTCAGAACTTACCTTGTGAAAGGATATATTTTGGTTAGTTAGTGAACTGTGGGTGGATTCTTTGTTGGAATACATTATTACATATTTGAACTGTATTCTGGGCATTGTACTACAGATTTACTTTTTTAATGCAAGTGTTTACATTGAGTTTTGTGTTGAACTGTGTGGGGATTGTACCTCTATACAATGAGGTATACCGTCATTACACATTTAAAAAGGTTGCACTTGTAATAGGGCTTATTAGCATATCTTAAGCCTTATGTTTGAATTTGTACGTGGGCTAAGTTAATACAATGCTTCACTTGCATTGATTTGATCATAGTTTAGTTGGCTGTGATTGTATGATGCATATTTAGTGAAAATGTAATGCAAAATTAAAGTCAATCTAGATCAGAGTTGAAACATGAACAAAGAGTCCCTTAACTATTATAATATTTATTTGCATGTTCACATATAGAATGTACAGGATCTAAACAGATTATTCAGCCCAAATGGCTGATCCCAGTATTTTTTATTTTAATATATTTTCAGCTTAACTATTACACCAAAAATATGATTTTCACAGAAGTTGAAGTGGTTCCTGAAAGGAAGGATATCATTTGAAGTATGCATTGGGGGTATAGGTTAATGAGGTGTTGGTTAATTGAGTGTAAATGGGGTGGCACCGGTTCATGGGCCGAAGTGGCATGTTACTGTGCTATATGTCTAAATTTATAAATTAAATTAAAATCAATTTTTTTTGTCAGCAAAAGAAAAACTAAAAAGCAAAATCATCATCCTAGAAACAGTTCATTTCGTTAAATTTTACTCTGACATTTCCTAGAAATGTGACAGGTGTAAGGCTGAAGAAGGTACTTTGTTACAAATGTTTTTGCTCTTCTTCCTCTCGTTCTATTTTTTGGGAAGATATTTTTTGTACTTTATCTTTAGTCCTCAATGTGAATCTGATACCTAATCCGATAATTGCCCTTTTAGGATCAACTAAGACGACTGATTTGAATTTAATTATGTCTCAATCCCATGTAGTCTCATTTGCTTCCCTTATGCCAGATGTTCAATATTGATGAGATGGAAAGATGCTGTCATTCCTACTTATACTCATTGGTTACATTTAAGGAAAGACTGGATCGTTACATGGATAGGAGGGGACTAGAGGGGTATGGACCGGGTTCTGGTCAGTGGGACTAGGAGGATGGGGATTTGCTACGGCATGGACTAGTAGGGCCGAACTGGCCTGTTCTGTGCTGTAAGTGGGTATATGGTTATATGGTTATATGGCTATCTGATATGATGGCATGCCTAACTTTTGAAAAATATCAGATGTTCTTGAATTGTAACAGATTTAAATTTTCTAAGTTTATGGGGTCCTTTTATTAATTATTTTCATAACTTAAAGATCACTTGGATCTTAATTTGTGAGTTTGTGGTTTCTTTTAATGGTAGTGAAATTATATGTACCTACCAGATAACTTCAGAAGAGAAAGGGGTAGAATTTGTAGTACTGTATAGTATAATATTTACAGTACTTTTTAAAAATCTTTTTCAATTACCCATATAACCATATAACAATTACAGAACGGAAACAGACCATCTCAGACCCTCTAGTCCGCACTGATTTAAGTGATCTCCTCTAATCCCACCTACTTGCTCCCTGTCCATAACCCTCCAATCCCCTCACATCCATGCACTTATCCAACCTTCTCTTAAATTTCAAAATTGACCCCGTTGCACCACCTCTTCCGGAAGGTCATTCCACTCAGCCACTACTCTCTGAGTGAAGAAGCTTCCTCTCATGTTTGTGTTTACTACCTTTTTTAATGTTTGATTGCTATGATATTGAGTTTATATATAATAGTTTTATTTTTCTCATATAACTTTTTTCTGTACTTTTTTAAATATATATTACATTTGATTGATGGCTTCTATTTATGTACTATTTCTGCAAAATCCAATAAAAATATTTAAAAAAAGACAGTTTGCCAATTCCATTGGAATATTTGATAATTTTCTCCCTTAAATTATGATTCTATATTATTTTATTGAAGATATCATTTTACTCAGAATCTTTTTTTTCTGCCAAGGACAACAAATGTCTACAGGCAAATTAAATTGAATCTGAAGCATTCTATTTACTGATTAATTTTTAACTGAGTAACACTGAAAAATGTTTGTAAAACAAATTGGTGTTAGTCATTAAAACATAATTTCAATAAGGAATGAGATAAATGGAACCTGGAAGCTTGATCTTACTTGAACGCCAGATCACCTTGGGTGGTCAGGTTGCCAAGAACACTTGAAATGCGATCCAGAAAGCTTCAGTTCAGAGATTTTTACAAATGAACTCATCTTAAAACACAGTCTACAGCAGTTTATTTTGATACATAGTACTTCAGCTAAACAATGTTCAATATATTTATCACACTGAATTCACCATTAACCAAGCATATTATTTTTGGATAGATACACAATAATGATATTATAATGAAGAATTTTCTTGCATGAATGCTAAAGGGCATCAAGGTATGGAACATTCTTTCAGTAGGCACTGTAATGGTAAGGCCAATATAAATTCAATTTGAATAAAGACTCATGAGATTAAAATTATCAATAACTAACGACGCCAAACTAAATGGGATATTCTTGAAACAATAAAATGGGACAATTGGTGATTTGTATCGAGTGAAATTGCAGTAATCAAAATCATCTTCTTCTGACCATCAGGTGATAAATTATTGATACGTTTATATAAATTCCACAATGTTTCTTTCTGAAAGAAAACTTCATACTACTGTAAATGTAATCTTAAAGAAAGCATTGATGCCATAACTTCAGCAATCAACACAATAATTACAGTTACTAATTTTTCTGTGTGGATTCCTTCAGAAATCATTTATGTTGGGCTCATGTAACATCACAGTTTTCCATAACCCTTGACCATCCGTTAAACGTGAAAAATCCACAATGAAGACTTCTGGCTTGAGGATACTGACTTTGTTCTTCAGCAACAATTTCACCCTACAGATTGGAGTGTGTTTGCTGTCCATGCCATCATAGATTCTCAGATTAATATATTTATTTTCCAACTTTGTCCTCAAATACGTCAACAAGTGTTTGAATGGAGTGGCCTCACAAAAACAAATAAAACTGTTTGCTAATCAAAAACCATGGATGAATAGTGAGGTTCATCTTCACAAAGACAGAGATTTAGCCTTCATATCTGGAAACTGGAAGACTTACAGCTCAGCCAGGACCAACCTAAGGAGGGGACTCTCCCGGGCTAAACACACATACAAATAAAAGATTGAGGAGCATTTCAACTCCGATGCATGTGGCATGGCCTACAGATCATTACAGACTACAAACCACCTAGTACTGTGCCCCCTTCCAGCTGTGTTTCCCTCTCTGAGGAGCTCAATTATTCCTATGCTCGCTTTGATTGAGGTCACCTTCAAAGTGATCTTCCACCTGATGAACTGCCTTTCTCACTTTCCATCTCCAGTGTTTGGGCCATCCTGAGTAGAGTGAATATAAAGAAGGCAGCTGGCCGAGATGGTATACCTGGCCATGTGCTTAGAGTCTGTGCTGAACAGTTGGCCAGGGTGTTTACTAACATTTTCAATCTGTCCCTGGCCCAGGGACCTCCATCCAGATGCACACACTTCCATTATTGCAAAACATTTTGAGAGGAAGGATCTATCACATTTTAAATCCTATGTGCCCATCACCTGGTCTCTCATCAATTTGCCTACCACACCAACAGGATGACTGAGGATGCCATTTCCGCAGCACTTCACTCTGGGTCACACTTAGACAGCTCCAAGTCTTATGTCAAAATGCTATTCATTGACTTTAGTTTAGCATTAAATATTGTGATTCCCTCCAAAGTGATCACCAAACTTCACCAACATGGAATCAGCTCATCCCTCTCCAATTGGACCTTGGACTTTCAGACTAACAGACTCCATTCTGTCAAGTTAGTCTTTTCCATTCTCATCTTGAGCCCCAGGGCTGAGTGTTCAGCCCTCTTCTCCCTGTTCACCTATGACTGCATTCCTGTACAGGGTTTAATTTCATAATCAAGTTCGCAGATGACACCATGATGGTTGGCTTGATCAGGGAGTGGGGTGATGGGATGGCCTATAGGAATGAGGACCTGCATCTGGCCGCATATGCTGATAACAACTTGGCAATTAACATTCAGATGACCAGGGAGATCATTGTGGACTTCAGGTGTGCGGGAAGCCACACTCATGGGCCTATTTATATCAATGGAGTTGTGGTGAAGCATGTATGAAGCTTCAAATTCCTTGGTTTCCACATTTCTGATTCTCTCACCTGGTCCCTGAACTCCTCCATCCTGATCAAAGAGGCACAACAGCACCTTTATTTTCTGTGGACCATGAAGAAAGTACACCTCTGTCCCAAGATGTTAATGGATTTTTATTGCTATATTATTGAGAGCCCACTGACCTACAGCATCTCAGTGTGGTAAGGCAATTGTCTGGCATCAGACCATAAAGCATTTCAGTCGATGGTGAAAGCTGCCCAGTGTATTATTGGCATCAAATTGCCTACCATTGAGAGCATCTATCAGAAACCCTGTCTGAGCAGGGTGAAAAACATCATCAAGGATGCATCTCACCCCAACTATAAACTTTTTACTCTCCTTCCATCCAGTAGGTGCTACAGGAGCCTTCGCTCTCAAACCAGTAGGCTCAAGAAGGGCTTTTTTCCTGAGCCTGTGACCCTGCTGCTGAACCTTAAATCACAGTGCTGTGTGGTACCGCACTCACATTGAACTGTCAGTACTTTTATATTTGTTTGCTTTTTGAATGCATTGGTTTTTATTTGGATGTAGTTATTTGTATATAGCACTATTTTTAAAATTCTGGTTGGATACTAATTGCATTTCATTGGTTCCATGACAATAAAGTTGAATTTAATCTAAACACTTCCCTGCAAAATATGACTCAAAAAAAGAATCCGTTCAAATACATAGCAGTGTGAATTATAACAGCTCTAGATATATCAGACAGTTTTCAATCACTCAAGCTGGGCATGCTATTAGATTACTCCGAAAAGGTGATTATCTTGTGATCAACTGCAGTAATACATTGTTCTTTATGTACACCTCCCAAACTCATAATGCTTACAGTCTTGTACTTAATGCAGTTAATTTATTATTTTTGTACTGAACCAAATAAACTTCAATTAAATTTGAGGGATAACAATTCCCAAGAGAGTTGCTGGCACTGCTCTCATCCAGGCAGATGGAATGCTGCAGATTTCTGATGTGTGCCTTCTAGGTGGTGAAAATGCCCATTGCATGATACTCAGCCTCCAACCTGTTTTCACAGCCAGAGCAGTTATGTACTGTGTCACTGAACAAAATTAGTTTTCAAAGGGTTTGCTTCCTAAATGAAAATTGAGGATTATGAAGGACAACTTCAATCTGAACACAAATATAATTTCAGATTTGCTGTGTTACGTAGGAAGTTGTAGAAACATTAAATTAATTTTTATTGAATTTAGCATGTTTAATCGTATAATGTACCTTTGAGCCAAGCTCTCAGGTTGACAGCACATGTTGCACAATAAATGTGAGGAGCCAGGATTTGTCTTGGTCACCAATTTTACAACTGAAGTAGAGCCCATAGGCTTTCTTAATAAGTGAGGTCATGCTGGGTCAAGGAGCCTTAAACTTATACTCACCACAAATGTTACAGTATGTATTGTAGCTGTTGCACCATTGAACAGACATTTCTACTGTATTGAATCTTCCTGAAGACAATAAATATTATTGTTCAGTACATGCACTATGCTATTGCCTGAAGAACATGTGCATCACCATGCGTTCAATCCATATCAATGTAAATCACAGCATCTGTAAATGTGAGCTGCTTTTATAACCTGTCTGCATCTATCCTGACTAAGCATGCCCAGGCCTAAGACCACATTTACATAGTGACTGCACTAAGTGCATGCCCAATCATGCTTCAACAGACCAAAACAGCTTGCTTTGTGGGAAATATACTAGTAGACTTAAAATATGACAGAAAATCCCAAAAAATAAGTTATATCAGTAAAACAAAGTATGTGATATGAAGATTTTTAAGGTGATTTTCATGTTCAACAGCCAAAACTCCATAAAATACCCCAAAAAGTGGTCAGGAAGCAAAATCTTCATAGTTCAGTCTAATCTATTAGAAAATTATGCAATTTCTCTTACCAACCTAAATGATTATATACAGTAAAACACCTGTTATCCAGAATTCAAGCAACCATAGGAAAATAAATCAAAGAAAATAAGTAGGTAAAAATTATGTAAGTTTTAAATTGGCACACCTTGCCATTAGTTTGCTGATCTCACAACACACAATCTGAAGCAACCAGAAAATTCACTTATCTGACAACTACCAATCCCCATGGGTGCTAGATACTGGGGGTTTTACTGTACTATTTTTGAAGTTTATTAATCAGGGATTCCTGAAACTGGTTTTATTTTTATAGCTTACAAGAATGACATTGTTAAAGACTTAAATTTATCTACTAAACTCATTTTTAGGTGCACTAAGAATGTAATCCTGACCTGAAAAGGTATTGTTACGAGTCCAGAGGACCCCAAAACTCAGCAGCAATAGAAATTCACCAAGACAAATGGTTACTTAAACAAAAGTTTATTTTAATTTTCTTTAAACATAAAAAACAGGATCGAACTTTAACTTAATACTATTAACAACATAATCTAACTTAACCCCCTTCTAATTCTAAGTGCACGTGTATGTAATGTGTATATGTTCAAGAAAGTTCTTTCATTCACAGTCCAATCTCACCTCTCACTCTTCCAAGTTCACTGGTATCAGGCAATTCTTATACTGTGCACAGAATTTAACATGGATGAATTTTCACCAGGCGGTAAATGGTTACGACTCAGCAAGGTTCTCATTGGGTTCAGAGAGAGATTTGTTGCTCGTCCACACACACACACACACACACACACACACACACACACACACACACACACACACACACACACACACACACACACACACACACACACACACACACACACACACACACACACACACACACACACACACACACACACACACTGATTTCCTCTGATCAGCCACTTCAGTGTGATGCCAAAGAAACTTTCCCCATCATGGGTTTTCCAAATGATAACCTCATCTTCCAGGTCACCACAGAGTTCCTCTTGTTTCTCTTATTTCAGGAGAAATACTCTATCCAGCCATTTCCTCTTGTAAGGACTACAAGGGTTTACAACAGGCTGAACTCAGAACTTACAACCCATCTTCAAAATGGGGTTTTCAACAACCCTGCCAGCTTGCCACGATGCAGCCTCCACAAAAAAAGCTTCTGCAGAACTCAGTTCTCTTTCTCTAAAAGAAAAAGCTTGTTTGGTCTTTTCTCTCTCTTTCTTTGCAAAACCACATGACCGATTGCTGGCACCGGAATGAGTTCCTGACCCTGGCCATCTGTTGCTTTAAAGACAATAGTCCATTTATTCCCCAACATCAGTCCGATTAACACCTACTTGTGAAGCCGCCATAGGCATTCTTCAAAGTATCTGTAAACTCACTGTCGTCATGAAGTCTCTTCTTATGCATAGCTCTTGCATTTCATATGAGAAATGTTAATGTCTGTTTGTGAAGTGACCTACACTAAAACCCCACCCCCCACAATCTATCTCTTTTAAAGACATTAATATATATAAAATAATATATAATATACCCTGTAACAGTATGATAAAAGGGCTTCATCTTAATTGAGCTACATGGTGATTAGAACATTAGACAAAACAGTTCAAGAGCAGGCCATCCCACCCATGATCTCTGTGCTAAACATAATGCCAAATTAAATTTCTACTGCTTGCACATGATACGCATCCCTCTATTCAGACTTCAATCAATTTTCAATGAAATGTTGCACTTTGTGCTTGTTGAAAATATGACAGGAAATCACAAAAATAGGTCATATTCACGATAGGAACATTTTATGATGATCCATAAAATACACCAAAAAAATTTTCAGGAAGTAATATGTCCATTGTCCAGTGTTATTGATGACTTCAAAGATATTGTTAATGGGTGAACACAACAACTGCATAGCCTTTGAATACCAAGGGTAGGTGTCCAATCTCACTGGAAATGGTCATTTCTGGCACTTTTGAGCTATAAAAATATTACTTTCCACTTTTTAGCCCATGCCTGAAGCTGCCTCAGACTATAGTGATGTCCTGGGACTGAGGGGAATGACCAATGATAACCATACCCATGATCCTATGTGCAAAGTAGGACTCCAACTCCTGGAGTGCTTTCCTTTCATGCCCTTTAATTTCTATTTTAACCAGGTTGGTCTTGATGCCACCCTCAGTTAAATGTTATCTTTTTGTCTTTCTCATCTCATTTGCATTCAGCTCTTTGATCCTTGGGTGGCAAGTTGCCAATATTTAGATCCAGTGATGAACAAAGAGGTAATAGGTTCCCAGCTAAGGATCACATGTCACTTGTTGGAGAATTTGCAGGATATGGTGTGGCAAAGCTCCTACTAAACTGATCTTCCCAGGTGATAGAGCATGTAAATTTGGGAAGTGCTATTCAAGAGCCTTGGTGAAATGTTGCATTGATCAGATGTGGGCTGTTATATCCTGGATGGTGTTGAGCTCCAAGAGCTTTTGAAGTTGCTGTTTTCCAAGCAGGTGAAGAGTATTCTATCAGCTACCTGATTTGTACCTTCCGAGGTGGTGTGGAAAGGAGGAGCTGATCTTTTTACTGCAGAATATCCAGACTCAGAACTTCTCTGAAGGCAACAATATTTCACTGACTGGGGGTTTACTTCAGTAGATGGTCAATCATTACACCAAGCATGTTGAAGGTCAGGTAGACTGTAATATTATGGAGAAATGGTAGGACTCTCATTTGTTCAAGATCGTCATTGTCTCCAATGTATCAAAAGAAAACAGAGCAGCACATAGTAGTGTTGATAGACCTTGACTTCTTATTGCTGAAAATCTATGAAATTGATGGTACTGGAGTAATGTGAACTTATCATTTATCAGCTTGTGGCTGAACATGGCCTGGGCCATATAGAGTCATACATCATGGACACAGGTCCTTCAGCCCAACATGCCCATGCCAACCAAAATGTCCCATCCACTCTAGTCCTATCTGCCTGCATTTGGGCCATCTCCCTCTAAACCTATCCTATCCATGTATCCGTCCAACATTTTCTTCAATATTGCAATAGTACCTGCCTCAATCACCTCCTTCAGCAGCCTATTTCATATACTAATGATCCGCTGTGTAAAAGAAGTTACCCCACTGTTTTCTGTTAAATTTCTCTCCCCTCACCTTAACTCCTGTGTCCTCTGGTTACAGATTATCCCTACTCTGTGCAAAAGACTCTCTGTTTTCACCCGTTCTATTCCTCTCATTATCTCTATGAGATCACTCCCTCATCCTCCTGTGCTCCAAGGAATAAAGTGCAAGCCTACTAAACTTCTCCCTATAGCTCAGGCCCCCGATTCCTGGCAACATCCGAGTAAATCTTCTCTGTACTCTCCACCTTGACATCTTTTCTGAACCACAGTGACAAACCTGAACACCATACTCCAAATGGGGCCTCACCAACATCTTATGCACTGCAACATGATATCCCAACTTCTATACTCAATACTCTGACTGATGAAGGCCAATATGCCAAATGCCTTTTTGAACATGTGACTCTATGTTCAAGGCACCAATTGTCTATACTCATCAATCACTCTGCTCTACAACTCCCCAGATCCCTACCATTCACTATGCAGGTCCTACCCATGTTAGACTTCCCAAGATTCAGTATACCACTTTGTCCAAACTAAATTCTATCAACTATTCCTCTGCCCACCTGCCCAACTGATCAAGATGTTGCTGCAATCTTCGGCAACTGTCTTCACTATCTACAATACCAGACATTTTAATCTCATCTGCAAACTTGCTGATCATGTCATATAAGTTTTCATCTAAATCAATGATATAGATGACAAACAACAATAGGCCAAGCACCCAACTCTCTGGCAAACCACTGGTCACAGGCCTCCAGTCCAAAAATCAACCTTCCATCATCACCTTCAACTTTCTTCCATGAAGCCATTTTTTAAATCAAATCTATTATCTTTCCTTCTTACTCTTGACTGAATTTCCCTCATCCATCAAGCTTCCCAACACATAAATATCTGACCTTTCATTCTAACAGGAATGTGCACGTCCTGGACTCGCATTAACACACCTTTAAATACATTCCATTTTCCTAATGTTCCATTTCCTACAAACAACCTGTGCCAATTGAGCTAGTTCTTGTCTTATACCTTTAAAGCTGGCCCAGCATTAATTTTGAAGTTTAACTCATGTCTCTACATAACTAAAATCTAATAGAACAATGGTCATTGGTCCACAAAGGCTTATAAGAACTGCATATAATACTCCAACACAGCAATCTAACCAATATTTTGTAAAGTTGCAACATAACTTTCATATTCTGTGCCATTACCTATGAAAGCAAGGATGTCATCAGCCATCTTTGCCACCTATATGGCCATCTTCAGGGAGCCATGGTTTGAACCATAATGCCCCAGTGTTTATCAAAATTTCTTGGTGAACTCCCATATTAGACTTCCCAAAAAGCATTACCTTACCCTTTTCAGAATGAAGTTACACTTCCCAACACATCGCCCAATTTTCCAAATGATATACAGCTGTAACCTTAAATACTCACTATCCACAACACCCAACATCTGCAGTCATACAGATCATACTTCTTCCATTCATAACCAAGTCAATATCCACAACACCCAACATCTGCAGTCATACAGATCATACTTCGTCCATTCATAACCAAGTCAATAATACACATTACAAATAACAAAGTTTCCAGAATGTCAGCTGTAGATCAAATAAGGTTGTCATAGAGGATTTTAACTTTACAAACATTGACTGGGAAAGTCATAATGCAAAAGGTTGAGAGGGGGTGGAATTTGTTAAACATGTTCAGGAAAGTTTCCTCTGGCAATATGTAGAGATTCCCACATGGGAGAGGGCAATGCTTGATCTCATCTTGGGAAGGGCAAGTGGATGAAGTATTTGTGGATGTGCAAAAGAATTACATGTTGAGTGTTTCCAGCACTTTCTGTTTCAGTTAGTCATAGAGCTGTACAAGGCAGAAACAAAACCTTTTACACCAACCTTTTTGCCCATCTACACAAATTCCATTTTCCCAGATTTTACCTGTTTCCTCTTCTGCTTTGCTGTAAATCTGAACTAATGCTGGGGAAGCCTAGCAGGTCAAAGAGTATCCAGGGAGAGGGAAAGATTGTATTACCTCAGAATTGGCCAGGGATTATAAAGATGCCAGCAACTTGAAATGGAACTAGATAATGCTGGAAACAGCTTAGCAGGCCAGGCAGGATCCACAGAGAGTGAAGCAGAGTTAGTGATATCCAGGGTGACAATTCAACAATCCCATACCACCATCCCCCCCCCCCCACCCCCCACTCACATGCCACTATCATGAAAAATCATTGCCCTGAAATGTCCTCTCCCCACAGATGATCCATCAGCCATTGCTTGCATTCTGGTGTCTTGTACCAGAATCTGTCAGTTCTGGCCCAATCAGAAAAGGCTGGTTTTCTGAAATTGTTGAGCTTGCTGTTGATCTCGAGGAATGTCTCGTGCTGAAATGGAAAATATAGTGCTCATTATTGAGGTTACTTCATACTTCATGGCAACAACAAAAGAAGCTAAAGATAGAAAAGTTAGAGAGGGATGCAGAATTAAAGTGAGAAGCAACTGGAAACTCAGTCACCCTTGTAGACTCATCTGAGGTATTTTAATTTAGATTTACAGGCTCTTTCGGTCCATGAGCCTGTGCCGTCCAATTACACCCAATTGACCTTTACTCCCGGTAGGTTCTGAACAGTGCAAGGAAAACAAAGCATCTGGAGGAAACGCAGACACAGGGAGAATGCACAAACTCCTTACAGACAGCACCGGAGGTGATCCTTGGCGCTGCTACTAATGACATCATGAAGAAAGCTCGTCAGTGCCTCTTCTTTCTCGGGAGTTTTCAGAGGTTGGGTATGACATCCAAAACCCTGCAAATTTCTACAGATGTGTAGTGGGAAGTGTCTGACCAGCTGCATCACATTCTGGTAAAGCTCTGTAAAAGGTAGTGGACACCGCCGTGGACATCACAGGCAAACCCACCCCATCATCGAGAGCATCTGCAGGGAATCCTGCCGTCAGAGAGCACACCGCCCAGCACATGCACTGTTCTCACTGCCACCATAAGGAAAGAGGTAGAGGTTCCACATGACTCACATCAACAGGTTCAGGAACAGCTGCTACCCCTCCATCATTAGACTCCTCAGTAATAAACCCAATCAGGAACTAATTTAAAATGATTAAAACTCATTACCTTTGCACTTTATTGATTTTATTTTCTCTCTGTATTGCACAGTTTGTTTACATTTCTTTATATGTGTACATTGTGTACAGTTTTTTTTTGCACTACCAATAAGTGCTGAATCTGCTTCACCCACAGGGAAAAGAACCTCAGGGTTCTATGTGATGTCATGTATGTGCTCAGACAATAAATCTGAAATATGCAACAACATGACACTAACAGGACTTTAGCGATGTTACCTATTAGGCATTTTGACAATACTTTTGAGCTGAGAAAACTGATAAATTGAATTGTTTATTGTCACATATTATAGTGAAAATGAGAAGACAAATACAGAAGTTACTGGTGAACTGGATTTATATTGCTTTTTATCGCTAGGACTTGTATGTGGAATTTTCACCTAAGTGAGTGGATGCTTGTTTTGTAACCACACAGGAACAACTTGGCACAAGTTCTGGAGGACAAATCTTCACTGAAGCCATTGGGATCTTCCCCCACCCACCCAAATCTTCTGGCTCTCCCAGTTGCTTCCTGATATTGTGTGAAATTAAATCAACTAATGACTGGTGAGGCTGGGAAGCCAAGATTGATCATCCACTTGGCACTTGTGGCCGAAGATGGTTAGAAACCTTTGGCACTAAATCCATCAAAAAATCAGGATGTTCCTATTATGTAACAGTTCAGTAAGGATGGATTGTCCACAAAGGATTAACAACATCTTTTTTTTGTCCAGAAATAAAAATATTAGTGAAATTTAGAGCAGCACCAGATTTAAAAGGTCAAGCTAAGGCAAGAATAATTTAATACAAAGCAGAAAGTCTTCCAGGGAACTTTTTGCAAACAGGATCAATGCCACACTGCATTTAGTTGAGCCAATAATATCCTCTCTGATCTCCTTGCTCATGGAGTGCTACTGGATATTATGCTATGGCAACTGAACAACAACAGGAGAGTCATGTTTCCTGCTGGCTTCAACTGAAACCCATCAATACTGCCACTGGGCGAGTGCAACGTATTTGGCTGCTTAATGAAATATAAAGATTATTTTCTGCATTGTAAGCAGAATTCGACAGCCTGAAAAACAGAGCCTCCGCTTGACAAATGCATTTGTAATTTTAAAAAATGCTGTATATGTTCTTTTCTATCATTGATTTATGTTTTTCTTTAAAAGGATCTTAAACATGAGCAAGAACTGCTTTGTATCAGTGAACATTGTAACAAATACTACTAAACCCTGAAGCTACAGTCGCAGCAAAGCTTTCTGATGTCCAACACTGCCACTCTTTTCAAGGAGATTTATTTCCCACCACATTAGCTGATTTATTGTAAATTAGTGACAGCCCCCAGCTTTAGCAATGAAAGTGCTGGACTCCAAGCTAAGATGGAGCACTGGTTTGAATCAGCAATGCATTTAGCAATTTGTTCAACAAACATATTTCTATTTTCCATTAAAGTTGTTCATGCCTCATTTGTATATTGTGCATTCCAGTGCATGATAGTGGGATAAACCAAATCATCATGTGGCCTTTTCTCATTATTGTTTTAGAGATCTAGATGGTTTGCACTTTTGCTTAAAAGAATTCCTTCTTCTTGTTAAGTTCTTTTTTGGGGTAACAAATATTTCTTTGAATGGAAAATCTAGCCTACTAGTTCAGACACTGCTCCTCCATTGTTTTGTTAGTGGCCTTGAACGGGTACAGGAGGCATCACTTGCAACTGCTCTAACCTCACAGTGAATCTCACACGAAGAGTATTATTAAAACTGAAACCCACCAACCTAATGCACAGAAACACTGGAGCACAAAAAAAATACAAAACTATCACATCATAATTTTTATAAATGAAGTTTGACACAATCTCTCAATGAACATATAAGATGTTCTCAGGAAGATCTCCAATATTTTTCAAACTTCTGGCTTTGGAGACATTGCTTACGAGCTGAATTAGTTTATGAAATCTTATATAAATTGTTACAGATATATCTGAACGAACCACAAGCAATATTTAGCATTTTATCTTGAAGCAGAAATTATTGAACTTGGCATTGCCCAATAAGCACATTTGAAACTCAGAGGTCCAAATGTTTGCAGGATAAATCCCAGAACAATGCTACTCCAGATTATCAACTGCCAAAGCAATGAATGCTAACTCAATCAAATAATTGTACAGGAGGGTTGGCATTAGCTGATAGAATCAAATACTTATTGAAAAATTATATTGCTCTGTGGTGGAGAAGAGGACTTTACCTCATTCACTAATGTTCAGACAAAATCCAAATTTCCCACAGGACTTTTGTGTAATATGACACTTACCATAAAATCATACTGGTATAATTTCTCCATAATTTCTATCTCATGGCTGCTTAACAGTTTTCACATCTGTGATAGTACAGATCTATCACCAATGTATATAGTGTATATAGTTACAGTATCTAGACTGTGCTTACAGCGATTGGTTGAGAGCTTAGCCACGCCTACTGTCTGGGCCTAGCCAGGTCGGATCATTCCAGATTGGTCGGCCACCTGTGAAGAGCTTCTGTCTTTTGCTAATAAAAGCCTTGGTTTGGATCAACAAGTCTTTGATTCTTTCGACGAGCTCCACAACATCATAACTCTATATTGGCCAGATTTTAGTCTGTACACATGTGCCTATTTGATTAAATAGAAACCTGACTGTCACGTCTACATTCCAGAATAATTTTCAAACATGTAATTCAGATTTTCATGTCAATAATTTAATGCTCTTCCTTAGAGGGTGTTGTTTTACAATCTTCCCAAAAAGCTACAAAAATTTGTACACTGTTAAGTATTTCCAAACTATTCCCATTCCAAAATGTTCTGAAAGTGTTACATGATACTTCATGTGTAAATTAACTTTTTTTAGACCACAAGCCCTTAACACCTAAATGCCCCAATGAACCTACAACATCGGTATTGTTT
Source organism: Narcine bancroftii (assembly GCF_036971445.1). Taxonomy (NCBI): domain Eukaryota; kingdom Metazoa; phylum Chordata; class Chondrichthyes; order Torpediniformes; family Narcinidae; genus Narcine; species Narcine bancroftii. The sequence continues at coordinate 121,144,290 of NC_091473.1, read as the reverse complement.
GAAGGGTGGGAGGAAACCAGAGCACCCAGAAGAAATCCACGCAGACACAGGGAGAACATACAGAGAGCGCCGAATTCAAACCCGGGTCGCTGGCGCTGTAATAGTGTAGAGCTAACTGTGCCACCCATGCTGCCCTATTAACATCACATACCAGCAGTACTATTTAACAAAAATAGACTAATTCAAGATTAATGGCTTGAAGTTGAAAGTAGCTTCAGATTCTTTGGAATAAATATTCCTAATGACCTAACATGGGACAGACACATTGGCATGATGATCAAGAAAGTGCACAATGCCTCTGCTTTCATAGAAGTTTTGCATGTTTCCCACCCCCTTCCATTCCTCAACAACTTCTACAGGCGCACCATCGAAAGCACTTACTAGATGCATCACAGTGTGTATAGGAGCCGCTCTGCTCAAGATTGGAAGCTACAGATGATAATGAATGCAGCTCAGAATGTGACAAAAAGCTCCCTTCCCACCATGAACTCCACCTACATCTCCTATGACCTAGGAAGGGTAGCCAGCATACCAAAAGACCCATCACACCCTGGACACACTCTCTATTCTTTTCTCCAAACATGGGAAAGGCTCAAAAGCATGAAAGCATGCGCCAACAGGCTTAAAAATAGTTTATTGCCTGCTGCCATCAAGCTCCTGTATGAACCACACAACAGTACCCTCACACTGCCTTTGCTCAATGTTGCTAATTGATTCTCCTTCTCAGTGTAATCCTATACTCTGTAAATTGTGTCCTATGCATGGTTGTAGGTAATGATAGAGATAATGTGTTGGTCTATCTGCAGAAGAAACCATTCTCACTGTACTAAGTGTTTGTGAAATATAAATGTAATTCCACATGTACTGATTTTTCTCGAATAGGGAATCTTTAAAATAATAAAAATACTTTTTGAATTTTAAAGATTTAACATATGACCATTTCTATTTTAATTTCATGTGTGTTTTTTCAATATTGCACTATGTAGAAAATGAAGCTTTTATTTCCTGGTACATTGACTGTTCAGCTTGAAGACATTATTGATACTAAGGATCAGTGTTCTGCTTGAGATGCTGCCTGTCAGCAAATAATAATGGGAAAAAGGAAGGTCAAACCACAATGATCATCAGATCTTGGTGGGAAACTATCTTTAAGGTCACCAGTGGGTGCCTTCACTTCTCCGATGGCCAAAGATACAACCTTCGGTATCTTCATTTGTAGCTGTTTACCCAGCCGTGCACTGTTATGAGAAATTTTGATAGCCATTTTATGCGTAACAACATCCTACCAACAGCAATGTGACAGTGACCACATATTGTTTATTGATTTTTTTTTAAGTTAAATGACAGTTACATGACTGGCGATAATTTCCTTGTTCTTGTTCAAAATAGCCAGCTCAGAAATGACAGCTTCTAAATTTACCATCTCATCGAAAGTGCAGCACATTTAAGAATGCAGAGTCCCCTGGTACACATAAGTGAGTCAGCCTGGACTTCGGTTCTCATCTTGAATTGGGCTTTAACCCACCACCAAAGTCAACAGAAGCATCATTTTACCCAAGGCTGGCATTGTGGCACTCTGTTGCTCAGACATCCTGTTTCAATCTCACGCCACAAACGAGCCTGCAGCTGACGTGGACATTTTACCCCCTCCATAAATCTTCGTCCGCAAAGCCAAGCCAAAGGGAAAGAGAATAGTTAATGCAATCCACATCCATAGAATTTTAAACAAGGATTATTGCTACATTAAAACCAGTTACATTCCAAGTGTCATGGCTTCCAATACTATTTTTACATTATTTTTATTTACATGGGAGGATTATATCAGAAACATTATCCAATCAGTGAATCGGAGAATGATACAGCACATAAAGAGACCTATTTATTCACTTTGAAGGATCAGCCCTTCATTGCATGCCCAACATTTGTTGCCCATCCTTCACCTTGGAGAAAGTGAATTGATGACCCAATTTTTTTAACTGCTGCAATCCTTCCAGTGAAGATGTTCCAAAAATGCAGGTGTTCCCCTATTTAGAAATTGCCACCTTGAAGGAATAGTGATATAATTCCAAATCAGGAAGGTGTAATCACACAGTGATGGGATCCCATATACATCAATCTTTGTCCTTTTTGGACTTAGACATAGCACATTTGGGAAGCTCTGTTATATTGTTTGGACAATATACAGAAGAGAGGTTTGCATAAGTGTTGCTGGTGTGGTATTTATCTAGGAAAGTGGAGACTATTCCATTGCACTCCTAAATTGTGTAATGTAAATGGTCAAAAGGGTTTGGAATGTCAGGAGGCTAGTCACATGCTGCAGGATAGCCAATCTCTGACTTGTATTTATATGGCTGATCCAAATAAGTTGCTGGTCAATGAGTGACATACAGTATGCTGATCATGGTGAATTTGACCAAATAATGAAACTGAATGTCAAAAGTATCTGGTTAAACACTCTCTTGTTGGAAATGGTCATTGCCTGACTCTTCTGTAGTTTGAAGGTTACTAACCACTTATTAACCCATCCATTTCCTCCATTCCATCTCTGCCTCTACAGATCTACAAACACTTCCATTCATTCATGCCTTTATCCAATTCCCTTTTGAAAGATACCATGAAATTGGTTTCCATCACACTTTTAGTTGGTACATTACAGGTCATCTGAACTTGATGTGTTACAGTTTTCTTCATCTTGCCTCCAATTCTGCTGTCTTTTATCTACATTTTTTTGTCCTCTGCTCACTGACTTTTCTGTCATAGGAAAGAGAGTAAATAAGGAGAAACTATTATAATCCATAACTCTGAATACCTCTGAAATTTCTCCTTTAAGTTTACTGATTTAAACAGTATAAAATCTTTTCCAATTTCTCTACCATAAACGTAGTTATACGGCACCAAAAGATTCCAAATAATCTTCTCCATCATTTTGTCCATGCTTTCTTCTCAAGCTCTAAATTCCAATGTTGAACTAATGTTATACATAGCTTGCTTGATTTTGGGTTCAGTGCTGCAAATTGTAAAGCTGAGGATCTGGTAGAATTTTTAACTGAAGAGTCAATTTATCATTTTAAATATTTAAGGATTAAGCACTCACAAATTTTTCTATTCCTCCATACCTTTTTTTTTAAATATAGTCATCAGGCTGAATAGCCCCAGCATGTCCATACCAACTATCATGTCTATCAGTACGAGTGGTTTTCAAACTGCCTCCCAAAACTCACATTCCACCTTAAGCAATCCCTATGCCATAAGTGCTCTATTAGTAAGGGATTGCTTAAGGTGGTATGTGAGTGGAAAGAAAAAGGTTTAAAAACCACTGTTTTAATCATACCTAAATGACTCGTTATGTGCACCGTTTCATAGCTCCAAAGGAAATGGGCCAATGACAATTTTTCTCAGGCAAAATATTTCAGTAACAATTGGGTCTAGAGCAGTGGTAATCAACCTTCCCTTCCCACTCACATACCAGCTTAGGCAATCCCTTACCAATCACAGAGCACTCATGGCATATGGATTGCTTAAGGTAGAATGTGAGTTTAGGGAGGCAGTTTGAAAACCATTGATCAATCCTAAGCCCGAATGATATTCCATATCACTCTATATTTCCTCACGCAAGTACCTGTTCAGGTACCTTGTAACTGTTCCTGCTTCCATCACCTCTTCTAGCAACTCATTTCAGATATCAACTATTCTCTATAACAAACTTACCTTTCTGATTCTCTTTAATTCTCTTCCCTCTATCTTTAAGTTTTCACCTGGCATTTCTTTGCCTCCTTCTCAACAAATCTATATCCTGTCATAATCTTAAAGAACCTTTTCACTGTCCACTAGACTATCAATTTAGTTATTAATCATGCCATGACATTCATATCCATATCATTCATATATATGGCAAACAACAGGAGATCCATTGCTGATCCCTGCAGCAAACCACTGGCTTCTGGTCTCCATTCTGAAAATTAACTGTCCATTAACACCCTCTGCTTCCTACCATCAAACCAATTCTCAATCCAATTGGTTAGCTCAAACTAGATCCCACGTGTCCTAACTTTTCAGATCAGCTTTGTCAAAGGCTTTGCTAAATTCCATGTGTATAATGCCTACCATCCTGCCCTTGTCGTTCATCTTGGTCACCTCTTCATAAAACCATGTTGCATGTTTTGTTTTCACATAGAGTGCAACCGCTTCATTGAATTTGTCATTTTGTTGGAAACTTATTTGTTCACAAGATATTAGAGGAGGAGGGGACTGATTTTATTTCCACTTCAGATGTTGCTCGATCTCTACTAAGACCAAATAACAAGCATTTTTTGTTATCATGAAGGGATCATGAGATAACACTAAAAAAATCAGTTCTTAAGAGTGTCACCATAAAATTGATCAAAGAGCAGTAAAATATTTCAGTCCATTGTTTTAGTTACTCTCCAAGGATGGGGACTCAGCTTGTGCCATGTGAAACATATTAATGTTGGCTTGGGATATTTTGACTAGAATTCATTGCTTATTACCAAATACTGCACTTAAATTCTTCAATTTTACACTGTAAACCATAAAATATCTTCTCAAAAAGATTTCAAGTGTCATGTGAATTGGCATCACATTAAAAGATATGGCAGGGTTCCGACCCAAAACAACAACAATCTTTTTGCCTCCCTAGAGGCTGCTTTGATCTGCTGAGTTTTTCTTGCAGTTTATTTTCCTGCTCCGGATTCCAGCATCTGCAGCACTTTTTTTTTGTCCCCATGTTGTGGATTTGTAACTGCTTTCATTTGTGTGAATTTCCCTCCCTTAGCCTCTATTTGTTGGCAGTGTTGGACAATGCCATAATGAAAGCAAATCTATCTGGAGCATCAGATCCTGCTACATGATAGGTTTGTGTGCAGGATCCTGTGGTAAATAAATGATGACATCAGAACACTAAATACAATTTATAACTCAAACCATTCACTAACATATTTGTTTGTTTGCTGTTTCTCCCAAAGATTGGCAGCCATGCAGCACTATGGCGTCAATGGTTATTCCCTTCACGCCATGAACTCTCTGAGCGCAATGTACAATCTCCACCAGCAGGCAGCACAACAAGCTCAGCATGCTCCTGACTATAGACCGTCTGTCCATGCACTGACTCTGGCAGAGAGGCTGGCTGGTAAGATACTTATGTCAGTTCCTTTGAATTCAAAATTTCTCTTAACACTTCCAAATATTCAGAAATGCTGCAAAAATGGCTTTGTTTGAAAATGATTAGTGCTGGCAACAGGGTCAAAGACAGCAGCATAGAAGGATGTAGCGAGTCAAACTCCAATGACTTGTGTCAATTCTGATCTCCAGAGTTGTCTATCTGTAGTTTTCATGTTCTTCCTGTGGCTGCATGGGTTTCCTCCTGTATCCCAAAGACATGTCGATTGTTGGTTACTTTGCCAGTGCAGATTGCAATTAGTATGGAGGTAAGTGGTAAAACTGTGGAAAAGTTGATGGGAATGTGGGGAGAATGAAATGGAATCAGAGCAGGCGTAATGTAAATGGGAACACAAATCTGTGCTGTATCTCTCAATGATTCAACTTGCTTGCCAACAGTAGCAGAAGCTGAATTGCTCGCATGGAAATGTCTTCCAGAAGAGCAGCCAAGATGGTACTTTATTAAATGTTGGTTAAGCCACAGCTGAGTACCATGTATAGTTCTGGTCACCACATTATAGGAAGGACATGCTTGCACTGAAAAGTGTGTAGAGAAGTAGAGAAGATCCAGCAGAATGCTGCCTGTTTATTCAATTTTGAGGAGATTTTGGATAGACTGGGCTTGTTTTCCTTAGAACAAATGAGGTTAAGATGGATCTTGTAAAAGGTTTATAAAAAAAGAGGCACAGCTAGGGTAGAAATCAACAAATGTTTGCCTACAGCTGAGATATCTAAAATCAGAGTCGTCGGTTTAGATGGCGTTTGAAGCAGAACTTTTTCACTCAGCTGATGGTTGCAATCTGAAGAGGACTGCCTAAGTAGGTGGTGAAGGCAGGTACTCCTAAGATACTTCACTGAAGCACTTGAATTGTCAGGGCAAAGGCCAAATACTGTAAAATATCAAGGTAATTTTCAGATGTGTTTGCCAATGAGTCAGAAAGGATCAGTTAACCATTGAAAGACTGCACCAGATTTTGCTTTCAAGTTACTTTGTGTTTGGATAACACAAAATCAGATAGGAGGGCTTTGTTGGAAGAAGGGTTGACACAAGAATGTTAATGCCATAGAGATGGAAATTGGTGGTCTTTTAAGAGAGAGGATAGGATGGTGGACTAACAGATTAAGACTGACATGAATATACATTTATATTGATGTTGCATAGCTAGCACAGGTGCAAAAGAAAAATGAACACAATACTGTGTCATCAACATACTTGTGGAAAGTAAAGTCATTTGCAAATCTTGCTATGAAGTAGTCTAGAAGGAGGCAACCAAGGTATGTCTTATGACAACTTTGAACTCAGATGGGATGAGGAAGAAATATCATTATTAGGGCTGCTCTGGCCATAATAAAAAAAGATAATAATAAGATCAATCAGGTGAAATCTTACAGCGGCCCAATGAATGTGATGCATTAGAGACCAATGGTGTAGTCAACATTGTTGGAAGATGAAGGGATGTTATTATGTATGTCATTCTCTTTAACAATAATATCAAGATGGTAGTAAAATAGATATACAGAAGCTGTTGTCTTGAGCAAACAATAAGATGGACTGACAATTTCTTTCCATTGATGCTGCTTGACCAGAGTTCCTTCAGCTTCTTTCTTTTTAATTCTTTTTATTAAACATTTTAAAAGTAAACAATTCATGAGGAGAATAGAATACAGAAACATCAACAAATTGCAATGCATAAATACAACATGTAACATTATATCATATTGAACAATATAATCCCTTTCTCCTCACTTAAGAATATTTCAAAAAAGAGGAAAAAATGTTATGAAAAAACAATCTAACCTATCAAAATTTAAAAAACAGCAATATTAAAAAAAAGGCTGGGCAGCCTAAACTGAGAATTTACTATATCAGATCAATACAAATTATTTATCATGTCTTTGCCAATAAAACAAACCAGAAATCCAAAACAGTCTTGAGGGTAAAGTCAAATACAAATGAACTCATACGAAAATGGTTTATAAAAAGACGTCCAGGCTCTTCAAACTTAATGGAATTATCAAAAGTGCAACTTTTTTTCTAAACTTAAACATGACATAACTTGTGAGAGCATTGCATCAAAGTAGGTGAATTAGGATCTTCCCATTGAAATAAAATGGCTCTTCTGGCCAACAGTGTAGTAAAGGCTACAACCCGATGAGCAGAAGTGGGAATTCGGCCCACTTCTGGAACTATAATTCCAAAAATAGCAGTCAATGGATTAGGTTGCAATCTAATACCCAGATAATTGACAAAGTCTTGAAAATATCTGTCCAATACTTCTCCAATACAGAGCAAGACCAAAACATACGCGTTAGTGTGGCCACTTGTGATTTACATCTATCACAATTTAGTAGGACTAACATTAGGAAAGATACGAGCCAATTTAACTTTAGATGTATGAACCCAATGGACCACTTTAAACTGAATCAATGTGTGATGAGCACATAATAAAGAGGTATTAAACATACCAAAAAATGTTTTCACTAAGTTCCTCTGGGAGAAGTGGCTGAAGTTCCAATTCCCAAGGTCCTCTAATTTTATCATTAGAGAGTTATTGCAATTTTAATAAATTATTGTAAATATTACCTATTAAACCCTTATGGGAAGGATTCAAATGAAAAAAGTGTATCAACCAAATCCAGTTAATTTGATATAGGAAAGTTAGGTAGTATCTTATTCAAAAAGCTTTGAACTTGAAAACATCTAAAATAATGTTAGATATCATATCAAAAAACATTAATCATCCACCTATAAAGAGATCCCAAAAATAGACAATTCCTTTGCTTTTCCAAAAAGAAAAAGGCTTGATCCATTATAGACGATGAGGAAAAAAATAGTTGAGATAAATAGTACTAGATAAACTAATTTTTTTTAAATAAGAAGATTGAAACCAAATCTGTAACGTATGTTTAAATGTTGGGTTAAAGCTATGTCTACTAATCTTAGAAATTGTAAAAGAATGAGCAGCTCCCAATAAGGAAGCGAATGAATACCTCAGTACAGGTTTCAATTCCAAATCTGTCCAATGAGGATGTTCAGGTTTGTCAGAATATACCCAAAAAATAATATATCGAATATTAAATCTAAGATTAGGTAAAGCCATACCACCGTCTTTCTTTAATTTCTGCAAATGAAATTTACTCAACCTAGCATTCTTATTATTCCACATATAAGAAAATATTTTAGAATCAATATTGTCAAAAAATAATTTAGGAATAAAAACTGGAACTGCTTGAAATATATACAAAAATTTGGATAAAATTATCATCTTGATAGCATTTATATGACTGATTAACATTATGGCCAATGGAGACCATCTAGAATGTGTTTGTTTCACATAGTCAATCAAAGGGAGAAAATTCCACTTGTATAAATCTTTAACTTTAAATTTTTAGTGATCTTAACCCCAAAGTATGTAAAGTGTTTTTTTTACCACTCAAAAAGGTATATGCCCACAGATAGGTACATGTATATTCATTGGAAATAGTTCACTCTTGTGTAGATTCAATTTATATCCTTAAAAAATACTGAAATGGGAAACCAAAGACAGCATTGAAGGAATAGACATCTCAGGATCTAAAAGATAAGATACCTTATGAAGTACATCCCCACTGTTAATACCCTGGATATGACTGGAGTCATGAAGTGGTATCGCTAAAGGTTCCAAGGCTAGGTTAAATAATAAAGGTCTTAATGGATAACACTGTCTAGTTCCTCGAAACAGATTTTAAAAAAGAGGATTTTTGATCATTAGTAATTATGCAGCAACGGGAGCATGTGATAGATCAAATTAACCCATGAAATCTTTCCAAAATTTCAAACAGATATTTCCATTCCACTCTATTGAGTCTTTTCTGCATCTAATGATACCCCACGTTCCAGAATTTTATTCATTAACCTACGATATCAAAATACGAATAACGATTCTTTATAAATCCTGTTTGGTCTGTAGAAATTATCTGAGGAAGAATATTTCCCAATCTGAATGCTAAAATCTTAGAAAGAATTTAGGTTTCAGCATTCAACATTGGTCTATAGGAAGCACAATCTAAAGGGTCCTTATCTTTCTTAGGAATTAATGAAATTGATGCTTCGTAAAATGTCTGCGGCAAAATTCCAAGAGATACAGAATCGTTAAAAACCCGACACAACAGAGGTGTTAGTATGTTAGCAAAGTATTTACAAAACTCAACAATATAACCAATTCCTCCAGCTTCTAATTGTTTGTTTTCACAAGAAGGTGTGACTTTGTTCATAGTGATGTCATTTTTCACCAAGTACTGTAGACCAGATGTATCACACCAGATTATATTGGGAGATTTTTATCTGTCTACAGGGAGAGGTTTAATAGTATTTAATTCTAACAATGTACAGTCAAATCACTCCTTAATTGGGAGTTTATATCTACCAGTGTAATGAATAAACAAGTAGTCAAAAAGGAAGAGGGAAAAATAAAGCATTTCAAGTAAATGGATTGTATCAAGATAACAAAAAAAAACTCTTCTACTCCTCACAGATGACCAGAGTTAAGAAGATAGAGGGAATGGGTAGTGTTCAGGGAGGCTAGGGATATATTTTCTGAACAGGATGGCTGTATGAATATTATAAAATAGAAATATGAAAAAAAAATAGGCAGATGTGTGGTTCTTATTATGGAACAATCATACCAGAAAAAAAAACACTCAAGTTCCATAATGAAGTTTTTCCTGATTCCTGATGAAGGGCCCAGGCCCGAATTGTTGGTGACCCATTACTTCCTACAGATGTTGCGTGATGTGTTGAGTTTCTCCAGCACTTTTGTGAATTGCACTTGACTCCAACATCTGCAGATTTTCTTGTTTAACTCCAAAATTGAATAAGGTTGCTTTCCAGGTTCAACCAGGGGCCCTCTTTATCTTGCTGATAGATACTAAGCAACCCATGGTATCCTTCCAAGAAAAGTACGAATTTCTTCCTATATTTGCCTCTATTTTTCCATGAACAACATTCCCTGATAAGGTAAACTGCCTTGTCACCTCACTGAGGGTCATCTTGGAACACAAAGGTCTTTGTCACTGCACATTTGTAAAGATACCCACTGCTATGAATATTATTAGATTAACAATGAAACTGAGATGTGCGAATCTACATTCAACAAATATTTCCTGTCCAAGTGACTGCTATGTGGACATTCTGACTCCACCCAGTTTCATACAGTTTGAGTCATAGAAATGGGCATCAAGGAAACAGGCCCTTCTGCTGACTATATCAGTATTAGCCCTTATTCTATCCACACTAATCCCGCTTTCCTGTATTAATTCCATGCCAAATACAAGAATGATCTGTCAATATATCATATAACACCACTTACAAAATTGAAAAGTTTCAACTTCTGAAGTTGGTGTTGAATACCAAAGGATTGATCGTTTTCCAATAGCTTTAGTGATGAAGTGTTCCTTCTGCAGGTTGGTCCCAAAACCACCTCCTGTCAATAACCAGTCTACAGACACCTCATTAACAGAGTCAATAGGCACTTTTTTCAGCAAAGTTTCTGCTCTGGTGGCAGTGTAAAAACATCAGAACAGAATTTCTTATGCAAATTCCATCCCGTAATTTTTCCACTTGCACCCCACACATTTTTACAGAGCGGCTGGAGTGTAAATTGATTGCAGCCACTCTGTAAGAAATAGGCCTAATGAATACAATGTTCTCCCTCCGACAAACTCTGCAACACAGGAAGTCTGTGTAAAAATGCCCTAAATATGCCTCTTTGTAAACGACCACATCAGGGCACACCTGAAGTAAGTATGCTAAGTTTTTTTCAGAACAATTCTGAAGTTTCTATGTAAAAATGTCCAGTGTGATTAATCCAGTGATTTTGGAAGAAGACAATGGCACTCATGTGGGCCATGGGAATGTTACAGGGATGATTTGAGAGTTGTACACAAAGCAACCCTTCAGGCATTCAACTGGGAGTACCATGGGCTTCATTGCATATGAATAGGGGATGACAAGTGATTTAGTGAAGAACGGTCAATAATGCAAAAGTTTGTTAAAATCGTGCCTCTCCCAATAATTAAACTATTTGTGTTTTTCTTTTCCAACGGCTGTGCATTTCAAGATATTATCCTTGAAGCAAGGTACGGCTCCCAGCACCGTAAACAGCGTCGCAGTCGGACAGCCTTCACTGCCCAGCAACTAGAGGCACTAGAGAAAACCTTCCAGAAAACTCACTATCCGGATGTGGTGATGAGGGAGAGGCTGGCCATGTGCACCAACCTGCCTGAAGCAAGAGTACAGGTAAAGCCATCCCATTTCTATTGTACTGCCTCCTGTTCGTGAAATAAAAACACACAGAAATGTTGGAGGAACTCAGCTAATCTAACAGCATGCATGGGAGGTAAAGATATGTTACTGATGTTTTGGGCCCAAGCCCTTCTTCAAGGTATAAGCGAAGAACAGGAAGACATCTGAATAAAGACTGAAAAATGTTGGAATAAGTCCAGAGCAACAATCAAAAGGTGTTAATTGGATATGATAAGAGGAAAGGTGAGAATTGATTTTGGCTCTGTGAAAGGAGACAGAGGGAAAAAGGAAGCGTGTGTGTGTGTGTGTGTGTGTGTGTGTGTGTGTGTGTGTGTGTGAGAGAGAGAGAGAGAGAGAGAGAGAGAGAGAGAGAGATGGGGAAAGGCAATGGGGGAGGGGAAGAAGGGGGGAGGGGTGGTTAATGGAACCCAGAGAGAAGTCGATAACAATACCATCTTGTTGGAGGGGGCTCAGATGGAAGATGAGGTGTTGTTCCTCTAATTGGCAGGTGGTCTCAGTCTGCCAAAGCATGCTTCCATGAACAGACATGTCAGCAAAGGAATGGGATGGGGAAATGAAATAGGTGGGCACTGGCAGAACATGCTATTGTGGCGGATAGAATCGAGCTGCTTTTACTACCTCTGGACACTCCTATGGATGTTGCCTAACTGGTTGAGTTCCTCCAACATTTCTGGGTGTTTTTACTACAATCACAATTTCACCCTGTTCTTGAGATATCTGATTAATAGCCATTGTACTTTCACCACCTTTAAACAAGCAAAAGTAACATATTGGATCAGGAGCAGGCCATTCAGTTTCTCAGACTAACCAGGTCATTAATGTGCTGAGAAAGGGTCCAGGCCTAAAAAAATCTTTGGTTCCCCTTCTGAAGGACCTTTGTCATGGATAAACATACATTCAAACAACCAAGTCAATAATAAAGCATAATAAAAAAATTATAGAGAAGACTATATCTATAGGGGGGAAAAAACCTAATAGGGCTAACAAGTCCCCAGGACCTGATTATCTTCTTTGAGGTTTTCAAGAAAGTAGTGCAGAGTAGTGGAAACTCTGGTACCAAAACTTTCTACATTTTAGAGAAGTCCTGGATGGTGGAAGATGGCGAATGTGAAGTGCCTGTTCAAGAAAGGAGTGAATCCGAAAGTAGGCAAACAGTAGGCCAGTTGGTCTATTGTCTGTCGCAGTTAAGGAGGTAATAGCAGGATGCTATCAAGCAGCATTATAACATGATTTTGGGGGTTTTTTTTGAGGATATAACATATAATGGGGTGCTATTAGGTGTAATGTATTTGGATTTCCATTAAACTGGGTAAAGACTAATTATGAAGGGATGAGGCAGGAATTGGTGAGAGTAAATTGGAAACAGGTGTTTAAGGGTAAAAGCACAGAAGTAATCTGGAGGAAGTTTAGGGACCACTTGTGCAGGGTTCAGGATAGGTTTGTCCCACTGGGACAAGGAAAAGATGGTAGGAAAAGGGAACAGTGGCTGACAAAACAAGTCAAGTAACTAGTCAAATAGAAGAAGGAGGCATATGTTAGATATAGGAAGTGGGAAACAGGTAGGGATCATGAGAAATATGTGGTAGCCAGGAAGGAGCTTAAGAAAGGACTTAGAAGAGTCTGAAGGAGGCATGAAAAGACCATGGCATGTAAGATTAAGGAGAACCCTGAAGCCTTCTATGCATATGTAAAGAACAGAATGATGGTGAGAATGAAGGAGGGACCACTAAAGGATAAAGGAGGTATCAAGTGCCTGGAGGTGGTGGAGGTCCTAAATTAATACTTTGCATCAGTATTCACAAGAGAAAAGGACCTTGATCACAGTGAGGTCAAAATTGAACAGGCCTGTGGACTGGACAATTTGGAGATTAAGGAAGAAGTAGTGTTGGATTGTATTAAAAACATCAAGATTTATGTCTTCATGGGGAGATCCATTATACTCCAGATTTCCATGGGAAGTGAGAGAAGATATAGTTGGGGCAGTAGCTATGATCTTTGAATCTTTTTTGGCTACAGGGGAGGTGCCGATGGATTGGAAAATGGCAAATGTAGCCCCCTTGTTTAAGAAATGTAATAGGGAGAATCCTGGGAATTATAGACCTGTGAGTCTTACATTAGTAGTGTGCAAACTATTGCAGAGGAATCTTAAAGATAGGATCTATGAGCATTTGGAGAAGTACAGTCTGCTCAAGGATAGTCAACATGGCTTTGTGAAAAGAAGGTCATGCCTCACGAACCTAATTGAGATTTTTGAGGAAGTAACAAAAGAAATTGATGAGGGTAAGGTGGTAGATGTGGTTCCATGAGAGACTCATCCAGAAAGTCATGAGACATGGGATCAGTAGAACCTTGGCTGTGTGGATTTTTTGAAAAATAGCTTGTAGGTACCAAGCAGAGAATAGCAGTGAAAGGTAAGTATTCTGCCTGGAGATCTGTGACTAGTGGAGTGCCATAAGGATCTGTTTTGCGACCCCTGCTCTTTGTGATTTTTATAAATGACCTGGATGAAGAGGCGAAAGGATGAGTCAGTAAGTTTGCAGATGACTCAAAGGTTGGAGCTGAAGGTTACAAGAGGATAAGACAGGATGCAGAGATAGGCAGTAAAGTGGCAGATGGAGTTCAATGTGTGAGGCAATGCATTTTGGAAGGAAAAATCAGAAGACTGAGTACAGGGTTAATGGTCAATTACTTAAGAGTGTGGATGAACAGAGGGACCTTGGGGTTCAAATCCAGACATCCCTCAAGGTTTCCGCACAAGTTGTTAGGATAGTTGGAAGACCTATGAGATGCTGGGCTTCATTAATAGGGGGATTGTGTTCAGGAATAGAGAAGTAATGTTGCAACACTACAAATCTCTGGTAAGACCACACAAAGTATTGTGTTCAGTTCTGGTCACCTCTTTATAGGAAGGATGTGGAACCTATGGAGAGGGTGGAGAGGAAATTTACTAGGATGTTGCCTAGACTGGAAAGCAAGTCTTATGAGGTGACAGAGCTGGGACTTTTCTCTTTAGAGCATTGATGGAGGTCCACAAGATTATGAGAGTCATAGATAGGGTGGACAGCCAGCATCTGTTTCCCAGGGCAGGAACAGCAAACACCAGAGGACATATTTATTAAGTTAAGTGAGGGAAGTTTAGGGGAGATATCAGAGGTAAGTTTATATATATATATACACAGAGAGTTGCGGCTGCCTGGAATGCCTTGCAGGGCTGGTGGTGGAGGCTGAAACATTAGGGGCATTTAAGAGACTCTTAGGCACATGGATGAAAAGAAAGTAGAGGGTTACAGGATAGGGAAGGTTTAGTACTTTTTTGAAAGGAATATATGGGTTCAGCACCACATTGAGGGCTGAAGGGCCTGTACGGTGCTGTAGTATCCAATGTTCTAAGTTGTTGAGTGACCTGCAGAGTTTCTCCAGCATATTTGCACTTGACCCCAGTGTCCGCAGACTTTCTTGTTTACCTCTTTTGGTCAATTATTCAACAAGGTTGTGGCCAACCTACCTCAAGCAGCTTTGCTCCTCACTATCCTCCCACTCCCCTATCCATCTACTATCCAGCAATCTATTAAATCATTTTTCAATGCAATGGAAGACTAAATCTCCACGTTTGGAGAATTTCAAAAGGTCTTCTTTCCACCCAGTGAAGATCTTTCTCCTGGTTTCAGTTTAAGTATTGTAGAGCCATTTAGCATGGAAGAGGTCATTCGGCCCAAATTTCCCTGTGGATCAAGTTGGCGTTCTGGATTAGTCCCTTTTCCCTGCATTTGACCCAGTCCCCACTGTCTAGCACAATTTGAATGTTAGTATGGAGTGAAACATAAAACTTTGCACATTGTAGTAAAACTACAAAAATTCTAGAGGAACTCAGCAGGCAGGGCTCAGGCCGGAAACGATGGTTATATATATTTTTTAAAATCTGCTATGGACGTTGTGTGACCTGCTGAGTTCCTCCAGCATTTGTTTTACTTGAATTCAAATGGGTAATTTTTTTCTGATTTTCTGACGGGGGCTGGGGTGTACATCAGTGGAGGGGTTAGACCCGTGGTTGCCAGATGTGCTCTGTGGTTACTGGGGGACTATTTAAGGTGACATGTGAGTAAAAAATAAAAGTTGAGAACGACTGGATTCACTTTTTCCATGAGTACCCTTTCCCCTCACCATCCCCATCACATTCCCGCTTCTACCTCGCTCGCGTCCCAATACTTTAATGGGTAGAAATGCTTGTTGAGCAATCAATAGTCTTCCCATTTTGTTCCCACCTTGATGAAGGAGCATTGGTTGTGCGTGTGTGTCTCTCTCCCTTTGCTATGCGTGACCTGCAACTCACCGTTTCTGTGTTCGTTTTAGGTGTGGTTTAAGAACAGACGCGCCAAATTTCGAAAGAAGCAACGCAGTCTGCAGAAGGAGCAGCTGCAGAAACAAAAAGAGGCCGAACTGAGCCAGGATGTACCGAAAGCAGAGAAACCAGCCACAGAAACTCAGAGCTGTTCGGAAGTCAGCGAGCCACACAGTGCTGGCAGCGAGCCGATCAACATCGAACTAAATGTCACGTCGGCCGAGCAGTCAGACACTGAATCATCCGCAGAGGAGCAGATGGAGAGAGACCGAGAGTTCAAATCCCCCACCGACGAACTCAAGCAGGACAAGGACTGCAGTCCCGAGAGCAAGGCAACGCCCTGCAAACGGGGAAGCCCCAAATCAGGTAAATAGAAGACTCCACGTCGTGGTTAGGAGTGGGCGAGAGTGAGAGGGGTTGGAAAACGACCGTGTCTTGATACCAATTCAGTCAAGGCCGAGTTAAACTGGAAAATCTGCGAATGCTGGATCCAGTACAACACACCGAGGAAACTCAGCAGGTCACCCAGCATCTATATAAAGTAAAAGACAATCAACTTTTCGGCTTGATGCCTTCGCCGGGAGGGTGGAAAAACAGGTAGAGGAAAGGATATAAGCTGAACGGGAGACAGAAGCTGAGAAGCGATCTGAGAGAAGGGGTGGAAAGGGGACAGAGGGGGCAGGGAAAGGGAGAAACCAGGGAAGGGGGTTAGCAGAAGTTGTTGTGGGTATCGCGTTTGTTGGAGATTACCGAGCACCTGAATGTGCTGTCTCCAGGGAAAGCCCCGAGAATGACCATTGAAGTATGTGGATGAGTTGTGAATTGCTTTGAACATAGCACAGGGACAACCTGAACAGGAGTAGAATTAGGCTGTTCAGACCAATTCAGTCTATCCCGCCATTCCGATCGTGGTTGAGTTATTTTTCCCGCTTTCAACCCTATTTTCCTGCATCTCCCTTTGATGCCCTTATTCATCACAAAAGAACAATCAACCTCTGTTTTAAATGGACCCAGTCACTTGGCGTCTGGGGCCATCTGTGGCACGAATTCCACAGATTCTTCACCCTCTGTTCGAAAGGGGTTCTGAGGTTTTCCTACTGCTGGAAACATTTCGGCCCATTAGTCCGTCCCGCCCAATTAACTTGCACCTCCGGGACGTTTCCAACAGTGGGAGCAAACCCGGGCAAAAACCCAAGCAGACACGGGGAGAATGTACAAATTCCTTAAAAGACGGCGAGGGATTCGCACCCAATCACTGGCGCTGTAAAGGCGTGGTGCTGACGGCTACGCCAACCGAGCCGCCCCACTGACACTGGCTACTCAATTTAGCCCTTTCACTATTCGATATGTTTCCCTCGTCCTCCGGGGAAAACGGCTCCTCATATGTTAACCTTCTCATCCCTGGGATCATTCTCGTGAACCTCCTATGAACCCTCTCACCCTGGGGTCATTCTCGTCAACCACCTCTCCAATGCTTTCACGTGTCTGTGCCAAACATGAAATCCAACTCAAACCAAAGCTCTGCTCCTTGCACCTGATAGCACTCCGTCCGCCACCTTCACATTCATGTGTCTATGTAGAAGTCTCTCAAATGCTCCCAATCTATATCTGTTTCCGCCACTACTCTGGGTAGCCGATTGTAGGCACAGTGCAAGCTATTTGGTCCGCACGTCTACTTTTCCATTTCCTCTTCCTCAGCTTCAAAGCACCTCCCACCGTGCGTGACACATTTACCCTGCGAAAAACATTCTGTCTGTCCACTCTATCAAGGCCTTTAGTTTGAAATAAACCTGCCTCTTCTTCCCATTCACGGTGTTGCCCCTCAAAGGGAATAGGAACCCTTTGGTTAACTGTTTTTACACACAGAGGGTGGTGAATGTGTGGACCAGACGTCCGGAGGAGGTAGGTGAGGCAGGTACTACTACAACGTTCAAGAAACGTTTGTACGGATACACGAATAGGATAGGTTTCGAGGGGTATGGGGCGGGTGGGACTAGTGTGGATGGGACATTTTGGTTGTTTAGGGCACGTTGGAACGATCTTCCAAACCGTAATTGGTGACCGCTCCACTGGCCCTTTAATTTCACGTGGATTCCAGTCCCTTAATCCTTCCACCTGCTTCGAGATGGACTTCCAATAATCCTCAAAGTGCTGGTTGGAATTAAAGTGAGATGGCATTCCCTACGCTTGGGTTAAGTTCTGACCCAAAGCTGACTTCATCCCGGTTCCAAGGCGTCTCGTCACCATGTCGCCAAACAATCAATCTACCCAGATTGGACAGTCCTCGCCTTGCTCATTGTTTTAAAATCTTTCAGATTCCAAAAGCCGAAACCATGACTGCCTCCACATGCTTGTTCTGCGGTCAAATATAACTGGCGTAACCTTCAATTCTCTCCCCTAGAACGGGTTTACAAGTACTGTACGATAGTTTACCCATTGGGATGAGGGTAAGAAACGGGAAAGTGGCCCCTTTTGAGGTTGGTCGTGGGGAATTAAAATACTTCCACTGATCCAAAGCCTACAACTTGGTGTAGCAGGGGTCAGAATGAAAAGAAAGAAGAACCCGGTCGGGAAGGGTGGGGGGGTGGGTAGTGGTTAGTGTTACTTTAATTAAACTACGAAGTGTGAGTTTGGTTTTTATTGGGGTTGCTGCGTGCCCTTCCTGTGAAATGGATGGTCGTGACTAGGGAAAATGTACGAGATCATTAGAAATTGGGGGGTGGGGGGGGGGGGGGAGGGGGTGAAATTACAATCCTGCTTTATGCTTGATTCAATGCCGTTCTTCTCAACTGCTCTTCCAACCTGCAGCCCTGTTCGTCTCTCGCGGTCATAGATTTTGGCGAGCTCGCCACTTTAATTGTTCGAAATCCCAGCTAATGAAGTTGGTGGTTGAAAAGGTTTGGGTGGGATTTTCTGCTCAACTTTCTGGCGTCAGTGTCACTTTGATTTTGATCAGATAAAGATCTTATTTCCAATTATTAGTTTTCTGACAGCTCGCCAGGTTTCAAATGCCGACGAATGAAACTACCGGCTGTCAGCACTGATGAGTTCTTTGTTTGACTACAAAGTGCTGTGATTTCCAGGTGCGTTTAAGCAGTGCAATGTTTAATTATAAATCGCTGCAGCCCTGAACGTGGAGGAACTTAAATGCCCTCTAACGTGGACAATCTTTAATTCAGATTTGAGTGGCAATTCCCCCCTCCCTTCCCCCCCCCCCACCCCCACACAACATCCAAAGGTTTGTCTTTCTGAATATTGCAGCCTCCAGTGTTTCGATTCTCATTCTAACAACGCCCCCACTCCATACCGCACACCTACACCATCCTTCTGAGGCAATCCGCCTAAGTCAAGAGGAACTTGCTTCTGGTACGTTTTAATGGGTTCCCAGGTGACTGATGAGATTAATGCAGAATTTTCCAAATATTCCGCACAAGGCCTGACAGGACGGGTGGGTAGTTCGTAATGTCCCGCGCATCTTCCATTCTTGGGCCAGATACATTGTCAATACCATCCCTTACGCTTAGTTTTTTTCAGGAGTTCGTCGGAATTACACATTTCATCAGGGAGACCTTGAGCACATCTTTGATTTCTTTCCCCTGTCTGCCTGATACAATCTTCTCTCTCGAGACAGAGCTCGAAATAAAGTAAAAACACGATGCTGGTGAAACCCAGCAGTCAAATAATGCACAGTACTTTATAGAGCAAAGATAAAGATGCATAACCAACGTTTAGAGCTAGAGCCCTTTATCGAGGTTTGGACAAAATGAGAGCAGGTGACTGAACAAAATGGAAGGGGGAGCACAGTCCCAAACGCAGGGGGTAATGGGTGGCTAAGGGAGGGAACAGCAGCAGACAGGGGGAGGAGGAACAAGAGAGGGAAAGGGTGGGGAGCTAAGGGAAAGAAGACAAGGGGAAATGGGGAGGGAGAATGGAGAGCAGGTTAGCAGAAACTGGAGAAGTCGATGCCATCAGGTTGGAGAGTTCCCAGGTGGAAAATCCAGTAAATTTTCCTCCAATTTACAGGTGATCTTGGTGGGATAGAACATGAGGCCATGGACAGACCTGTGAGTAGGGGAGTGGAACACAGAAATGAAATTGTTGACCACTGAGAGGTCTCTTTCACTGATGTGGACAGTGATGGTGTTCAGCCAAGCGATCTCCCAGTCCACTAAGGGAGCACCAGATGCAGTAGATCACTCCGGCAGATACTCAAGTGAAGTGTTGCTCCACTTGAAAGGTCTGTTTGGGGATCCGGACTGTGGGAAGAGAGGAGGCGTGGGCGCAAGTGTGGCACTTCCTGCGGCCACTAGAGATTGTGCGGGGGAGGGGGGGTGGATGGTGGGGGGGGGGGGGTGCGATAAATGCATGAGGGAGCAGAGTCTATGGAAAGCAGAGAGGGGTAGAGAAAAGATGATGTGTCTGACAGTGGGATCATGTTGTAGGTGCCATAAATTATGGAGGATAAGTCAGATGTGGAGGTTGCTGGGGTGGTAGGTAAGGATCAAATAAATCCTGTGTTTTGCTCCATCTGGGGGCAGAGGGGGCCAGGGCAGATGAGCAGGAAATAGAGGATGCGGGTGAGAGCTGAGTGGTGGAAGGGAAGCTATTTTTGTGGAATGAATGTGTGTTCTATCCAACCAACACCACATACAAAGCTTCCACAAAACTTCCCCTTCATTGCCGTCAACTCAGTCCTCATCCACATCTCTATTTCCTGCTCATCTGCCCTTCCCTCCTGCCCTGCTTATTGCTGGGCCCTCCCTCCTTATCTACCTATTATCTCCTGCCCTTAAGACTGTGCTCCTCCCCACCCCCTACCATTTCATTGGGACGTACGTCGACGTTTTTCCTTACCTTGATGAAGGGATCAAGCCCGAAACATTGCTTATGTACCTTTATCTTTGCTATATAAAGTACGCTGACCTGCTGAATTTGGACAGGAATAAATGGCCACTGTGTCTGCAGACTTTCAGGTTTTACTTTTAGCTCGAAATAAAGTGCTTGTTATGGAGTTTGGTGCCAGGCACATAAATCACTTGGTGTCAAACAGAGCAGTGGGCTTCATTCCTGGGAGAAGACACGGACCTCGGCTCATGAATATGATGGATTGGAGAGAACTGCCTTTGATGGGCGAAGGAAAATGGTGTCTAAATGTCAAAACTGGTACCAAACTCATGGGCCGCCAGATAATGGTAATCATGGTACTCCGAGACTATACAGCAGGTATATCATAAGTCCAGAAAAATGCCAACATATATGCAAGAATAGAATGTTACCAATGCAATAAGGTTCCTTCCACTCCACCATTCTCTCTCCCTCCATATCTTTGGTCAATGCAAAGCTTTCCAGCATTTCAAAATGGGGCGAGTGAAATCTCATTCACATGACAAGTCAAGTTTATTGTCATCTGATTGCACAAGTACAACCTGACTAAACTGCGTTCTTGGTCCTCGGTGCAAAACACGCAGGCATACAACCAGGCATAAGACACATATAGACAAACAATACACGTGGGACAAATATTTATCGATACAAATAAAGAAATAAACGTTGTTTCATGAATATGAGAATCTCGGATGGTTAGTGTGAGCAGTTCCTCTGGTCTTTCAGCATTCTCACTGCCCGTGAGAGGAAGAGGTGGTGCTGGCTCTGATCCTCCTGTAGCACTTTCCCTCTGAGTTTATTGTCAGACGAGGAAGAACTGCCCTTATTTTGTGCAAGAGTCCTCTTCCAACTTCAGTCTCCAAACCAAATAGCAATGAACAGTCGTTCATACTGAGGAGTAAAGAGCTTGTTTACATGAAACAGTTTGCAGTCAACCAGCCTCTATATGCGGGGGTAAAACACAGGATTCTGTTGACACTGGTGGTTAAGTGAAGAAGAAAAAACCACACAAATGCTGGAGAAACCCAGCGGCCTTTATGTAACAAAGGTAAAGATTCATTACCAACGTTTCGGGCTTAGGGCATGAGAGATGTCCCAACAAAAGGGGGGTGGGTGGTGGGGTGGGGGTTGAGAACCGCAGGAAGGATGGAAGGGGGGGGAGGAGTGTAGGGTAGTTGAAGAGAGAAAGGAAGTAGGAACTGCAAGTAGCCTCTATATGCGTTTCTGTGACGAGAGTTACAGTTAGGCAAAGTTCATTCCGTAGCAATCCCCACATGAAGAATCTTGTATGGTCGTTCCCAGTCCTTTACCTGTAATGGAGGTGACACCGGCGTTTGTAAGTTAAATAAGAAAGTCTGCAGATGCTGGGGTAGCATGCAATACACAAACGTGCTGGAAGAACTCAGCAGATCACGCAGCATCCATATATCTGACGAAGGACCCATTTATTCCTGTGGAAGATGCAAGACCTGTTGAGTTTGGTTGCACGGGTGGTGATCATCTTTACGAGGACGAATTTAGGATATATTCTCACTGACTTTGGACGTGTTGGGAGTAGCTCCTCTTAGAACGATTGTTCTCAGGTTACCCATTCAATCTGTAGCCTCGCCCGGTCAAGTCCGATTCTGTTGGAAAACATTCAGCATTTTCATTTCAACCAGTTCAAAGCTGAATGAAGAGTTCGTCGACATACACTGTACAGAAGGCTTACTCGCTGCAGCTTCCCAGACATGTAAAACGCACCACTTAGATTAAATTAACACAAGACGCCACCAAGAAGAAAAAAACCATAACTGATCTTAAAAAGAAAAAAATAGATAGATATTCCCAGTTCGGATTAAATATTAATTTCCCGTGGAACAAGAGCGGAGGTTGAACACAACTGCTTTAAGTGTTGTTTTATAATAATTAAACATTCCGTTTGGTTCACATAATAAGGTTTAATCCAACTAAAATTGTACTTTGTTTCTATTAGATTCACCAATCAACACGACAGGAACGCCGGCGTCCGGCGGTGGAGGTAATGTGGTACAAACCCACTCTTACTCCTCATCTCCCTTGAGCTTGTTCCGACTGCAAGAGCAGTTCCGTCAGCATATGGCAGCGACCAACAACCTCGTTCATTACTCCTCCTTTGACATGGGCAGCCCACCAGCCATGCCATACCTGGGCATGAATATGAATGTGGCCCCCATCAGCTCTCTCCACTGCCAGTCTTACTATCAATCGCTGTCGCACGCCCAGCAAGTGTGGTCCAGTCCGATTCTGCAGGCGTCGAGTGCCCTACCCAATCTCAACAGCAAAACCACGAGCATTGAAAACCTCCGGCTTCGAGCTAAGCAGCACGCAGCCTCTCTGGGGCTTGACAGCTTACCGAACTGACTGCAACAGGATGGGGGTGGGGGTGGGGGGTGGGGGGGGGGATGATCTCCTTCCGAATGAAGACTTACCGCATGGCAGGATATCATTGAATAAGACTAACTTGATGTTGCTAGCTTTGGGAAAAATGCTTTAAAAGCACGCGCAAAAGAGAAATGGAATTGCATATCAATTTCTTCTTCATCAAATTATACGGGAAAGCTAAAACGTGTTCTCTGGTTAAAAACAAAATCCATTTTATTAGTCCAGTTTCGAATGAGAAAGAATCAATGATCAATCCGTTACAGGTAGTACTTTTGGTTACTTTGGATGTTGCACCGTCTATATTGGAAACAATTAAACAATAAATTTTAACAGATAACCTTTCAGAAGAAATGTAATATCAAAACATCCCAACTAAATTATCTCAGCGGGCAGAAACGGAGGAGTTTCCTTCCCATGAACTAATCAACAGCCGTTTACACTGGAAGGTACTGGGCAGGACAGCCAAAGGGAGTTGAATACAACCGGTTGTCATTTATTTTTAAAACGCACTGAACTTAGCATTCCATCTTAGTCATTTTTTTTTAAATAATGTAGCCAAATTCCAGGGGCCGCCTGTCTGCCAGCCCTCAATTTCACATCAACGATGGAAGGAATCAACGGAGGTTTTAGAACAGGTTGTGTTTAAAGTTCATCAGAATTTTTACTTCAGCAAAAATACACATCAGCCCGATTAAAATGTCCTAACCCTAACAGGGAATTTCACGTTACGGCCGCTACAAATATTAATTGATCTTAAAAATTGTATGCAAAGCGTGTTCCCCAATAAACTGGAAATGTTGACAAAAACGATTTAGCTTATCGGCCAGTATAAACTACACTCCGTTCGCAAAAAGAAACTTCTGCATTCAGACAAGTCACAGTTAAATGTTCGAAATCGGGCTTTTTAACCACATTAATTCTGCTGCTTCTCTATTTCTTCGGCACAAATATAAACCCAATGCAATTACTGCGAGACAAGTGGGAAACACATACTTACAAAGTGAAAAGGGACGATTCAAATCATCTGTTTAAAAAGCCTTCCTGAAAATCTCTGGGTCACAGTCAACATCTCAATCCAGGGTATTGATGGGACTTCCCAAAAGAGTGGAGATCTTACATCGCACTATTCCACAAATTGAACCAAGATAATCAATTAGCTTAACCCAATTGGATCTACGTTTTTTAAAGCAACATAAAACTGCATGGGGTGGGGATATGCAGTGCAACAGATTGTCCCTGGCACCCGGGGCTCCCTCCACACTACACTGATTTTTGATTTGATGAAGGGAGTACTCAACAGGATCAGGAAAACGTTCTAAGCTTCCCTGGCATAGAGAACTAATTCCTCTCTTTCCAGTCGATAGAATAAGTTTTCTTATGTACATTTGTGCCAAGGTGGTCAATGTTTCTGGCTGAAGTGCGGGCTAGAGTAACAATTTCAAAATGTTAATCTCGTCTGGATAGAACTGCAAGGATTGAAGTTTTAAATCTGAGAAACAAGTGATTGGACATCATTCCAGATCAGAGAACTCAAGGGTAATGGTGAATGAGATGGTGCAACTTAGGATGTGTTCAAGATGTTGATGTTAAGAGTAAAGTTAGCCAGGGACGTTCGGGTAACTGAGTCAAGAAATAATGAACACATGAATGAGTGTTTCATCAGTACCTGAGATATCCAAATACCAGAGAGCATTATATGGTCCTGGTGGTGGAGAGCTGAAAGTGGAAGTCATCTCTGAATTAAAATAGAGATTTGCAAATTGGTTTGGTGCGAGAAAGGTTCAAGGCGGGTTTGGAATTGAAGCACTGTTATCATCTTGCTCAGTTACTACAGTTTTTGTTAAATTTGGACATACAGCACAGGAACAGGCCATTCCAACCCTGAGTCATGCTACCCAATTTACACCCAATTAACCTACACCCCTGGTACGTTTCAAAGGATGGGAGGACACCAGAGCCCCCAACGAAAACCCATGCAGACGTGTGAAACGTACAAACTCCTTGCAGATGGCAAAGGATTCGAATCCCCAACACAATTGCTGGTGCTGGAAAGGTGTTGGACTATCCACTAGGCCGACCACGCTGCTCCTCAGAGCATCAATTCTCGTGCAAAACTTTTAAAAGATAGGGTCAGAATGCATCCATAAGTTGGTGCAAAACCGTCCACTTTACGGATAGGTTGGTGAATAGAGTTATATAGCAGCAAATGGAACCAGTTAATCACTTTGTTCAGTAGTAGTGTTCCTGTTTTCAGATTACTTTTCATGGACATACCACTGTAATTTTAATCTGAATTAATACAATGGTTTCATGTAAACTTAGCATCAATAATTGATTCTATGATTTCCCCCAGATGCAAACATATTAGGTTCTACATACAGATTCGCTGGTAAAAAATATGTTTGTCCTCATATCGTGTTTAAAATCAATGCATTAAAATCAAGATCCTCTCATGGAAAAAAAAAGAAAAATGGTGTCCCCAAATGTGGACATTATATCAATGAAAATTTTCTAATTATCACAACCTTCAGTTTTCCTGTGCCAATTATGTCCTATGCTCTGGCTGAAAGATCCAGCTTTCATTAAAAAAAATCCATTCTATAGCTCATTATGACTCATTTCTGTGCCATCTTCCTCATCAGAATGATGTGGTGGAAGATGCACAAACTAGGGAAAGAGAGAAGTCTAAGATTCAGCTCTTTATACAGCAATGATCAGTGGACAGGGATATAAATATGCAACTCTTTCATTTTTTTTAAATTTCACTCAAATTTGCAATTTTATTAATTAAAAACTACTTATACCCTTTTTTTCTTGTTTATATCAAATTCCATTTGTGCATATTTGCCTATAAACTAGGGTTGATAATTGGCAGACAAATACCTAGCACCTTTAAACAAATCATGTTTGCTCTTTTAGTAGAGGGATTAAACCAAGTAAACCAAGTAAAATAAATATTATATTTGAATATATTATCCATCAATTCACTACTACTGCCAACAATGTTTTTAATTACGTTCTCAGTTATCTGTTATCGGGAGTTCCTTGAAATCATTGTGTAGCAGAGAATATACTAAATGAAGTGACAAAAGCATTTCCAGGCAAAAGGTAGAACTTACATAGCACATCAATGAAAACTAAGAGAGGTAAAGATTCCATTATTGTCACATGAGCATTAATTACCAAGTTTCTCACTGACATCCTTGTGCATCTAAAATTGTTACCTACACAAGAACCTGGTGAAATTAGTGAAATCAAACATACCCCTTTCAGATCTTGTATTTGAATTGAAATTCAACTCAAAACAATCTTATGGTTTTCATTTGTTATTAATCCAAGTTTCTGAACACATAAACCTAGTAGGAATAAACAGTTACAGTTTTAATGAGAAGGAGGTCACAGGATGAAGATGATTTTTCTTTGGATTTAATCCACGTTGTGACGGTTTTGAAAATGGTTGGTGATAACATAAATTTTACAATAACATAAGTTTAGAGATTTGTTTGAAAGACAGGAGAAATGTGGCTACCAGACCACCCAAACCATTATGCTTAAAACTTAATACTCAATTTCATTCACTTGATTGAAATCAATATTATATGTCACATTAAAAAAAATAGTTGCTTCAGTATCATCCATTTAGATTTGGGACCCAAAACAAACTTCGACCCCAAGGACTGACACCACTGACTTTACTCCACGTATATTCAACTTCCCAACACTAATCTTTGCACATTGGGATGATTTCATGATGTCCGTAGTTTACTGCAGTTCAAATTTCAAAATCGTCCCTTTTCTTAACAACCATAGGTGGAAAGTAAACATGAAAAAAATTTCCTTTACTCATGATAATGTCAGCACTAAGTTTAATAACGCAATCATATGTGTTTTGTGTTGTTGAATTCAGTGTATTTCTGATCGTGGTTGATCCTATGTAACCTTTCATTGAGCTCCATTTTATGTGAAACAATCAGTGAGAGTTCGTACAGTCTTCCTGTTCATTTTCTTCAGTTTGGTGCCTAAAACAATCTGTATGGAGGAAGGGTGTATTTAAAACCACATCTGTGTGTAATCAATTCCTACAGTGATAGAAATGTGAACCAATTAACGACAAGTTATTTGTCAGGTAATTGCTGTACAGATTAAATATTTTTTATTTACATTTTACGGAAGATTAGTGAGATGTGAGTTTGACCCAGGATAGAATATCAAAGAGGGTAGCCATTTTTTGTCACTAATATGTAAATAATGTCTGTTGTGTTGATGAACAGTGTGTTGTCAGTGTTGCCTTACCTAGATGGTGAGAGCATTTTCTCTTTTTTGTTGGCTCCTCAGTAATTGCCACAATTCTATAGAATGTTTGAAAATATATAATTCAAAGAACTCAGAGTCCTTAGCAGCAGACTGTTAAAATGATCGAGTCTACATTAACAGCAAATCTTTTCTTGCCTATCATATACAATATCAATTCACTTTAAAGGTTTTTTCAGGATTTGATCCATATTTAGCAATGTATAGTTTCTATATTCGATTTACCAATGTAGGTTGCAAAGTGGATTTGTTCACTTTGGACGAGAATGATGACACGCACAGATTTTTTTTTTAAAAAGAGTTTTCACATATTCCCCAATACAGTATATAAATAAAACAAGAACATTTATTTATATATCCACTGTCATTACTACACCTTTCAATCTTTGGAAGATACAGGAGATTTGTTCAAACCAGGAAGGTTGTTAATAAGGTTCCAATGTCAACCAGTTTCCACTTGGCACATAATGAGAGGCAGGCCATCTTGCATTCTGCAAGCTTGTTAGATAAAATTATTTACACAACTACGATTAAATCATTAAAGTTTAAATATGTTTTGATTTATCTGTAAAATAAAAGAAATAGATAATAATATCTGCCAAAGAAATTAATTCAGAATGATAGAAGAAATTGCTTTTCACTTCAAAACATTAATATTAGAGAGAATTTGATGACCAATTTATAAATTCTTGATCTATTGGTATTATATTCACCGAGTGGTGACTAAACAATTGCAAATGTCCAATTAACATTAAACTCTTGAAGACAATATCTGGTTTGTAGAACTATTGTTTGAGGAAAGGATAAGTTCAATATTTGAAGAAACAAGACATAATCCAAGGTAATCATTCAGTTTAAAATGTCATAATTTTCAATTAAATTAAGCAATTTCTGCTTCCATATTAACTCCACTGTCGGTGGTTGTTTATGCAGAAGTGAAGCAGTTTTGCACACCATATATTTGACTATTTCATACTCTACTAATTATCAATTAGACTTTGACAACATCTCTCCAAAATTACATGATTTAGTATTAATCCAGCTCCTAGACACGCCAATACCTGGATGAGCAAAACTAAACATATCAAAGTGCCTAATATTTAGTAAAATATTGGGTAATAGAGGGTGAGGACAACATTTATTTATCTAATTAATCTGGCTTTTAATTTAATTTTTTTTTATTGTCTTTTGTAGACAAACACACATTACCAGTTGCTATAACCTGTACCTTAAAAATACCTGCATAAAACTGTTTTCTAAATGCTCCAATGCAAGGTCAATATTGTTTTTAAAAAAAAGACAATAAGATTTAAATTGACCAAGCAATGGAGACATAATTTTTAGAAAGTAGCTGTAATAAAATGCACTCAATTATTGATTCTAGAACAGAAGTTTCCATTAAATATTCAATGTTTAAGGTATAGAAAGAAGAATTTTCCCCAATATCCTTTCTTGCTTATGCATGAAAAGGTAAGAATGAATTTTGAAAATAACATTAATAAGCCTTAATTGGGCCAAAATACTGAAATTCAAAGGTGCCAATGACTCTGGGTACTTTTCGAAACATTAATTGTGATTTGTTTAATTTTTGTAAATAAGTTTCCAGTGATAATCTAGTAAATGAACTGTAGTACGTATTGCCACTGAGAAGCTCGCCTCTTACAAAAAGGGAAAGTGCAAAGCAATTATTTAAATAAAAAATAAAAGTGAGTGAATTCCATTAATTGTATTGTGCTATGTGGCCTTGTAAAATGTTTCATTATAAAGAGCTTTTGCAGCTAATTAGATAACCTGCACTTTGTGAAGGTCACTTAAAATATTTTTTGAAAAAAGGACAATTTTGTTTTTGTGTATGTAATGTATAAATAAAGCAGTCAAGGGCTGAACTCCAGCAGTTCGTTGGCAAATGTTTATTCATGGGCTCATGTTTCCAGAGGTGAAGTCTGTGAAAGCCTCAGTCACCATAGTACGGTCTACAAGACCATTTGTGAATTTGCTTGTTATATAAAAAAAAACACTCACTGAATGTAAAAAAAAACCCCTCAAATGTTTTGAGAAATTTTGTGGACATGTTTTACTGTAGGCACTATAAAAGTTTATTTTGATGATTTTTAATGGGGGATCTGTATTTATCTGAATAGCCACATCATTCTGGATGTATATAAAGCGAGATGTCTGTACCTTATGGTGTCTCTCAGTCTTTCTTTGTTCCTTTCAGAACCACTCATCAATTTTAACTTTGCGTACGTACGGAATGAAATGAAATCATTGTGCAAGTTTCTTCACTTGGGAAACAAGTTTTCTTTCTTTCTTTTCCAATCTTTTTATTATTATTATAATTTATAAACACATACAGTTCAAAGAGATATGAAAAATACATAGTAAATAACGAATTAATACAGAGATGTTAAACAATAATATTGCAGAATAAAAATATATCATAAAAAAATTTTTAGATCAGTTTAGAGTATGAACTATCTCTAAAAAAAGATATAATTAATAAAAAGAGAAAAAAAAAAGAGAGAAAAAAAAACCCCAAAAAGGAAGAAAAAACAAATCTGAATTAAAAACAAGTTTTCAATTCAAATGAATATTGGATCTAGAAAAATCTTACCGCCTCATACTTAGGTCAAGGAACTTTCTAATCCTAAAATGAAAGAAATATTAATTTTAAAATGAACTGATCCTGCATAACAATCTTGACCTGCTAGAAGTCAATGGAAGTTTCTATGTTCCAATTATTGGATATAGTCAACCACCCATTATTGAATCGTTGATTGTAATTTGATTAATCCATTCCATTAAGAGTGTTGCCTTGTGCTTTTCTAACAATATATTTAACAGAAGGAATCTGGCAAAGTTTTTTTTTTATTAAGTTTTGTTGTTTCACCATGGCACCCGTGCCATTAGGTTTGAGTCCTTGAGCTGAACAGCATAGATGCGAGCCCTTCATCTCACTGTATCTGTTCTAACCATCTATTCTAATCACATTTTCCTGCATTAATTCTATATTCTTCTGTTCCTTCCTCAAACAAGTATGTGTATAGATGTGCTTTCAATTATGGTTACTCTTTCTTCTTCCACCACCTCGCCAGGCAGCTCATTCAGATGCCAACTACTCTTTGTGTGAAAAAAAAATGATCCCTCAGATCTCCTTTCAACATACCTGTAAGGTATGCCCTCTGGTTTTTGATACCCACATCATGGGAAAGAGGCATTGATTATCTCTCCTATCTATGTCTCTCCTAATTTGAATATGCCTCCATCATTTCACTCTCCTCTGCATCAATAAGAAGGTGGAAAGGAGGAGGGGTGGGAAAGGAAGAGGAGCATGGGTGAATGCCGGTGTGGGAGAAAGAAGAAAAAAGTGTCAGTGTGAGGTGGAAGGAAAGAAGGTGCCTATTCCTGCATTGCCGCATGCTCCTGGTAGATCAGATTAGGTTTTGCGCTCGTGAGATATGGATCGTGTGTATAGTTTTTCCATCTATTACAAGGTCCCATTTCATTTTTGTGTGACTGTCACTTTAAGGGTTAACAAATCAAGCTGCAACCCTGCAGAGATTTGGAGAGACTGGAGGTGGCAACAACTTGTACAGCATGTACCAACTGCACTACTTTTGAAGAGAAGACAGGAAATGTGCTGCTTTTCCAGGGACACCGGTGGGAAGAGTCATGTGAGAGACACACTTAAAGAAACAGGCACTTGGTCGTCAGCAGCTAACTCTATGACCAGCAGCCAACTGAAAGAGCGCTGTGCTGGAGTGGCTCTGTGTGGTAATGGACTATTTGTTTCTTCCTGTCAGGAGAAGTTTTGATCCCCACTGTGACCAAAAGAAAGAATATTTTTGAAGGGGAATTATTAAACCCCACCATGACCAAAGGAAAGGTAATTTTGAAGAGGACTTATTGAACCTTCTTTGGCTTGGCTTTGCCGACGAAGATTTATGGAGGGTTAATATCCACGTCAGCTGCAGGCTTGTTTGTGGCTGACAAGTCACGATTGCAGCGGTTGCAAGGGAAAATTGGTTGGTTGGGGTTGGGTGTTGGGTTTTTCCTCCTTTGTCTTTTGACAGTGAGGTGGGCTCTGCGATCTTCTTCAAAGGAGGTTGCTGCCCGCCGAACTGTGAGGCGCCAAGATGCACGGTTTGAGGCCATATCAGCCCACTGGCGATGGTCAATGTGGCAGGCACCAAGAGCTTTCTTTAGGCAGTCCTTGTACCTCTTCTTTGGTGCACCTCTGTCTCGGTGGCCAGTGGAGAGCTCGCCATATAACACGATCTTGGGAAGGTGATGGTCCTCCATTCTGGAGATGTGACCTACCCAGCGCACGGCCAAAGGAAAGGTCACTTTGTTTGACACATATCTGGGTAAAGGAATCAGTAGTCTTGCCTCATTGGATCATAACCATTGTGCTGGTCATTTTGACTGACCTTTGCCAGGGTTTTTAGAAACTTTTGGTTTCCCCCATGAAAGGAAAATGGGACCTGTGATAATCACTTGTTTGAAAGGACATTCACTCTGGAAGCAATTTGACCAGGATGTGTGAATTTTCTGCAGTCCAATCACTCAGTCTCTCCCGCCTCATTTGTAATTACTTCTTTGCTTCACTTTAAGAGTCTTTGTGTCAACAACAGATGTCTAAGACTGACTTTGGAATTACTTTCCAAAATTGTGCCTAAGCTGCAATGGTTTGGGGTATCGCACGTGTGCATGCGTGCACACACACACACACACACACACTCACACACACACACACACACACACACACACACACACACACACACACACACACACACACACACACACACACACACACACACACGTCTATTTCTACATAGTTGGGGCTTTAAGTTTAGATAAGGTATTATATTGTTAATAATTAATAATAAAATTGTTATTTTAAAAGTAACACTGTCTTGGCAAATTACTATTGCTGCTGGTCTGTAATGTAACCTAATTGGGGGCTCATCCAGGATCACACCAAAATTGGAGCTTAGTGCTCAATTAATTTTCAATTTGAAGAAAAAAATAATTTAATCAATTTCAATTTTTCTTCCTTTTTGAAAGGCAATTAAAAGGCTTGCGTGTATGTGGAAAAACAGCAGGAATAGATATTGAGGAGTCTTTGGAATTGCTATCATCTGTAGGTTTGCAGAGGGCGAAAAAGAATGAGTTGGTGGATATCACCCAAAAGTTGGGACTTTCCACAGTAAAGCCATCAATGAAAATGGCAGAGGTCAAGAGAGATATAGTTGAACACTATATACCAGTGAGGAAGTTTTGAGAGGTGAAGTAAAACAATTTCCCGAGAGTAAATCCCTTGAGCAGTGGTCAACAAATTGAATTAGAAAAACTTAGCTGTGAGGCAGAGGAAGCAGAGAGGAGAAGGTAGTTTGAGAGAGATCAAAGCCAGTATGAGTTAGAAAAATATTGATTTGAGGAAGCAGAGAGACAAAAGCAGCTTGAGCTAGGAGTTAGAAAAATGTAAAAGGGAGGAAACAGAAAAGGAAAGGGAGTTTGAGCAAGAAATGGAAACTTGACAAGAATCTGCTAAATTAGCGGATGAGAGTGTTTTAACCCATAGGGTTAAGTTTGTGCCAAGTGGAGCTTTCCCGAAGGGTAATGTGGAATATCCATGTAAGTTAGAAAGCAAATCGGAAAGTAGAATTAGTAGCAAAGATGAAAGGAAGCAAGTAAAAGAAAAACCTTTGGGGTCCCCTTTGCCACTATTGTAATAAACCTGGCCACATGATAGCAAATGGTTCCAAGGTGAGAAATAGAGTTCCACCTTCTGGTCCTAGTGAGAAGTTTGTAACCAGTAGGGAGGTTGGATTAGTTCCTCCATTTGATGAGACAAAGACAGATTCCAAATATCTATCCAGCCTCCGCAGTGACTCGAGCTATGAATAAAAAGCTTGCCGGTGCTTACAATCCTGTGCAGCCTGACTTAAAAGGGACTGCGATCTGTGATAGTGCAAAACAGCCTACAGGTTGTAATAACCTGCCAAAGATTTTACCTCCTTTATTGGACCAAAGTTCTGGTGTTAAGCTTGACAGTGAAGATTTGTCTTTGACCTTAAAAGTGTTTATAGCTGGGCAGAACAGTGATCCTGATCTTACTGAAGTGAAAAATTAGGTTCTCGCTGATGATGAAATTAAGAAAGTTCCAATAGGATATTATTTCATGGAAGGTGTGTTAATGAGGAAGTGGAGACCACTTGATATCCCTGCCAATGAAGAATGGGCGGTAGTTTCACCAGGTTGAAGTTCCTAAAGCCTATGGGGATGGAATTTTAACCTTGGCCTATAGCATGCCCTTGGGTGGTAATCTTGGTGTAAAGAAAACTATATATATTATGAAACAATTCTATTTGCCTAGTTTAAGAAAAGATGTAACATTTTGGTGGACATATCACATTTCTCAGGTTGTGGGTAAGCTTAATCACGGTTCCCTGGTGGCTCCTTTAAACCCATTCTTGCTTTTGGTGAACCCTTTTCTAAAGTTATTGTTGATCATGTTGCCCCATTGGCCAAGTCAAAAACTTGGGAATTAGTACTCGTTAACTGTCATGTGTACAGCCTCCCAGTTTCCAAAAGCAATACCACTTTAAAATATTAAAGCTTAAACTGTCAAGGGCTCTTGTTAAAAAAACTTTCACTTTGTTTGGTTTGCCTAAAGAGATCCAATCAACTAGGGAAGTAATTTTATGTCAGGGCAGTTTCAGTAGATAGTTTATAAATTGGAAGCTTACCATATCACGCCGTCCGCATATCATCCAGAATCTCAAGGGGCCTTGGAGAAGTTCCATTTGACCCTCAAAACCATGATGAGAACCTATTGTTTTGAGAATGAGAAGGACTGGGAGGAGGGTGTCCCTTTGCTTTTGTTTGCAGAAAGAGAGTCTGTGCAAGAATCATAAGTGTTAATCCTTTTCCTAAAAAGTTCTAATTCTCCTAGAGCAAAATTTTCAGGCCCTTATGAGATAGAGTCAAAGGTTAAATGAAGTCAACTATGTAATTCAAACACCCAATTGGAGATGTAGAACCCAGAGTTGCCATGTACGCATGTTAAAACCTTATTTTGAGAACTAGGCTGGTGGCAAGGAGCCGTCTTCAGTCACTTGTTGAGAAAACTGAATTTGGTGACCTGAGGCACCACATGCTGACTCTTGTGAGGGTCACTTCACCATTTTCCCAGTTTGTCTGTTTAATTCAAGTATTTTGCAGAATTTGGATGTTGACTTATCTTCAGTCCCATGAAAAGGAACAAATGAAACAGCCACCTTTAAAATTTAGAAACTTGCTTCCTGACGTGCTTAAAAAGAACCCCAAAAACTTGTTGCCAGGCTTATCAAACAACATCCCTATCGAATGAATGTTGAAAAGTGTAAACTGGTAGATCAAGAGATTAAATATATGTTAAAGAATTAGACATTCTACCTCAGAATGGAGTTCACCTTGTGTCCTGGTGCCTAAATTAGATGGGACGATTAGATTTTGCACTGATTATAGAAAGGTTAATGTGGTAACAAAGACCGATGCCTATCCTATTCCTAGGGTGGATGATTGTGTGGACAAGGTTGGAAAGGCTAAATTTCTTACAGAGATGGACTTATTAATAGGTTACTGGTGTGTTCCCCTAATAGACAGACATAGGGATATTTCTGCATTTGTAACCTCATCTCGGTTATATGAATACAATGTTCTACCAGGGACATTCCAAGGAATAGTCAATTCTGTGATTCATGGTTCAGAGCATGCAAATGCATATATTGACAATTTGGTTATGGGAAATGACACCTGGGAAGTACATATCTCTGTGTTAGAGAAAATGACAAACTTTTAAAAGCTAAAAGTAAATTTGGCCATGCTACTGTGATTTATCTCGATTATGTTGTTGGTCAGGGCAAGTTGGTGCCTGTTCAGGCGAAAGTTCAGATGATTTCTGAACTTCCCATTCCCATAGGTAAGAAAGCTAATAGGATGTTTTTTGGGAATGGTAGAGTATTATATAAAATTCTGTAAAAAAACTTTGCTGATATCGCTCTTTTTTTGACTAACCTTCTGAAGAAGGGTGAAAAGTTTGTTTGGTCAGAGCTTTGTAGGGAAACATGTGATAAACTGAAGCCATTTTTAGTCTCCAGCCTGTGCTTAAGTCACCTGACTTTGAGTGGCCATTTTCTTTGGCAGTCAATGCTAATAATCAAGCTACAGGAGCAGGTAGTCCCGACTTACGACCTATGCGACTCACGACCATACAATTTTTAAATAAATATAAAATACACACAGTTTATGCTGTATTTTACAAACTTTAACAGGGCATGTAAGAGCCAAAATGTGCGTACTTACCTTGTTAATTAGTGACCTGGTGTCCATAAGGTGGGTACAGCCATCTTGATTCCTGTGTGCATGCGTGAATCTTTGGTTGGCGCATGCACGGTGAGTTAACATATTGGAGTTCAGATGCCATATGTGTGAGAGTTAAGTGAACAAATTCAATATCATTTGAGCGCTTAACTCTCATGCATGCGGCAACCGAACTCCAATGCGTGAACCCACTATGCATGGACCAACCGAAAACTCGCATGTGCGTACAGGAATCAAGATGGCCGCACCCAGCCTATGGACCTTGGGATGCTGATTATCAAGGTAAGTATGCAATTCCGTCATATGTCCATTCCATGATACCTCTGGTCATCCAGAACAGAACACGGGCATATCTGGGAGAGTATCTGTACTAAAGAATGGTTGAGATGATATTGACCATACAGTGGCTTACTTATCCAAGAAATTCAATAAACTTAAAGGAATTATTCTGCCACAGAGAATGAACTGGCTTTGCAGCATTTCAACGATTATATCTGAACAACTCAGGGAGCACTTGTTGTGTATTCTGATCATAATCCTTTTGGGTTCTTAAATAAAATGGAAAACAAAAATAGACGATTGTTAAACTGGAGTCTAATTCTCCAGGAATATGATTTAATGATAACTCGTATTAAAGGCAAGAATAATGAAATTGCTGATTGCTTTACAAGATGTTAAGTTTGCAACGTAACTGAAAATGTTATATTTGTTTGTATTATATAATGTAAATAGTGACTATATTATTTCAAACATTATAGGTTGCAGTTAAAATTTTGCTCTGACAGCCCAAATTTTCTTTGTGAGAGGGAGGTATGAGGATCCATTTCATTTTTATGTGACTTTCACTTTAAGGGTTAACAAATCAAGCTGCAACCCTGCACAACTTTGGAGGGACTGGAGGTGGCACAACTTATATAGGATGTAACAACTCTCTAGCTTTGAAGAGGAGAGGAAATGTGTTGTTTTTTTCCCAAGGACACAGGTGGGAAGAGTCATGTGAGGGTCATATTTGAAGGAATGGGCACTTTGTGGTCAGCACTGTGCTGGAGTGGCTCCATGTGGTAATGGACAACTTATTTGTTTCTCCCTATCAGGAGATATTTTTATCTTCACCATGGCCAAAGGAAAGATCATTTTGAAGGAGACTTATTGAACCACACTGTGACCACAGGGTAAAGGAAGCAGTAGACTTGCCTCATTTGATTGTGACCATTGTGTTGGTCATTTTGACTGATCCTTGCCAGGGTATTTAGAAACTTCATGGAATCACACATTTTGGTTCCCCCACAAAATGAAAAGTGGAGCTGTGATAACCACTCGTCTGAAAGGACATTTTCTCTGGAAGCAACTTGACCAGCATACATGAGTTTTCAATAGTCCAATCCCTCAGTCTCTCCCATCTCAGTCATAATTACCTCTTTTCTTCGTGTCAATACTCGATGTTTAAGACCAACTTTGGAATGACTTTCCAGGGTTATGCCTAAGCTGTAATAGTTTTGATTATCTCTCACACACACACACACACACACACACACACACACACACACACACACACACACACACACACACACACACACACACACACACACACACACACACACACACACACACACACACACACACACACACACACACAAACACACACACACACACACTCCCATAAATGTTTATTTGCACATAGTTGGGGGTTAAACTTAGATATTGTGTTATATTATTAGTAATTAATAATAAAAATATTATTTTAAAAATAACACTGTTTTGGCGAAATCCCATTGCTACGGATCTGCAACACCACACTTCTAATCCTGCCCAGGAGTTTCCAATCTGCATTTCTAATTTGGTAAAGAGTCCATTCTGCCAGTTCTTGAGAGAATCATGAACAGAGGAGCATAAGAAATAGGACCAGAAGTAGCACATTCCTTATGTTTGCTATGCTGCTTATATTTGCCGATTATGATAACCCAACTGCTTCTTCTCCATTTGCTAATCTTCATGAACAGTTCACACAAGAATGCTTTCAATGTGATTGTTAAAGTATTTTGACAAATAAATTAATTAAATGCTCATGTTTTTAACTTTCTCACACTTTGTGGGAATTAAAAATGGCAATAACTATATGTGTTTTTATGGATATGCTTCTTGCAATTATGGGTTAATGAAAATGGAATCACTCTATGCTTAAAACAAACTGGATTTTAAAATGGGAATTAATTGGACACTTCAACAGCATTGTATGAAATATGTAGAAGTCCATCGCTCTAAATAATTGAAATACAGGAACTTCAGTAGAACATTTTAAGAGAATTAATAATTAACATTTTTACAAACCAATCCTACACATCATAATAGATTTTGGAAACCTTTACCAATGACATTCCACATAGTGGCATTGACACTCAACAATATCATTCATAATGTACATCCTGCAAGCTCACATCAAGACACAAGAGAAACTTGTCCGTGAACTACTCTTTGCAGACGATGCCGCTTTAGTTGCCCATTCAGAGCCAGCTCTTCAGCGCTTGACGTCCTGTTTTGCGGAAACTGCCAAAATGTTTGGCCTGGAAGTCAGCCTGAAGAAAACTGAGGTCCTCCATCAGCCAGCTCCCCACCATGACTACCAGCCCCCCCACATCTCCATCGGGCACACAAAACTCAAAACGGTCAACCAGTTTACCTATCTCGGCTGCACCATTTCATCAGATGCAAGGATCGACAACAAGATAGACAACAGACTCGCCAAGGCAAATAGCGCCTTTGGAAGACTACACAAAAGAGTCTGGAAAAACAACCAACTGAAAAACTTCACAAAGATAAGCGTATACAGAGCCGTTGTCATACCCACACTCCTGTTCGGCTCCGAATCATGGGTCCTCTACCGGCATCACCTACGGCTCCTAGAACGCTCCACCAGCGTTGTCTCCGCTCCATCCTCAACATTCACTGGAGCGCTTTCATCCCTAACGTCGTAGTACTCGAGATGGCAGAGGTCGACAGCATCGAGTCCACACTGCTGAAGATCCAGCTGCGCTGGGTGGGTCACGTCTCCAGAATGGAGGAGCATCGCCTTCCCAAGATCGTGTTATATGGCGAGCTCTCCACTGGCCACCGTGACAGAGGTGCATCAAAGAAGAGGTACAAGGACTGCCTAAAGAAATCTCTTGGTGCCTGCCTCATTGACCACTGCCAGTGGGCTGATCTCGCCTCAAACCATGCATCTTGGCGCCTCACAGTTCGGCGGGCAGCAACCTCCTTTGAAAAAGACCACAGAGCCCACCTCACTGACGAAAGGCAAAGGAGGAAAAACCCAACACCCAACACCAACCCACCAATTTTCCCCTGCAACCGCTGCAACCGTGTCTGCCTGTCCCGCATCGGACTTGTCAGCCACAAACGAGCCTGCAGCTGACGTGGACATTACCCCTCCATAAATCTTCGTCCGCGAAGCCAAGCCGAAGATCATCAGAAATTGTGTCAAGTGTAATCTCTGAAATATGCAAATCTAGCCTACTGATAGAAAGTAAACTCTATTTAAATTGTTCATATTCCAAAGTTATTCCAACTCACTATTGAAGGTGTCAATGACAGAGTAACAATTGTGTGATGTATAATTTTATTGGCATAACAATAACTTTATAATCCTATATTTACACAACTAGGGTCTTGCATTAATAAGAGTCAGCCAATCATATATCAATATGAAAACACCACGTTGTGTCAGTTAGCTATATTTGCAATGTTAATCTTGAGGAGTCGATCCTCTGGCTTTGAAAATGTTTTGAGCATTAAAGAGTAAATCTTGTTGTCTTGAGTCAGCAGTTCCAATCAAAACTACTAGTTTTCAGGTGTTGAAGCTTCAGTAAAGTTTGAACTTCACACACATGATTCCAAGCACTGAAATCAGAATCTTACCTAATGGCGCATGGTGAAAAATTAATCCCTATACATCATGGTTCCTCAGCATTGTAATAAGGATGGCATCTCTCGTCCCATAGCTTGCCAGAGCTGACATAGATCAGAAAAAGATTATGGTGAGCTTCATTATTATTCTTATGAGGTAACCATATAGCAATTACAGCACAGAAACAGGCAGTTCAGCCCTTCAAGTCCATGCTGAACACCTTCTCCCACCTCATCCCATTGACTCGTACCCAGACCATAATCCTCCATACCCTCTCTCATCCATATACCTATCTAATTTTCCTTAAATATTAAAATTGAACCCGCATCTACCACTTCAGCCAGAAGCTCAGTCCACACTCACACCACCCTCTGAGTGAAGAAATTCCCCCGCACGTTCCCCTAAAACTTTTCCCCTTCGGTCTCAATCCATGTCCTCTTGTTTGAATCTCCCTCATTCTCAGTGGAAAAAGCCTGTCTACATTGACTTTACCTGTCCCCCTCATAATTTTAAATACCTCTATCAAATCACCTCTCAATCTTCAATGTTCCAGGGAATAAAATCACAGCCTGCTCAACCTTTCCCTGTAACTCAAACCCTGATACCAGGCCACATTCTTGATAATCTCCTCTGCACTCTCTCTATTCTGTTTATATCCTTCCTAGAATTTAGAACCAAAACTGCACACAATTTTGTTTATATCTTTCCTATAATTTGGTGACCAAATTTGGCCTCACCAATGCCTTATGTAACTTCAACATGACATCCCAACTCCTGTATTCAATACTCTGATTTATGAAGGCCAACATACCAAATGCTTTCTTCACCAACCTACCAACATGTGACTCAACTTTCAGGGAATTATACACCAGAATTCCTAAATCCCTCTGTTCTACTGCACACTTCAATTGTCAACCATTTAACGTGTAGGACTTTTGCTGATTAATCCTACCAAAATGTAGCACCTCACATTTATCAGTATATTTCAGCCCACTATTCTAATGGTCCTATATCCCATTGGAAGCTTTGATAATCTTTTCATTGTCCACAACACTACCAATCTTCAAACCATC
This sequence comes from Narcine bancroftii, assembly GCF_036971445.1. NCBI lineage: Eukaryota > Metazoa > Chordata > Chondrichthyes > Torpediniformes > Narcinidae > Narcine > Narcine bancroftii. The sequence goes on along the minus strand of NC_091473.1, from coordinate 121,103,533 downwards.
AAACTATAAAATTTATAAAATTGTGAGGCCAGTTAAAATACTTTTCCCTGGGTTAAAAAAAAATCAAGTACTAGAGGACATGAAATTAAGGTGAGGCGGAAAGTTTAAAGATGTGCAGAGCAAGTTTCTTTCTACACTGAGGTACCACTGAATGGTCGGCACCTGCAATGAGCTGCCGGGGATGCTGTATATGATACAGTAGAAGTATTTAAGGGACTTTTAGATGGGCACATGAATATGAATGGAATGGAGAGATATGGATCATGAGCAGGCAGAAGTTTAAGTTGGTAAGTGTGTTCAGAGGAAACTGTGTGGGCCAAAAAGCCTGGGCCTGAGTTGTATTGTTCTATGTTCTACCAAGTACACACAATTTATTCTATAATATTAGTAAAACTGTAGTGTGTTTGGCAGCACTTCTGGTAGTCTATATATTTATTTCTTATTGCTTTCATACAGATGACATAAACTAAACACTTTTGAACATAGTAGTAATAATATTAATAATAAAATTATTATTATTATAATAATATTTATGAAGGGTTGTGCAGATGAATACATACATATCAGTAGCAATTAACCTTTAGGACAGCAATGAGAAGATTTATTTAAAAAATATATAATCTATTTACAACATGCGGGGAAACGTGATCTCCTTTATTTTATGTTACCATGTAAGGTATATCATTGATACTTGTGTAATCGCACTTTGGGGACCAATTTTTCAGGTCAAATTGGGGGGGGGGGTCGACTTTTACACTGATACTACTTTTGACCACAGTAAGTACCTGTGTCATTCAATGTGTCAGGATCTCGGATGTCCAGGGCTGGGTGGTATGTGCGTGTTTTGGGTGCCAGGAGCTTAGATAGGCGAGCAGTCGGGACCGACAGTTGGCCGAGGCGAGGTTCCATGGTTGGAGTGTCGGCAGCTTGGATGGGCGAGCAGCTGAGGTGAGCATTCACAGTTGCTGTGTGGGTAACTTAGATGGGTGGTTATTCAAGGTGTCATGAGCTCGGATGAGTGGGTGACCAAGACAAGGATTTGTAGTCGGTAGCTCGGATCAATGGGCAGCCAAGGCGAGGGTTCGAGGTTGGGGCATCAGGAGCTCAGATGGACAGGCAACCATGGCCAAAATTAGGGAATCTTGCCTCTTTTGAACAAAGGGCTTTCCTCTTGGGAGCGAAGAAGAATGAGAGGTGACTTAATAGAGGTCTACAAGCCTAGAAAGGGTAGAGAGCCAGCACCTTTCTCCCACAGTCGGAAAAGCAAACACTAGAAGATATTTGTACAAAGTAAAGGGAGGAAAGTTTAGTGGAGACATCATGTGTAAGTTTATTGCACAGAGAGTTGTGGGTGATTGCCAGGGGTGGTAGTGGAGGCTGGAAGAATAGGGGCATTTAAGAGACTAGACAGGTACATGGATGAAAGAAGAATAGAGGGTTATGAAGTAGGAAGCATTTAGTTTTAAATATTTTTAGTTTTAGTTTTAATATTGTGCATTTAGTTGGCACCACATCGTGATTGTATTAATCTCATGTCAACATACTCTGAGCCAATGTATTTCACTAATATTGGTTGAAAGAAAAATATTCTTTATAACTGCAGTAAACTCTGTTCTTCAAGTTGTAATTGAGTTATCAGTATAGCCCTTTATCCCACTATATTCATGCTGGCTCTCATATACCTACCTACAGTAATCCCATTATGAGCACTTGGCCTGCAGCCTCCACTGCCTGGTAAATTCAACTTCTTTCTTTGGTTTGGCTTCACAGACGAAGATTAATGGAGGGGTATAATGTCCACGTCAGCTGCAGGCTCATTTGTGGCTGACAAGTCCGATGCAGGACAGGCAGACACGGTTGCAGCGGTTGCAGGGGAAAATTGATTGGTTGGGGTTGGGTGTTGGGTTTTTCCTCCTTTGTGTTTTGTCAATGAGGTGGGCTCTGCGGTCTTCTTCAAAGGAGGTTGCTGCCCGCCGAACTGTGAGGAGCCAAGATGCGCGGTTTGAGGCGATATCAACCCACTGGCGGTGGTCAATGTGACAGGCACCAAGAGATTTCTTTAGGCAGTCCTTGTACCTCTTCTTTGGTGCACCTCTGTCTCAGTGGCCAATGGAGAGCTCGCCATATAACACGATCTTGGGAAGGCGATGGTCCTCCATTCTGGAGAAGTGACCTACCCAGCGCAGTTGGATCTTCAGCAGCTTGGATTCGATGCTGTCAGCCTCTGCCATCTCGAGTACTTCAATGTTTGAGATGAAGTCGCTCCAATGAATGTTGAGGATGGAGTGGAGACAACGCTGGTGGAAGCGTTCTAGGTGATGCCGGTAGAGGACCCATGATTCGGAGCCGAACAGGAGTGTGGGTATGACAACGGCTCTGTATACGCTAATCTTTGTGCGAATATTGTGAGGCAACCTGCTTCCACCATCTAATGAGGCAGAGTATTCCTAATTCCAACTACCCTCCATCTCTCCATCCACAAAATCTTTCCTTCACATCCCCCTCCAACCTCTTCCCCCTTATAGTAAACCTACATCTTCCAACTGTTGACACGTTTATAAGGGGTAAAATTTTCCAAAAAAAATTTAACCTGTCTATGACCCTCAGAATTTTGTATTCCTCTGTCAGGAATTCCCACCCCTCCCCATCTTCCTGTTTGTTTCAAAAAATGCAAACATAGCTTCTCCATGTAAGTGTGCCATGGATCTAAATTTAAATTTAAATTTTAAATTTAGACATACAGCACAATAATGGGCCATTTTGGCCCACGAGTCTGGGCCACCCAATTTACACTCAATTGACCTTCACCCCCAAATGGTGGGAGGAAACCAGAGCCCCTGGGGAAACCAATGCAGACATGGGGAGAATGTACAAACTCCTAATAGGCAATGTAGGATTTGAACTCCGGTTCCAATCATTGGTGCTATAAAGCCATTATGCTAATTGCTATGCCATCCTTTGCTTTTTCTTAAATTTGTACTTTTAAAATAAAAAAAGTTTACTTATTCATATTTGCATCACCTACCACAGCAGCAAAAACCCTCCTCTCAAGTTTTCATTTTAAAAATGCTTGTGTCCTCATCACGGTAAAGCATGAAGATTGGAAAATGCTAGGTTGCCATTTAATTCTGGAGCTCTTCAGCATAAACACTGCATTCTCTTGAAAGGAAAATCAATTTGTACTTCAGGAACCTTGCTGCATGGCGCAATTTCCAAACCGAGAGCAATGAAGAACATTTAGGGACAGAGGTCTGGAAAACAACGTCAAAATCTGTCCTTTCTTCATCTGGAATAGGGTTTTGAATCTATCTCAAGGCAGAAAACATAAAGCCTTCAACTTTTGATGAGACAATAAGTAATCAGAAAATGTCACCTCTTCCTTCCTCAGTCTTTACTTCAAACATGGCTGGGTCATTTTGATTGGAAGTATTTGCTGTCTATGTCTGCTAAAGATACATGAAATGAGGTGAGTCGGTGTTAATTTAGTTCCCAGTGGGTGTGAGTCCACACAACGCGTCTCAGAAAAATATTTCCATTGTTGATATTGTCACAATGACTAAAATGGATTCATGTGTTACAAAAGGAAAACTCTACTTTCAAAGGCAACTCCATGTTGGAATTATTATCTATTCATTGGTCTGAGTTACACACGAAAATATCATATAACTCTTTTATATAGATAATATTTTTGACCGTCTTTCTGGAGTGAACGACCCCTACTGTTTGACTGTTATTGGAGTGTGCAACGATGATTGCTTTGCATTACAGTCTATTGACCATATTCACCAATCTCTTACGAGAGTAAAGGCCCCCTATTGTTCAGCCCTATAGAATTGCTCAATAATGATTTGTATTAGAGTGCATAACAGATGACCAGATTTCACCTCTTTCAGAGAATGTTTTGTTATTCATCACCTTATCTTAGGTGGCATTATTGTACAACACAACAGTGCCAAAACAGTGGTAAAGTATGAATCTGCGCTCACAGCACTTCCTTTCATCACATGAAACTCTGATCTTAACTATGCCATTGTCTTGATGGGAAGACAGAGTGAAGAATGATCAAGTCTCTGCAGAGGGATTTTGAAGTTTAAAACAGTACTTTAACAGCATGTAACAGAACAACATGGGAGGGGATTCTTACATCCTCCTTTGTCTCTGGGGCAGCAACTATTCAGTGTGATATTAATGAGTTTTTGGAAATGCCATCATCAAAAGTGAAGAATGACATACAAACATAATATGTCTGCTTCATCCTCTCGTATCCATTCTATTGCTGGGCCCAGTGGTATTGGTTAATTTAGTGAATAAATATGCAGTCATAAGAGCTGTGGGCCCAATAAATTTTACCTCTAATATATTACCGTGCACTTCAACCACCCATCCTTGACAAGTACGGGATTGTGCTTATGTTCAGTTGCATACAATCTTCATTTCGATGTTCTTATTTGGTGGGATGGGATATGTCCAATATGAACCCTACTATGAAAATCATGTTGCATTTCAAATAAGCTATCAGAATGCATCCAGTACTTAATATCTAATGTCCTACAAGAAGAAGGTTGGCCAAACTTGGGTCATTTTTTCTCTGAAGGAGGACTTGATAGAAGTTTATAAAATTGTGAGGGGCCAGTTAAAATCCTTTTTGCTGGGTAAAAAAAATGTCAACTGTGAGAGGACACGCATTTAAGGTAAGGGGGAAAAGTTTAAAGATGTGGAGTTTCTTTTTACAGTGAGTAGTTAAAAAAAAACCTGCAGTGAGCTGCCAGGGGAAGCAGATATGATAGTAGTTTTTAAGATACTTTTAGATGGACACATGAATCTGAAGGGAATGTAGAGATGTGATCATGAGCAGGCAGAAGTTTAAATTGGCAGGAGTGTTCAGAGCAAACAGCGTGGGCCAAAAAGCCTGGGCCTGAGCTGTACCATTCTACGTTCTACCAAATACTCACAATTTATTCTATAATATTAGTAAAATAGTGTTTTTGGTAGCACTTCTGGTAGTCTGTATATTTATTGCCTATTGCTTTCATACAGATGACATAAACTAAACACTTTTGAACATAGTAATAATATAATTAATAATAAAAGCAGAATTAATGTAGCATTGTGCAGATGAATATTGGTAGCAACTAAACTCCAGGACAGCAAAGCCTGTGAGATTAAATTTTAAAAATCATCTATTTACAATATGTGGGGAAATGAGATCTTCTTTATTTTATGTTATCATGTAAGGTACATCGTATATATTTGTGTAATACTCGTGCTTTGGGGACCAACTTTTCACGATAAATTGGGGGCGGGGGGGCTCGACATTTACACGGATACTACCTGCATGGTTCAATGCATCATGAACTCGGATGCCTGGGACTGGGTGGTACGTCCATGCTTTAATGGGCAAGTGGTCGGGGCCAAGGGGAGAATCTGTGGCCGGGTCATCAGGAGCTCGGATGGGTTGGCAACTGTGGCCAAAAACATGGATCGTATGGAAAACATGCAATTTTTGAGCCAAAATTGGGGGGGGGTGGGGGGGAGGTTGGGGGTGACCTTTACACAGGATCAACTATTATGCAAGTATATAAGGTGGTGTTTAAATTAAACAAGATCATTATTGTTATCCTATGCATTCATATTACCGTGACATAAAATGATCATCTTAAATCCAAGTTTGTCATCACTTTTTTTCAGAACTCACTGAAGCTCAACTATTTTAATGACACAAATATCCAGTTCAGATCACAAATAAGAAGTACTTTTTAAAAAATCTATGAAGTATTGAAACATATACAGCAGATAAGAACACTGCTGCAATATTCAGCTGGCGATTCCCTCTGTGCACATGGATTGACAAAGCACGTGCATACTCACACGCACTTCTCTCGGGCAGTTACTCATTTCTACTGGTTTTGAGGCGACAGATGAATTATGTGAGATGTGCCAGAGATCAGTTGTTGTGGATTCATTAAGGTAATAGCATGTATGCCATCTTGTAGCAGATGCAGGATCAACATAAATATGCACTTGGAAATGCACGGAGGTCCTGCCCATTGCTTCCTTCCAATATTTTTCCACCCCAACCACCCTTATTCTGACTCCTCTGCTTCAAAAGGGCATCAAGCAGGCCAGTGCTTAAGAAGGCCAGTGAGCTGTCTCAATCTCTATTGCCCAATTGCACTCACATCTACTGTAATGCAATGCTTTGAGAGGTTGGTTATGGCTAGAACTAACTCATACCAAAGTGAAGATCTGGAGCCATTGCAATTCACCTACCATCACATTTGCTCCACAGCAGATGCAATATCATTGGGTCTCCACTCAGCCCTGGATCACCTAGACAACAGCAACATGTACATCAGGCTACTCTTCATCGACTGCAGCTCAGCTTTCAACATCATCACACCCTCAGTACTGGTCGACAAGCTCCAAAAACTGGGCCTCTGGATCTGGATCTGCATCTGGATCCTTGACTTCCTGAATGGAAGACCACAGTCAATACGAATCAAAACAGGTGCATCTCAAGGATGTGTGGCTAAAGCACAATTCAAGTGCCATTTACAACTTTGCTGATGACACCACGATCATCGGAAGAATCACAGACAACAATGAAGAAGCGTACAGGAGTGAGATCAGCTCGTTGGTTGATTTCACAACAAAACCTTGCACTCAATGTTAGCAAAACTATGGAACCACGGAGGGGGAAATCAGGAGAACAAAGTCCAGTCATCATCAATTTCTGGGTGACAACATCTCTGAAGATCTATCCTGTGGCCTCCAAAGATGAAAATATTTACATGTACCATATAGAACATTCTGATTGATTACATCACTGCCTGGTATGAGGGAGCCACTGCATAGGACAGGAAAAGGCTATAGAGAGTTGTGACCTTGGCCAGTGCCATCATGGGCATTGGTCTTCACTTCATCGAGGACACCCTCAATAGGCGGTGTCTCAAGAAAACAGTCAATAACCTCAAGGATCCTCACCACCCTGACCATGCCCTCTTCACTCCATCAGGAGAGAGGAACAGGAGTCTGACAATGAATACCCAATGGTGCAAAAGCAACTTCTTTTCCATCAGATTTCTAAATATGAACTAGACATGACCTCACTTTCTCTTCTTTTGATTTATTTATTTTCAAAATGTAATTTAAGGCAATATATACTTGTAACGTTACCGCAAAACATCGAATTCTGATTCTCTCACTCTTGACAATTGCCTCCAATACCCTTCATTGTAACACACCTCTAGTCTCCTCTACCTCTGCCCCTTCAACTTCTTCGTTCATCCAGCTCCCAAGTCCTCCCCATATGCTCCTTCACTTGGCTTCCCTGAGAACCTATCCCCCAAGACACCCACCTTCACCCAATGTGCAATCACTGAATTGCCTGCCTTCAGCATGAAGTCTAATCTGGGGTGCTGAGTAGGGTATTGCACTGGCCTTGGGTTACCACGTAGGCATGGTGGTGGGTGTCAGCTCAGTGCTGCCGAAAATGGGGCAGAGAAGCAGACCTGTAGGGATGACATGGTGGTAATATATCAAGACAACAGTCAATATCTTCAGAATAATATCCTCACTGACCGAATTGCCACCAACCAACTCTCTCCATGATCGTCTTATGGACAGCAAAATCTTTGTTACCATAATGTAAGCTTTCTTTTGAACTGCTTTGCAGACTTCATCTCTGGTCTTGCTTTTCGTTATAAACTGCAAAAAACAAGCTGCTTCCCCAAGTGTTACACACAACAAAGTACAATGCTCTCACTTGCATTGTATCTTTTGCTCATCACTTCTTTTGTTAATGACCCATATTGATTCATGTTCTAGCAATGCCTAGTAATGGAAGTCCTCATTCTCATGTTAAAATCGTTCCATTTCCACAGCCCTACTTATTTCTGTAATCTCCTCAAGCTCTACAACACACAGTGTATGTACTTTAAACAACCCTCTGGCATTCTGTCCCACCAAAGTCAATATAATTGACTAACTTTAGAAGCAGATTTCAACACAGTTAACCACAATGTCACTCATTTAAGCATGCAAGAGAAGATAAATTTCTACCCTTGGGTCTATCAAAAAGCCTCTTGTATATCTCCAATCCCTTCATCTGCTGCTTGTGATTATTCAAAACCAAAATTCCCTTCCTAAATCTCTGAATCTTTATTGTTCTCTCCTTTAAGCCATTATTTGAAACCGACCTCTTCGAACAAGATTTTGGTCATTTGCCTTAAATAAATTCCAAGACTGCGAGATGTGGAGGGAGGGTGCTAGTTAGAGGTTGGAGTTTTTTTTCATATATATAAAAATGATTTGTATAAGATTAAAATAGTTTTAGATCCAACTGTATTTTTATTGGGTAGTTTGCAACCTCTGAAAGGCTTGGGATTAGATAAATTCCAGCTTGCTTTTGTATATTTAGCTTTATCCGTAGCGAAAAAATGTATTGCTAGTACGTGGAAAGATACAAATATGATTGATATTAATAGATAGCATGAGATGAAATATTGTTTAATAATGGAAAAAATTACATGTTTTGTGTGATAATTATAATTTTTTTTATTAATAAGTGGTTGTTATACTCAGAATATTTACATTTCAATTTATATTGATTAGATTTTAACATGTATATTTAACTTTTCTTTATATTCTTTCTTTTTTCTTTTTTTATGGCTCTCCTTAGGAGAGTTGGCTGAAGGGGGGGGGTTCTTTTCTTTTCTTTCTTTTTTTCTATATATATAAAAAAAACGTTCATGTTCATGTTTAATTGCTGTATATGTCATATATTATTTGTTTTTTGAACGAATAAATAAAGTTTATTTAGATATGTATCTAAATGTAGTAATTGTTAATTGTTTGTGATGACTAATCTTAAATAAAATATATTTTAAAAAGACTGCGAAATGAAAACTCAAAATGGTCAACCAGTTTACCTATCTCGGCTGCACCATTTCATCAGATGCAAGGATCGACAACGAGATAGACAACAGACTCGCCAAGGCAAATAGCGCCTTTGGAAGACTACACAAAAGAGTCTGGAAACACAACCAACTGAAAAACCTCACAAAGATAAGCGTATACAGAGTCGTTGTCATACGCACACTCCTGTTCGGCTCCGAATCATGGGTCCTCTACCGGCATCACCTACGGCTCCTAGAACGCTTCCACCAGCGTTGTCTCCGCTCCATCCTCAACATTCATTGGAGCGCCTTCATCCCTAACGTCGAAGTACTCGAGATGGCAGAGGTCGACAGCATCGAGTCCAAGCTGCTGAAGATCCAGCTGCGCTGGGTGGGTCACATCTCCAGAATGGAGGACCATCGCCTTCCCAAGATCGTGTTATATGGCGAGCTCTTCACTGGCCACCGTGACAGATGTGCACCAAAGAAGAGGTACAAGGACTGCCTAAAGAAATCTTTTGGTGCCTGCCACATTGACCACCGCCAGTGGGTTGATATTGCCTCAAACTGTGCATCTTGGCGCCTCACAGTTTGGCGGGCAGCAACCTCCTTTGAAGAAGACCGCAGAGCCCACCTCACTGACAAAAGGCAAAGGAGGAAAAACCCAACACCCAACCCCAACCAACCAATTTTCCCCTGCAACCACTGCAACCGTGTCTGCCTGTCCCGCATCGGACTTGTCAGCCACAAACGAGCCTGCAGCTGACGTGGACATTTACCCCCCTCCATAAATCTTCGTCTGCGAAGCCAAGCCAAAGAAAAAAAAGAATTTCCATAAATGAAAGCTGTTGTTTTCATGAAGTTCACAAGTAAATAATTTGTCTTAATCAAGGGTCCCAACCTGAAATGTGGATTGACCACTTCTCTCCATGGATGTTGCCTGACCTGCTGTGTCCCCCTGCCCCCCACCCCCAGCTTGTCTTTGTTCAGAAAAAATGAATTATTTTCTTAAATACTGGCCAAAATCTGCTTTCTTTTTTTTTAAATTTGGACACACAGCATTTCAGCCTATGAGTCAATGCCACCCAATTTTCACCTCATCAACCCCATTAATATTAACATCATTAATATACAAAATATACTCCCAGTATATTTTTGAACGGTGGGAGGATGGTGAAAAAAAACCTATGCAGACACGAAGAACATACAAACTTCTTACAGAGAGCATGGGATTCAAACCCTAGTCCAGTCCCAATTGCCGACGCTGTAAAGGCATTGCATTAACTGCTACGCCAACTGTGTCGCCCATTTTGACTGGACATTCTTCACATTTCGAAAGAATGATAAATTGATCGATTCACTCATCTTGGGTACTACTTTACTGGAAATTCAGGTTGTAATTCACAATAATTTATTCTTACATTTTGCCACTTCTCTCCCAGCATAACCAGGAAAAGTTAAAACAAATTATAACTGCTGCTCTTCCCCATCGGCACTAACCCCCACACTTGATGCTTTTTGAAATTGAGCCTTAAGAAAGAACACAATCTTCTTCCACAAGTTAAAAAGCCTCAAAGCCACTTGAAATACTCCAATCTCCCCTGCTGGAGTCCTAAATCAGCAGTGCTTCAGAGATGGGGCTAAATTACATTAAGGATGAACAATAAGGTAAGTGAACATCCGGCTTGGAAGGCAGAGGTAAAGAAATAGCGCATTAGCTGTGGTATATACCGTGCCTATTAGGAGGAAGTGAGTTTCTAAAATGCAAGAGCCTTTCAACCCAGCGCTAATCAGACATGGCTCACAAATTGATTCCACGGAGGCTGGCACCATCTAGGTGTTTGCTCAAGGAGAGAGATGCACCTCGGCCACAGATGACTTGAAGCTAATTTCCTTTTTCCCTTTCCTATTTGTCTGAATGAGATTTGCAAAGGTCAGGATTAGGAGGATGAAAATAACTATGTTTTAGCTACCACCTGAAAGCTGCACTGATCTGCTTTTTTCACAGTCCCATGATCATTCCTCAACTTATTTCAGATTCCTCTTAACATCTAGGTTCTCTCTGCAAACTTAAGCTATTAACTCTCCTCAAATTAATATCTAAAGCCTCAGGTATCAGCTCTAAACTATTCGCAACTGTTCAAATGGCTGCATCCTTAAGTACTCGTGTATAGGTTTGGAAGGAACAGGGCAACAGCAGCAATTTCTTTTAAACACTTCTGCACTTACTTCAGAAAAACAAAAGGTTCGAACATTCATTTAGAGGATGGATGAAACTGTATTAAGGATGTATAAAGACAATGAGCATCAAGTGGATTGGAGCTCCCTAGAACATAATGATCCCATTAGTTTTGGTATTCAGACTTTTATGAGCAGGTTTCTAAAAAAAGATTAAGCCTTCAAAAAGACTTGATTTAAGTTTTCCAGCAACGGTGACGTACACAGTCTGTACCAAATAGGTTTAAAACTGGGCCATCAATTTTAGAACCAGAGAACCATAGAACATTACAGCACAGAAAATAGGCCCTTCTGCCCTTCTAGTCTGTGCCAAATTATTATTCTGCTGAGTCACTCTGACCTGCACCTTGTCCATAGCCCTCCATTCCCCACTCTTCCATGTACCTATCCAAATTGTTCTTGAAATTGAGCCTGCATTCACCATTTCAGCTGGAAGCTCATGGTAAGAAGTTTCTCCTAAATTTTTCCCCTTTCACCTTTAATCATGTCCTATCATTTGTACCTCACCTAATCTTAGTGGAAACAGCCTAGTTGCATTTACTCTGTGTATACAGAGTATAATTTTGTATCTTTGGCTTGGCTTCGCAGACGAAGATTTATGGAGGGGGTAAATGTCCACGTCAGCTGCAGGCTCGTTTGTGGCTGACAAGTCCGATGCGGGACAGGCAGACACGGTTGCAGCGGTTGCAGGGGAAAATTGGTTGGTTGGGGTTGGGTGTTGGGTTTTTCCTCCTTTGCCTTTTGTCAGTGAGGTGGGCTCTGCGGTCTTCTTCAAAGGAGGTTGCTGCCCGCCAAACTGTGAGGCGCCAAGATGCATTGTTTGAGGCGAGATCAGCCCACTGGCGGTGGTCAATGTGGCAGGCACCAAGAGATTTCTTTAGGCAGTCCTTGTACCTTTTCTTTGGTGCACCTCTGTCACGGTGGCCAATAAAGAGCTCGCCATATAACATGATCTTGGGAAGGCGATGGTCCTCCATTCTGGAGACGTGACCCACCCAGCACAGCTGGATCTTCAGCAGCGTGGACTCGATGCTGTCGACCTCTGCCATCTCGAGTACTTCGACGTTAGGGATGAAGGCGCTCCAATGATTGTTGAGGATGGAGCGGAGACAACGCTGGTGGAAGCGTTCTAGGAGCCGTAGGTGATGCTGGTAGAGGACCCATGATTCGGAGCCGAACAGGAGTGTGGGTATGACAACGGCTCTGTATACGCTTATCTTTGTGAGGTTTTTCAGTTGGTTGTTTTTCCAGACTCTTTTGTGTAGTCTTCCAAAGGCGCTATTTGCCTTGGCGAGTCTGTTGTCTATCTCGTTGTCGATCCTTGCATCTGATGAAATGGTGCAGCCGAGATAGGTAAACTGGTTGACCGTTTTGAGTTTTGTGTGCCCGATGGAGATGTGGGGGGGCTGGTAGTCATGGTGGGGAGCTGGCTGATGGAGGACCTCAGTTTTCTTCAGGCTGACTTCCAGGCCAAACATTTTGGCAGTTTCCGCAAAACAGGATGTCAAGCGCTGAAGAGCTGGCTCTGAATGGGCAACTAAAGCGGCATCGTCTGCAAAGAGTAGTTCACGGACAAGTTTCTCTTGTGTCTTGGTGTGAGCTTGCAGGCGCCTCAGATTGAAGAGGCTCCCATCCGTGCGGTACCGGATGTAAACAGCGTCTTCATTGTTGAGGTCTTTCATGGCTTGGTTCAGCATCATGCTGAAGAAGATTGAAAAGAGGGTTGGTGCGAGAACACAGCCTTGCTTCACGCCATTGTTAATGGAGAAGGGTTCAGAGAGCTCATTGCTGTATCTGACCCGACCTTGTTGGTTTTCGTGCAGTTGGATAATCATGTTGAGGAACTTTGGGGGGCATCCGATGCGCTCTAGTATTTGCCAAAGCCCTTTCCTGCTCACGGTGTCGAAGGCTTTGGTGAGGTCAACAAAGGTGATGTAAAGTCCTTTGTTTTGTTCTCTGCACTTTTCTTGGAGCTGTCTGAGGGCAAAGACCATGTCAGTAGTTCCTCTGTTTGCGCGAAAGCCGCACTGTGATTCTGGGAGAATATTCTCGGCGACACTAGGTATTATTCTATTTAGGAGAATCCTAGCGAAGATTTTGCCTGCAATGGAGAGCAGCGTGATTCCCCTGTAGTTTGAGCAGTCTGATTTCTCGCCTTTGTTTTTGTACAGGGTGATGATGGTGGCATCACGAAGGTCCTGAGGCAGTTTTCCTTGGTCCCAACAAAGCTTGAAAAACTCATGCAGTTTGACATGCAGAGTTTTGCCGCCAGCCTTCCAGACCTCTGGGGGGATTCCATCCATACCTGCTGCTTTGCCACTTTTCAGTTGTTCAATTGCCTTATATGTCTCATCCTGGGTGAGGACCTTATCCAGCTCTAGCCTTAGGGGCTGTTGAGGAGCTGGAGCAGGGCGGAATCTTGGACTGAGCGGTTTTGTATTTTGTATACCTACACGATCCTTTATCTGGACATCTAAAATCCGGAAAGCTCCAAAATCCGGCATGGGGACCAGCAGTTGGGGGAAGGCGGAGACTGCCGGGCAGCCGAGGGACCACGGTATGAAATATCCCCTCATTGTTCTATGCTCAAGGGAATAAAGTCCTAACTTTTATTTATTCAATCTTTATCTGTAGCTCAGTTCCTGATGTCCGGGCAACATCCATATCTGCACTCTTTCAAACTTATTGATATTTTTCCTGTAGTTAGCTGATGAAAATTTCACACAATACTCAAAATTTGGTCATACTAGTGTCTTATATAACTTTACCATAACATCCCAGCTCGAATGTTCAATATTTTGGTTTTTGAAGGCCAATATGTCAAAAGCCTTTGTTACAAACCAATCCACAGTTACGTCACTTTGATTGAATTCTGTATCTGTATTTCCAGATCCCCTCAGTTCTTCCACACTCCTCAGTCCTCTACCGTTTACAATGTATGTCCTACCTTGATTTATCATTCCAAAATGCAACACCTCACACTTGTCTGCATTAAATTCCATCTGCCTTTTTCCAGCTGGTACAGATCCCTCTGCAAGCTTTGAAAGTCTTTCTCGCTGTACACAATACCTCCAGTTTTTGTGTCATCTGCAAACCCCCTGCTTACGACATTATCATCCAGATCATTGATTTGATAACAAACAACAATGGTCCCAGCACTGATCTCTGAGGCATACCACTAGCCACAGGCCTCCAGTTTGAGAAGCAATCATCCACTACCACTCTTTGGCTTCTCCTGTATAGCCAATATCAAATTCAGTTCTCTACCTCATCATGAATATTGAGCGTCTGAACTTCCCACATGGGACCTTGTCAAAAGCTTTACAAAAATCCATGGAGACAACAACCACAGCCTTTGCTTCAATTACTTTTCTGGTAACCTCCTTAAAAAACTCTCTAAGATTGGTTAAACATGACCTACAATGCACAAAGCCATGATGAATATCCTTTTAATCAGATCCTAACTATCCAAATACAGGTACACGATCCTTTATCCGGACATCTAAAATCCAGAAAGCTCCAAAATCCGACATGGGGACCAGCAGTTGGGGGAAGGCGGAGACTGCCGGGCAGCCGAGGGACCACGGTTGCAGGAGACTGCCAGGCGGCCGAGGGATCGGCGACCGGGAGAGACTGCCGGGCAGCCGAGGGACCACGGTTGCAGGAGACTGCCAGGCGGCCGAGGGATCGGCGACCGGGAGAGACTGCCGGGCAGCCGAGGGACCACGGTTGGGGGAGACTGCCGGGCGGCCGAGGGACCGGCGGTCAGGGGAGACGTCTGGGCGGGCGAGAGACTGTGGTTGGGGGAGGCGGCCGAGGGACCAGTGGTCAGGGCAGATGTCTGGGTGGCCAAGGGACCAGCGTTTGGAGGAGGCGACCAAGGGACCAGTGTTTGGGGGAGGCAGGCCAGGTGACTGGAAGGGGGTGGGGGTGGATACTGCAGCATAATTTGGGTGGGCTTTCCGAAATCCAGAAAAATCTGAAATTCGGAACACACTGTCCCCCAAGATTCGGGATAAAGGATCGTGCACCTGTACTTGTATATCCAATCTCTTCAAATACCTTCAAACCAATTGTTCTCAAATTACCTACTATTGTTATCAGGGTCACTAGCCTATAAATTCCTGGGTTACTTTTGGAACCTTTTTTAAGCAATGGAACAACTTGAGCTACCCTCCAATTCTCTGGCACCTCACCTGTGACTAAGGACATTTTAATATTTCTGCCAGAGCCCCTGCAATTTTTGCACTAGCCTCCTTCAGGTCCAAGAGAATATCTGGTTAGACCCTGGGGACTTGTCCATCCTTATTTGCTTTAAGACAGCAGGTACCTCCACCTCCTTAATCTGTATAGGTTCTATGACCTCACCGCTTACATTTTTACTCCGTGCCAGCTTCCTGAGTAAATACTGATGCAGAAAATATCATTTAAGATTTCCCCCATTGATGCACCTTCAATTACTCGAAAGATGTTGAGAAACCCAAAGGCTATATTCACTTAAGAACAATGACACATTCAAACTGTTCAACTGTCCTGCACTGTCCTATACAGGAGCCTATGGGGAGAAGCCACAGGTACAATTGGCCAATAGGTGTGCCTGATCAGACAATTATACATAACAGTGGTTTACCACACCCATACATAGCTGACCACTCTGATCTTCAAGGGGACTAATTTGGTCCCTTACTATGGTGGTACACCACAGGCCTACTGCAGGGGGAAACCTCTGTACCTGCAGAAGAGCATAGGGACAAGACAACATCTGGGCTGGCTGTCAATCAGCTGACGTGAATGGACCAAGCCCCACCCGGTCGGGTGTCAATCACCCTCTGGGATATAAGCCTGAGCCGGCCCTTCGAAGACATTCTCAGGGTTTACAGCAGCAACTACTCACAGCCAGCTCTGTGGAAGTTTATGTCGAATAAAGCCTGTTGTACAGTCTTTTGGTTTTGTGTGTTTGCTTCTGACCGGCAGCTCACCACACTTATACTACCCTTTTGCTTTTAATTTACCTATAGAAACCCTTAGGATTTTCTTTCACATTGTCTGTCAAAGCAACCTCATGTCTTCCTTTAGCTCTCCTGAGTTCCCTCTCAAGTGTTTTCTTGCATTTTTTATACTTCTATTGTGCTTTTTTTGCTCCTTGTTGTTTATACCTATGATACATTTCTCTCTTCATCTTGCCAGTATCTCTCAAAAACCAAGGTTTCTTATGCTTGTTAACTTTGCTTTTAATCTGGACAGGAACTTGAATCTTAACAAACTCTGTACTCTCGAAATTTCAACTTTGAAGGCCTTCACTTACCAAGCACATCCTTGCCAGTAAACAACTTGCCCTAATCTAGATCCTTTCTCATTTCCTCAAAATTAACCTTTCTCCAGTTTAGAATTTCATTTCTATGTCATCATTTAAATGTATCTAATCCATTATTCCAAGTACACCTTGGTTCTTTGGCTTGGCTTCGCGGACGAAGATTTATGGAGGGGTAAATGTCCACGTCAGCTGCAGGCTCGTTTGTGGCTGACAAGTCCAATGCGGGACAGGCAGACACGGTTGCAGCGGTTGCAGAGGAAAATTGGTTGGTTCGGGTTGGGTGTTGGGTTTTTCCTCCTTTGTCTTTTGTCAGTGAGATGGGCTCTGCGGTCTTCTTCAAAGGAGGTTGCTGCCTGCCGAATTGTGAGGCGCCAAGATGCACGGTTTGAGGCGATATCAGCCCACTGGCGGTGGTCAATGTGGCAGGCACCAAGAGATTTCTTTAGGCAGTCCTTGTACCTCTTCTTTGGTGCACCTCTGACACGATGGGCAGTGGAGAGCTCGCCATATAACACGATCTTGGGAAGGCGATGCTCCTCCATTCTGGAGACCTGACCTACCCAGCGCAGTTGGATCCTCAACAGTGTGGATTCGATGCTGTCGGCCTCTGCCATCTCAAGTACTTCGATGTTAAGGATGAAGTCACTCCAATGAATGTTGAGGATGGAGCGGAGACAACGTTCTAGGAAGCGTTCTAGGAGCTGTAGGTGATGCCGGTAGAGGACCCATGATTCGGAGCCGAACAGGAGTGTGGGTATGACAACGATTCTGTATACGCTTATCTTTGTGAGGTTTTTCAGTTGATTGTTTTTCCAGACTCTTTTGTGTAGTCTTCCAAAGGAGCTATTTGCCTTGGTGAGTCTGTTGTCTATCTCGTTGTCGATCCTTGCATCGGATGAAATGGTGCAGCCGAGATAGGTAAACTGGTTGACCATTTTGAGTTTTGTGTGCCCGATGGAGATGTGGGGGGGGGCTGGTAGTCATGGTGGGGAGCTGGCTGAGTTTTCTTCAGGCTGACTTCCATGCCAAACATTTTGGCAGTTTCCGCAAAACAGGACGTCAAGCGCTGAAGAGCTGGCTCTTTTGAAAATTTAATAAAAATGAAACAAATCTAGCATAAAGAAGGAGCCGCAGAAACTAAAATAAAAGAGCTTCTCTGAGGTACTTTCCATCCTGTTTCTTATCACCAACTCTATAAGCAGACAGTATTTTGTGTTGTTGTCAGTAATTTCGGGTATTGCAGTTGGAAAGGCACCAGGCCTCCTTTGGGATTACGAACTTTTGACAGGGAGTATGCCAGATTTCAAGCTGGTCACTGAAGATGGTTAGAGTGATGCATCAATTTCCATCAGGAAGAGCTGCTGGAGAAAGTAGGTATTGATCCTGGCAAAGAGTTAATAACTCAGCTCTGTGACCATGCAGGATAGGACAAACGTGAGGCGCAGGGTATCATGGGATTAGAAAGCTGATTAGGACACAAAGCAGTAATGGTCTGCGCTCCTCCATCACTATCACACAAGAGAGCCAATGGTGTACGCACTGAGATCACGTCCTTGCATAATTTGTTGATGAAGCGGTAACTTTGATGAAATGCAAGAGGAACAGTTGGAAAAGTAGTTGTGTGCTGAAGGCCTGCTCTCTTTAGCCAGCTACATATCCAGCCAGGCACTTCTGGTAACTGCAAAACCAACATGTGCCATTCAAGGTACCGAAGTGCCTAGCATGTCTTCACTATGAAAAGCAAGACAAATTCAACTTATCAGCTTGAGCGTTTTCTCAATCATTAGTAAAGTAATGTGAAAGGGCATCACCAATGCTATCAACAGCATTCTCAACTAACCTGCTGTTAAAGAAGAACATCTGCTTACCCACTTCAAGCGTTTGAGCAATTGCAGCATCAAGGAAACACACTAATATCGAAGAAAATGAGCAGAGGTTTCAACAGTGGCTAGAGACACAGTGGTCACAAAGCAAGGCGGGTGAGGTCAACAAAGGCTAATTGCATCAGCCCTGCCAACACTGCCGCACTTCCTCAGTATCTAAGAAAACCAATTAAACCTTTGTGAGAGGGGGCCTATTATTTTCCACATAATTTGTTCATATTCCTTTATAATATGGCGTACAAGATCTGTCATTTATCGTTTATGTACCATGTGCCCTCATAGGGATCATATTCTGGTTGGCTGCCAGTTCTCATTGCTAGTGGTGTTCCACATGGATCGGTGTTGGAGTTGCTTCTTTTTAAGATGTATATTATTGATTTAGATTACAGAATGAATGGCTTTGCATGTGATATGTAGAGGGAATGCAAAGGCTGCACAAGGATTTAGGCTAGGAGAATGGGCGGAGAAGCGGCAAATGAAATATTCTGTCTAAAAGTATACAGTCATGCACTTTGGTAGAAATAAATAAACAGGAAGACTAGTGCTTTAAATGTGTAAAAGAAGGAAGTACCCAGATGCAAAGGCACATGGGAGTCCTCGTGCAGAATAACCTGAAGGTAAACTTGCATGTTGACTATGTGGTGAAGAAGGCAAATGAAATGCTGGCATTCATTTCAAGAGGAATAGAATACAAGAGTTATGGTTTTATAAGCCACTAGAGAAACCTCACTTGGAGTATTGTGAGCAATTTTGAGCTCCTCGTTTAAGAAAGGGTGTGCTACCATTGGAGATGATTCAAAGGAAGTTCACAAGGATGATTCTGGGAATGAGAGGGTTATTATCAGGGGTGCAATGCTAAGTTTTAAGGTGCCAGACCTCACTAAAAATGGCAAGAAGGATGAGACCTGGCCTTGGTGGCCTCCATGTATTCTATAATTGAGAATGTTGTAAAATATGACTAAGTATTACACAATTGCACTCACCAATTACCGTAAAATATAATTATCAACAAGTAAAGATCATCTTCCTTATCACTTTCACACTTCAAATAAACTGTTACGGCAGGTCTTAATGCTCAGGCTTGTTGATTCATCAATGAGAAGTAAATTTTTTCCATTTATCTGCTTGATCAGCTGGCAAATTTTCTTGTTCATATTAATGGCCATGTGATTCATTATCTCTGTAGCACTAGTGCGGGAATGCAGTCCAATTCCTATGTCAATATTGTTATTTAGTATGTGATGATAGAAGACATCAGTAAGAAAATCTCTTCTGTTATTTGAATCTTGCTTCTGTAAGTTATCTGTAAGTATCTCAGAGACATAATACGGTGGCAGTAGTATAAGAGAACAGGAATAAAGTGATACAATTGATTGTAAGTCACTGAAATATGAAGGGAAAGAAGAGAAAAAAAATTACTGAAAATAAATGGCTGGAGCAACAGCAGTTCACCCAGTGACGGACTGGGAGGCTGAAGACATTGTTGAATCATTTAAAAAGTTTCAGTAGAAGTGCAATTTATTCAAAAGCTAGTTTAAAAATGTAACAGCAGTTATATACTTCTCTGGACAGGGGAATGAGGCCTTGACTTATTTAATAGCTGGGAGCTTACAGAGGTGGAGAAAAATGATCCAAAGCAGATATTTGCAAAGTTTGCTTCTCACCTTGAACTCAGGTCTAATCATAGAATTAAATGCTATGAATTTCAAGGTTTAATGCAAGAGACTGATGAAACTGTTGATAACTTCCTCATTAGACTAAAAATAGTTGCTGCAAACTGCAGATTTAAAGAAATAGAGGAAAGATTAGTTGATCAACTAATATGGGGGAGTGCCCATCCCGAAGGGCAAAAGTCTCTATAGGGAAGGATAGCTTGAAGCTGGCCGAAGCTATAGACACAGCCAGAGCCTTCAAAGCCATGAGAATACAAATGAAATCCCTATTGATCCAGACCCACCCACAGCAAAAAGAATGAAGGGTTAATGCTATAAAGAACACAATCAGAAAAGTGCAATCCACCAAGGCCTGCAGGAAGTGAGGCAGACAACAACCCTTCAATGACCAAAATACATGCACCGCAAATGGTTCTGAATGTGGAGCCTGTAGTAAAGCAAACCATTGGGTGAAGATGTGTAAGTCTGGTATGAAGAAAACAGTAACACCAGTGAAGAAAAAAGACAAAAAAAAATCCAACACATAAGAAGAAACAACAATGAGGACTCCAACATCCTGATTCTGGACATAGAATCCAAACACCTTCATGTGATGTTGGGTGAGATGAAAGAAGGAATTGAGTTGCTTACAAGGATCCCAATACAGAGGACATCCAGAAGAAGCCTACAATATTTAACCTAAAGGTGAAGCTGGATCACAAAGCAACATCCTTCCACTCAGACTCTACCGCCAGATGTTCCCAGAGAACATAATAAAAGGGTTTCCAAATGACGGTGCATTGGAAACAGCAAATGTCACATTAACGGCCTATGGAAGACACATGATCAAGCAGCTAGGGAGAGCTAAGATCAATGGCTGCCATAAGGGAAAAAACATCCTCTGTATGTTTTATGTGGTAAACGCAGATGGACCAGCAATTCTAGGTCTGGATAGCTGCCAGGAGTTGCAATTGCTCTCTGTCAATTATGAGATCCAGATGAAGAAAATATCCAAAAGGATCAACAAACACACAAAACAAAAAGAGGAAAAAATTTCCACAAAAGTGCCTGCCAGGCCATGGCACACAGTGGGAACAGACTTGCTCACCAAGAATCAGGAGTGATATTTGATAGTAGTTACTCCTCTAAGTTTCCATTCGTCAAAAGAGTGAAGGACCTGAGAACATTACTATCACCCCAGAAATAAGAGCGAGGAATATCGAGCAAGTAATATGTGACAATGGAACACAGTTCACGTCACAAGAATTCAGAAAGCTGGCTGCAGAGTATGGGTTTGCTATCAATACATCATCCCCATACTACCCAAAGGTCATGGGTTCATTGAAAGACAAGTGCAAACTGTGAAATGCACACTAGTTAAGTGTCGTGAAACAAAAGAAGACCCATATCTAGCTCTTCCATCACTACGAGCAACACCTTTAAAGGCTGATGTGAAGTCCCCGGCAGAACTTCTAAATGTCAGGAGATATAAAACAACTCTGCCAAGCAAAATACACCCTCCAGAAGACCAGGAGGAAACCAGAAGATTGGCTGATACGCAAGAAGAAGGACCCCAGCATTATAACAAACATCGCCAGACCTCTTCAGAGGGCAGCATGTTCATATTCAAGAGCCGATGTTAAAAACATGGACCCCAGGAAAGGTCATCAGAGAAGCTGAGACACCAAGATCATACATCGTCGAGACAGACTCTGGCAATCAGCTGAGGAGGAACAGAATTCACATCCGACCGACACAAGATGTGATGAAGCAGAAATCTTTAATACCTGCAAAGCCTGCAACACCAAGATCAAGTGAGGTGTCAAGTGAAGGGACCACAACCACTAATACCGAAACATCAACACGCAGTTGTCAGGTGAAGCACAACAAGCTACATCATCTACATGGGTACCAGCAACACAGAGCCCAACGGTCGCAGCCAAATCCACAAGATGGTGAAGCAACATACTGCCACCAGTGCAATATCAATAAGAACTATGTAAAAATAGTTGCACTGGAAAGAATGTGATAAAGAACACTAAATTTTTTCTTTATCTTGAGAAGTAGGGATACTATTTAGTCAGGATAATGTGAACTATTTTGTAACTGTGTAAGAATACACCCTTCTCACTGTAGTAACTAGTGCACTAATGTGTGTGTGTGTGTGTGTGTGTGTGTGTGTATGTGTGTGTGTGTGTGTGTGTGTGTGTGAGTGTGTGTGTGTGTGTGTGTGTGTGTGGGAAAGACATCAGTAAGTAAAATTTCTTCTGTTATTTGAATCTTGCATCTCTAAATTATTTAAGAAGCCTTTCATGTAACACAGAGATATAACAAATACCATTTTTGTTTAGAAGTTCCAGTAAGCCAAAGTGACCAGAGTATGGATTGTCATTCTGAGCTAAATAATATGCAGAATTAAAAATTGAACTCTCTGCTCACTCTTTCTCCTCCCAACTCCACCCCCCCTCTCTCTCCTCTCAACACCCCCCCAACCCCCTGTGCTCTCTTCACTCCCATGAATATTTTCTACTTCAATCATTTAACCACCTTCCTGTAGAGCCTGCTTCACGCTACTTTTGGAGTGACCCAAATCTCAACCCACCAGATTATTTTTTTTCTGAAGAACCACGGCTCTCTGCTTCCTCCTTCAACATCTCCTGTTCCTCCCCTGGACCCAGCTAGTATACCCCTTGCCCTCGCATGCTCCCCTATTTTTGATCAGAATTAGTGGTCCCTGCTGTTTGGACACCATGCACTGATGCTCAGACATCGTATGTGTTCAGCACAGGGCAAGGAGCTCAGCACATTCTGCCCAGCTCCCTCCCTTCCAGGACTGATGCTCGGCCCTTCCCCCTGGGATAACCTGCTGAGGACAGAAGGGTCATGCATCATGGTTCATAATTGGAAGGCTGAGGATCCCTCTCTGCGCCCGCACACAGCAGCGAAAGTCAGCCCCGTGTCAACGTGCTGGCGGCAACAGTCAGTCCCGCCCCAGCTTTCCTCTCCCCTCACTGCCTGTGTCCGCCTTCTGCGCCCGGGCTGCTGCTCCTCCTCCTCTGCCCGGGGCTTTCCAAGGATCTGGCTGCTCCCTGTTCAGATGGAGACCCCCGACCCCACTGAGTGCTTACCCTTAACCCAAAAAGGGAAATCCCCTTGAATGAGAAATGGACGGGGGGAGAGATTTGCATCTTTCAACTCATCACATCCATGCTTCACAACGAACTCCTTTGCTTTATCCCACCTCATCCTCCAGTTCTAGCACCCTGCTGGTCACAATACTTGGCACATCACAATACTTCAACACATCGAAATAAACATTTCTCCTCTAATCCAATGTTTTCAATGTCTCCCTCTCTCTGAAAGATAAAAATCCTAGTGTTATCATAGATGTTGGAGCAGCACTCTGGTAAACTCCAGCAGCACTGTACCCCTGGTTATTATGTGAGAAGCACTTGACGATGCTTGGTCTGTATTTGTTGGAATGTTGAAGAATGAGGGGGGGGGATCTTATTGAAACATTTCAATTGTTGAAAGGTATGAACAGAAGGGTTATTTCCCATGTGGGAGTGTCGAGGACAAGGGGGCCATAACTTCAGATGGAAGGGTGTCCACTTAGAACAGAGATGCCAAGAAATATCTTTAGCCAGAGGGTGGTAAATCTGTGGAATCAGTCATTTGTGGAGGCCAGGTCTTTGGGTGTATTTAAAGATTAGCCAGGGCATCCAAGGTTATGGGGGAGGCCGGGCAGTGGGGCTGATGATAAAAATGACAGGGAAGACTCGATTGACTAAATAGCCTATTTCTGCTCCTGTGTCTTATAATCTTATGGTCTTATTGGTGCCAAGCATACTGGAGAATTACATTGGTTGTTAACTCCCACGTTTAATTCCTAATATTTTCTGAGTGAGCCACCTTTGTCCCAGGATACATTTCCAGTGCAAGCGTGGTCCAAGTGTACCACATTGAGATGAAGAAATAAAAGACTGTTCCTTGTCATGCTGAGACTACTTTTGAGCAGCTCACTGCCCAAGCTCACTGATTGTCCACACACGTGACCTCCTCTTACCAAGAGCAAATCATTCTAAGAGGAACTTTCATCTGTTCAGGTAGGCTCTTTGAAGGACATGACCTTCAAACTTTAAAATCCCACGAAGCTGCACCCTTAAATTGTACCTGATATCAACTCAATCATTGGTGAATGTCTCTGAATCTGAAAATCTTTGGAATATTTTGATAATATTTGGTGAGAATTATTCTAATAATGAAATCTCTCACCATCTGAATCTCTTTGATTTCATCTTCAGGGGAAAAAAAGAGTTCATATTTCAATCTTGCATATCAGTCATACTGTTGAGCAAATAAATGGGCACCCATTTGGCTTTAGAATGACACATTAGGGGAGAAAAAGCAGCATTTAAAAAACTTGTTAAATAACATTTTTGAATAAACAAAAGGCAAATGTTGTTATCATAAATACTTCCTGTGCGACCTTCCCCCAACACTCTGCACTCCACTTTACTACACTGTCTTTGGCTATAATTCGTTCTTTTTTTCACTCCTCTTTACCTTCTCCCTCCTCCAGCAGCCTCCAGATCAGACATGGCCATGGCAGAAACATTGCCCTCATCTTCTTCACAGCCCTTTTAAATCTTATTGGGCCCCTTTACCATGGTGCTTGGCTACCATTCATTTTCTCAATTAAAAGAATTAAATCTAATCTTGGCTCCAATTTCCCATGCCACCCAATCCTTTCTATCTATCCTCTGTGCCAAGGAAATTACCTTTCTGCCAACTTATCCAAGGCTCCATGTGATTTATATTTACAGTCACTGGACTTCCAGAGACAGCTTTTTTTTTTGTTTGTTTTTTTTTATCTTCTTTCTGCCTGCAAGAAGTATCAGGTACAGCCCACAGGTTTGGAGGACACAAATCACCTGCTGTCAGTGTCAGCGTAATGAGGCATAGACTGGACAAATTAGCTGGGTAGTATCTTTCTGACAACCAGCAGCTAGCCTGTAATTACTGGACCCCTAAATGCAGGTCATGAAGTACCAGAAGAAGACTAGATACAAAAGAGTAATCATCATGTCTTCAGTGAGACAGGGATCAAATGATCTGGCAGATGAGATGAAACTAAACCAGTGGACAAAGCAGTAAGCACCAGTGATGAATCACTGAGCTATTAAGTAAAGCATGACGCCCTAAGGCAACGATTACAGCACTATTTAAAACTGTATTCTCTTTTCTCGTGGAGGTGAAGAAAGGGAGAATGCATGTTGTAAAATAGCAAAACCATCCAGTGGCACCAGACCAGAGCACATCAGCACCAGACTTACCAACCTGGAAATTAATCATAGTGTGTTGGGTCCACTCACTGTCTCTGGAGTATAGATTTCAGAGAATAAAGTAGAGATTTCATTTTTTATACCTCATTTCATTTAACAATTTTCTTGATCTTGCAATTTTCAATTTAATGATAGACAAAAAATACTTAGTGGTAAACAAGCTGTCCGCCAGGTAATTAGATTAGTAACTCGAACTGTCTTACTGAGATCAGGTGCCTCGGACCAGGCTGGGGAAATAAGCTTGTTCTAAGATTCTGTGTATGTTAAGCATAGCATGTAATACAGAGTAAAGGGCAATGTTTACAGAATGCTGGGAGCAACGCTTCACTGCAGTAAGGCCAGAAATCAATGATGGATTGGGACTAAAACACTGGACAATTAAGATTTTTCTTCCTAAACACTTTTGAGTGTATTTTACGGATTTTGGGCTGCTGATCGCAAAAAAAATCTTACAATTTTCCTATGTGATTTCCTGTTACATTTTAAGTCTACTAGTATATTGCCCACAAAGCAAGCTATTTTGGTCAGTCCAAGCAGGCCTCTGCATGCACTCAGTGCAGGTGCTTTGCAAATATTGTCTTAGCCCTGGGCATGCTAAGTCAAGATAGATGCAGACAGGCTATAAAAGCAGCTCACATATACAAATGCTGTGCATTACATTGATTATATATTGAATGCATGTTCTTCAAGCAATAGCATAGTGAGTATACTTAACCATTGAATTTATTGCCTTCAGTAAGGTTCAATGTCTTGTCAATATTGCAATAGTAATGATACATTTTGTTTCATTTGTGGTGAGTATATGCATAAGCTTCAAAGATGGAGCATGACTGCACTTACGTCCAGCTGTTGACGAGTTGCTTTAAGCGGACAAAACCATGAAGTGCAGCATGTCATTGAAAATTTATTTTCTGCATTTGCACTTGGACTTTTTCCCTGCTGATCTTAGTGCAGTCAGTGACAAACATGGTGAAAGATTTCACCAGGACATTGTGACGATGGAAAGGTGGTATCAGGGCACTGGAATCCATCATTGCTGGCCATCTATTGTTGAACTCTCACACAAGAGGCATCAGATGCTCCATACATATGGAAATCAGTGGCAAAATATTTTTAGATCAGCATCATTATTGTGAGTAAAAATGCTAAATTCAATAAAAGTCAATTTAATTTTTCTCCAACTTCTTATCTGATACTGCAAATCAGAAATTATCTTTGTATTTATCTGGAAATTGTCTATCATAATCCCCAATTTATTTTCAGGAAGCAAACCTTTTGAAAAAAATTTGTTGTCCAGTGAAATTGGACCTGGCATTTAAAGCAAGAGGAGGATGTTGAAAGATAAAGTTTTGCAACATGAACTCTGCATACAAAATGATCCAGTGTCAAAACAAGGAGTGGATATTGTTTTTGTTATGTGGCTGTTTTATATCATTTTCTCATGAAGTCTGGCCCACTGGACCTTGAGAGCACCACCCCTTCTGCAATTTGTTGGAACTGTTAGATAGCCTCTCGGGGATTGGCACCTGTGCGGCTTTGTATTTTATTTTTAAAAAGATGAATTTAGTTAGTACAGGCACGGCAAATAAGGTGGAGCAGCTCTAGTGTGTGGGAGCTGAAAGGAACCATTGCAAGTCATGAAGGCTGCAGTGTTTGCAGCTTGTGGGGCTTTGGCTTAGGAGCTCAACTTCAGGCACTGTAATGCATCAGGGAGGGATCACTGTGGAGGATGCCTCACTGTAATGCATCAGGGAGGGATCACTGTGGAGGATGCCTCACTGTAATGCATCAGGGAGGGATCACTGTGGAGGATGCCTCACTGTAATGCATCAGGGAGGGATCACTGTGGAGGATGCCTCACTGTAATGCATCAGGGAGGGATCACTGTGGAGGATGCCTCACTGTAATGCATCAGGGAGGGATCACTGTGGAGGATGCCTCACTGTAATGCATCAGGGAGAGATCACTGTGGAGGACGCCTCAATGTAATGCAGGGAGGTATATCAATAGGGAAAGTTTAGAGCAAATAGGACCAGCTCAGGTAGATAATTTAGAGATTAGACCAAAGGGGCTGTCTCTGATCTGCGTGACAACTCCACAAATCTAGCACAAAGGAAGGAATTGACAAGGAAAGAAAAAGCAGAATATGAGATTCTTCCAGTTAGAAACATAAACAAACTTACAAAGGGTAAACAGCAATGTTTAAAGGAAAAGATTAGTAGAAGTCACAGAATGAGAATGGAGAATATATATTGGAGGTAAGGGAAATATCAGAGCAAGTAAACTAATACTTTGTGTCTGTCTTCATAGAAGAAAGCAGAAAACTTCTGGAAAATAGTAGTGAACATCAAATCTAGAGTAAACGAGGAGCTGAAATAAATTAGCATTAATAAAGAAAATGACTGAAAAAAAATTAAAAGGACTGAATGTCAGCAGAGGTCCAAGGTTTTGAAGAATGTTTCATAGGGGATATTGGATGCATTGGTTTGTCATCGTCAAAAACTCCACTGATCCTAGAAAATTCCAACAGAAAGGCAAACAGTGTAGCCACTTATGAAAGGAAGAAACTACAAAGAAGATAACCTTGCATTAGCTAGAGGGAGCCTGCTAGAATTTATTATCAACAAAATGGTTGCATGATGCTTCAAAATCACCATAGAATTAGCCAGAGTCAACATGGATTTCTGAAAGATAAATCATGTTTGACAAATTTGTTGGATTCTTTTGAGAGTGTAATTATAACACATGAATGTACAACATTAACATGCAATGTATTTAGATCTTTTGAAGACCTTCAATAAGATGCGATGCAAGATTATTAAACAGTGCAGATGGGGTTAAAATGCTGCATGTTTTGAAGGTTTTTTAATGGGCAGAAAACAATGAAGGAACAGTTTTGGAGCCTGTGGCTAGTGATGTGCCTGCTGAGACGGGTTCTGGGACCCAGCTGCCCACAAGCAATATCCATGATTTAGAATCGGAAATTTTAGATGAGAGCAACAAGTGTAACATATCTATGTTTACTGACGATACTGAGCTGGTGAGTGAGGAGAATGCAGAGAGCCTTTAAGAAGTAATAAGCAAGAGATAGGGCATGGCAGTTGGAATATAATGTATAAAAACCTGAAGCCTTCTCTTTTGTTAGAACAAATAAAATGGCAGCAATTTGATAAAAGGTGGAATATGAGAAGGTCGGTGATCAGAAAATCTTTGAATATGTGTAAGTGAAAGTAACCTTGCAGATATAACAACTAATTAAGAAGTCAAATGATTTATTTTCTCTTGTTGGAGGAAGATTTGAGTCTAACAGGGTAGATGTCTTACTGTTCTGGTTGGAATGCCTTGGAATACAGTGTACGAGCTAAATTGCATACACGCTGTTGGATATACACGTGATAGAAGAAGAGCTATAGCAATCCACCAATTTAATTCTCGGGATGGGTGCTTTATCCTTTGAGAAAAGATCGAGCAAACCAGGACTGTGCTTTGTAGAATTTACAGAAGTGACATGTGATTTAAATTTAGACATACAGCACAGGAACAGGCCCTTTCGGCCCACGAGTCCAATTACACCCAATTGATCTACACCTCCGGTACGTTTTGAATGGTGGGAGGAAACCGGAACCCCAGAGGAAACTCACAAGGACATGGAGAGAACATAGAAACTCCTTATAAACTGTGCCAGATTTGAACCCAGATCGCTGGCGCTGCAACAGCGTTGCACTAACTGCTACGTTAACTATGCTGCCCCTGATCTGGTTGAAACGTACTCTATTCTCAATTTTCCTATTACCTTCTTCCCCACCACTCCCCCCACCCCGCCTGCTTCAAGATTCCACAGTTCACCTACAGTAGGGGCAATTTAAAGTGACCAAATGTGTTTGGGATTTGGGAGGAAACCCAAAGGAGTCATGGAGGGAATGAACAGTGGAGAGCGTGACTAAACCTGGGTTGCTGGAGCTGTGGGGCAGCTCCTGGCCAACCAATGTGCCACCCCATTACCCCTGCCCCAGGCTATTTCCTGGAACCTCATTATTCAGAGCACAGGAGGTTAAAGAACTCAGTGTATCTGAAACATGGAAACTTTTCTGAATAAAAATGTCCATGGATTTTTTTTTTTAATTATTGTCAATGTTATAAATTATACTAATTTAAAATAAATTAAGTGTTGGAGTGCTGTGTTCTTATTTCACTGGAGAACAAAGTGGTAGTTATAAATATATCGGTGATATCATCGGCCCCTTTACTTCCATCACATCATTCAGCTTCTCCATAGACACCAGCCTAAATCTCTTCCATGTCTCTTTGTGCTGAATATGCTTGTCTCCCATTTCATCTAATGTTTCTTCCAAGCCCAGATCTTCACATTGTCCTAGGCTACCCAGTTCATGTTAAAAACACTTTAACAGGGGCAAATGAGAATTAAAAATGGCAGAGAAAGTGAAAAATAATTCAGGGATTAAAACCAAATGAGGGACTTAAATGTTTGTTCTTCGAGAAAAATTTATTCATCACATTTTGATCAATTATTTTGGCCAATTAAAAGCCAACTAAATATCCGAGCTAACATTATGACAGAGGCACCCTCAGAAAAGTAATTGATCTTAAACCTATGAATGATGATGAATTAAGTTCAACGAGGAAAAAGTCATGAACCTGATGGTGCTTCATTGATTCAGTCATTCAACTCTGTGGAATTTAATGCAATGCAGGACTTGGGAACTTCTCCAGACCTGATTTTTCTCCCCTATTAATACAATAACTATTTGGTCTGATCCCAAATATTAGTAGTGTCAATGCGAAGGAGAGAAAATCTCGATGTTCACTCAAACTGTCAATTTTTACCAAAAGAAGATGAGGTTTCAGTGGTCTGAATGTGGAGAGGATGTTTCCCAAGGGGTCACTGTTGAGAAATAAGGGGTCACCCATTGTGGTAAAGCACTATCCGTATATTTAACTCGGCCGATTGGCCGACTGTACCTGTGGCTCCTCCCACAGACTCCTGAATAAAGGAGAATGTTCCACAGCCTCCTCCCTAGTTCAGGACAGTCAACTAGCATGAACGTGCCTCCATTCTATAGCTTCTATCAGTTTTACATAACCTAGTCTTTTGGAATTATTGATGGTGCATCAATTTTACTAGCTATATGTTATGACAATGGAGCAGATCCTAAAACCAGAGAAGTTAGACCCTCAATCACCTGAGGCCTCCACCAAATTCGAACTCTGGCTGCATTAATTCGAAGTGTTCCTGCAGGCATCATCTGCAATCATTCGATCCGAGAATGACAAGCTGCAGGTACTACACTCCCATGTTGGGTTCCTGGTATACTTAATGATCAGGGTCGCTGAGTCGTACCCGAAGACAATGGACATTCTGTAAGACCAATACCTGAGGAAGGTAAATGAGGCCTACACGAGACATCTCCTGGCCACCCGAAAACAGCGACCTGGGGAATTGAGCGCTGAATATTTCCTGGCCTTGCAAGCTCTTGGACAGACCTGCGACTGCAAGGCTGCAGTGAACATGGAGGACATAATCTGAGACATGTATGTCGCAGGCGGAGGGCAGTCGAACTGGCAAGCGCACTAGAGGTAGCCCTCCAGAATATGGAAGCCTTCTCGGTTGACAATACAGCAGACTCGTGGTTTCCCCGGGCACTGGAACCTTGGGATGCACCACAGTCACCATGCCCTGCCAGTGATCTGACCATCGCCTCTGTACTCAGCGTGGCACCTTACTCCGCTATTACCATGATTCACCAGTAACCCGACCATGGCCACTGTACTCCATGAGCACACAAAGTGAAACTTCTGCTGCCTGACAAAAGATGCAGTTTGCACTAACTGCGGGAAGAAAGTGTATAAGTCCAAATCACCCCAACCCAGCAGTACTGCATGGGGGCCACTACCTTGGATGCCACCGTCTTCGAAATCCAGCAGTGTCACCTGGGGGCTGCCATCTTGGATGCTGATATCTTGGGTCCAAATACATGAACACTCCACCGCATTTACAGACAGCAACCCGACACTGGCCTCCATCACGTTGGATCAAAATAGCCCTCACAAACTCACCGTATTGATGATGGACATCCAGGTAAATGACCACGTGTTGAACTGCCTGTTCGATAGTGGGAGCATGGAGAGTTACATCCATCTCAACAGCGTTTCTCCCTCGAGGCAAGGCCAGTAAGCCACAAAGACTCCTTGACCTCAAGTCCCATACAGCTGATGTTCACGGCTACTGAGTAGTGATCCTGACCGTGTCTTTATGACTACAAAGACTTTAAACTCCTTCCGTGCTACTGGGACTGGGCTTTCAGTGCCACATTAAAAGTATGACGATGGAGTATGACGGGCCCCACCTCCTCTTCACTGTCTGTAACCAGCAGTTTTTACACCACCCACTGCATTCCACCAGCAACTACCCCCAGGCATCTTCCCCCACCATTCCCAGCCAACAACCCAACCACTGCCCACTGCACCCAACCTGTGGACTCTCAACCCTCAAGATCACCCTCCACTGCTGTTCGCTAACCTCGTCCCCAACTGCGAACCCACTGCTACCAAAGGTAGGCAGTACAGTGCTAGGAACAGGGCCTTTATTAGATTGGAGGTACAGCAGCTACTCAATGAGGGGATCATTGAAACCAGCACCAGCCCCTGGAGAGCCCAAGTGGTGTGGTGAAGAATGGGGAGAAAATCAGAATGGTCACTGACTACTGTCAGATCATTAACAGATATACACAGCTGGACACGTACCCCCTCCCCAACCTATCCGACATGGTAAACCAAATCATGCAATATTGGGTTTTCTCCACCATTGACCTAAAGTCAGCATTACCACCAGCTCCCTATCTGCCCAGAGGACAGAAGGCCACCTCTACCATTTCGTGAGCTTTCCTTCCAGCAATCCCAATGGGCTCTCGGTCTTCCAGCGGGAGATGGACCAAATGGTAGAGCAGTATGAGCTTCAGGACACATTCCTGTAGCTGGACAATGTCACCATTTGTGGCCATGACCTGCAGGACCATGACGTCAACCTCCAAAAATTCCTCCAGACCGCCAATCTCCTTAATCTCACATGCAATAAGATTAAATGCATATTTTGCACAATCCGCCTTGCTGTCCTTGGCTGCGTCGTGGAGAAAGGAGTAATTGGCCTTGACCCCAATCTCGTGTCCATTTTTGGAACTCCCCCTCCCTCACAGCCTCAAAGCCCTGAAAAGGTGCCAGGGCTTCTTTTCCTACTATGTCCAGTAGGTTCCCAATTATGCAGACAAGGCCCACCCCCTCATTAAATCTACCTCCTTTCCCCTGACATCAGAGGCCCATGCAGCTTTCAGATGCATTATGGCAGACATTGCCAAGGCAACAATGCACGTTGTGGATGAATCCACCTTGTTCCAGGTAGAGAAGAATGCATCCAACCACTCCGGCTGCCACCTTTAACCAGTCAGGCAGACCCATCGCCTTCTTTTCCCGCACCCTCCGGAGCCCCGAAATTCGACACTCCTCTGTCAAGAAGAAGGCCCAAGCCATTGTTAAGGCAAAATGGAACTGGAGACATTACCTTGCCGGCAAATGATTGACCTTGCTGACTGACCAACGTGCAGTTGATTTCATGTTTAACAATCAGCAATGAGGTAAAATCAAAAACGACAAGATTTTGAAGTGGAGAGTTGAATTTTTCACCTATAATTATGATGTTTTGTACCACCCCAGAAAACTCAATGAGCCCCCAGAAGCTGCAGCCCATGGAACGTATGTCAGTGCACATATAGACCGATTACAGGCCAACCACAATGATCTCTGCCACCCTGGAGTCACCAGGTTCTTCCACTTTATCAAAGCCTGCAACCTGCCGTACACCATTGAGGAGGTCAGGACTATGATCAGAAGCAGCCAGGTCTGCGTGGGGCGCAAACTGCACTTCTAGCCATCAGTCAGAGCACAGCTGATAAAGGCCGCTCGCCCCTTTGAACGCCTGAGCATCAATTTCAAAGGACCCCTCCCCTCCTCTGATGGCAACATGTACTTCCTCAACATCATTGATGAGTACTAATGTTTTCCATTCACCATCCCCTGCCCAGTCATGACCACTGCCACAGTTATCAAGGCCCTATGTAGTCTCTTCACCCTTTGGGTTCCCCTGCTATATCCATAGTGATCGGGAGCCCTCCTTCATGAGTGACAAGCTGTGCCAGTTCCGACTGGCTAGTGGCATCGCCACGAGCAGAAGCACCAGCTACAATTCACGAGGAAATGGGCAGGTGGAAAGGAAGGATGCCACCATCTGGAAGGCCATCCTCCTAGCGCTGTGGTCTAGAGGCCTTCAAGTCTCTTGCTGGCAAAATGTCCTCCCTGAGGTGCTCCATTCAATCAGATCGCTCCTATGTACAGCCACTCCACATGAAAGAATGTTTTCCTTTCCTAGGAAGTCTGATACAGGGACCACGCTGCCGGCCTGGCTGGTGTCCCCAGGCCCGGACCAACTCCAGAAACATGTGAGGAGCCATAAGTCTGTCCCACTGTTCCAAAGGGTCCATCTCCTCCACACCAACCCTCAATATGCCTATATAGTGTACAATGATGGGCACGAGGTCACGGTCTCTATTAGGGACCTGGCACCCTTGTGGGTTCCTGAGACCATTGCCGATCACCACGCACACCCTTCACCTATCGTCACCCATGATGCACCAGGGTCATAGCATTTTACCCCAGCCCCAATGGACGGCACGCCAGACTTGTTGCCACGCACCCACCAAAGCAACGCCGATGACAACATGCAAGTGTTCCAGACTATCCAGGACCCAATAGCTGCAATGCAGCCAGTACGACGATGGTTGCAGCGGCAAACCAGACCACCCAAAAGATTTAATTTGTGATAATGCCTAATGCATTTCACTCCACCAGACTCTTTCTAAATCAAGGGTGAATCTGGTAAACCACTGTATGTTTATTTAATTGTCTGGGCACGCCCATTGGCTGACTGTACCCGTGGCTTCTCCCACGACTCCTGAATAAAGGTGACTGTCCCACAGCCCCCTCCCCAGTTCAAGACAGTCGACCAGCATGGACGTTCCTCCATTCTATAGCTAATAAAAGCCCATCAGTTTTACATGACTTCTAGTCTTTTGGAGTTATTGATGGTGAGAGGGATGAGGCAATTTTTTTTATCTGAGAGCTGTGATCTTTTAACTCTCTTCCTCAGAAGGTGATGGAAACAAAGTCTTGGATTTACTAAGACAGAGGCAGATAATGCTTTAATAATATCTGCAAGGATTTCCTTCAGGCGCTCCGAATTCCTCCCACCCTACAAAACGTACAGAGGTCGTCGGGCAATTAGGAGTAATTGGACAACATGGGTTCATGGGCCAGAAGGCCCCAATACCATGGGCTCATGGGCCAGAAGGTCCCAATACCATGATGTATGTCTAAATTTGAAAGAAAATTCAAAGCAGGTGGTGAAAGATTATAGTGTGATAGCAGGAGTGTGAAATTGCGCTTGCAAGCGTATCACCCTTGGGCCAAGTAAATGAGGGAGCCAACTAGAGGGGCATGACTTCCTTGCCCCTGCTCCTAACTTGTGCAATCATACACAAGACGGTTGAAATGCGGATGGTCTTTCATACCCTGGACTAGGCATGTTCATCTGCATCTGACCTATTTCATTTAACTTGTTGATGAGTGATTTTCTTGCACCTGAGAAAAAACAAAAGTAACATGACTGGGTGCAAGCAGAAAACACCCAAAGATTATAAAGACTTGGCAGAGATCTCCACCTGCCCAATTGCTCCCTTAGCATGACGGAGGATTGTTATCAGGAAAAGAAATGTATCTCACTGAACAGGAAGTGGACAAAAAATGAATGTTGCAAGATATATTCCACCGAAATATTCCATGTTTCCATAAAACACTGCAGCATGAAAACAGGCCCTTCTGCCTTTCTAGCCTGTGCTGACCCATTATTCTGCCTAGTGCCATTGCTGTTCATTGTTTTCAGGAAGGATAAAGCAAGGACTCCATTATGGTTTTCAAAGGCACCTGTGGGAATGCCCAAAGAACTCAAAACATTGGCTCTGTTCCTCTTCTCACAGCTGACTTGCTGAGCATTCACACCATTTCTCATTTTCATTAATGAAGGAAATCCTGTGAACTCTGTGACCGATAAGATTTTTGGATACGATGGGATATGGAGTTAGGAATGGCAGTGAGGAAAAATAACTTATTGAACGGTGCATGAGATACAAGGGGCCAAATGATGTTTCGATGTTTTAGGCTTGTGTGTTCAATCACTGAACAGTCACTTCCTCACATCCTGCTCTGAAATCAACATTCTGTGAGACCAAGGTGATAAGCTTAAGGGGTCGCCAAGCATAGATGAGGAGAAGTAGTTAGAGGTGACAAGGGAACACAGGAAACAGCTCACCAGAGGGCCATCTCATGCACCAGTTCTCAAGAGAATAGAGATTAAAACTTCAGTTGTTCAGCCATTCAAAAAAAAATGATTCAGTGCAACAGGAGCACTGGAATCTTCTGGAAATACCGATTAGCTTCATAAAGTCCCCCAGCAATTTGAGTAAAGTTGTTACAAAAATAGCAGGAATATTAGGGAATCAGACATATATGGACCATGTAACTGCAATTGATCCACCATTGCAAGAGTCGATGACATGAGTAATTCAATCACTTACAGACTGGAGGTATACAGACTTTGAGTTCAACCACCTCCTTTACAATGAACAGACTGATAGAGGTTTCATTTCACGTTAGAAACTTCCTCCTCGTCAGGGGTGCAGAGCTGCCAGAGCTCACCGGAGCACTGCTCCGGCCCCTCATGGAGCTGTTCCACCATCTCCTCACTCCGGGCATCCCCCCTCCATGGAGCGCTACACTGGAAATACAAGGTACCTATTTGTTCCACGACTGGTTGTCCTCCTTTCTCGTCCTACTGTTCACTCTCAATTATACAACGCCAAATTCAACATGGTGACCACCAAGACCAGGGCTCGCGAGACATCCTTGTCGTCGTTTTTGGTGAGCTCTAGCACCTAAATAAATTAGCACTGCACCCCTGCTCCTCATCAATGTGTAGCCTTGCTGAACAACTGGAGGAATTGGACTAGAAGGTGGTGTTGCAGTGGTCTTGTACCTGAGTACTTATTCTGTGTCCATCTTCAGTCATGAGGATTATGTATTGTTAAAGAACAGCACTGAGGGAGTGCAATGCTGTTGAAAAGTATCCTCACTGACCTTGGTGCTAGGTTGTGGAATGAGCTGGAAAACTAAGCAGTTGGTGTAAATTAACTTTTGTATCCTTCTGAAGAAGAGTGAAGTTCTTCATAGTGTCCTCATAATATTAACCATATAACATATATAACAGTTTACAATGCAGAAACAGGCCATATTGGCCCTACGAGTCTGTGCCGGTTCACTTGAACAACTCCACTAGCTCCCCCCTCCCACTCTCCGACCATAACCCTCCAATCCCCTCATATCCATGTACACATCCAACCTTCTCTTAAATGATAGAAAGGACCCTGCCACAACTATCTCCTCTGAAAGATCATTCCATTCTGCCATCACTCTCTGAGTGAAGAAGCATCGTCTAATATTTCTCCTAAAGTTTTGCCCCCTTACCCTCAACTTATGCCCTCTTTTTCCAATTTCCCCTGCCCTCAGGGGAAAGAGTCTACTCATGTCTAGTTTATCTATTCCCTTCATAATTTTAAATACCTCTATCAAATCCCCTCTCAACCGTCTATGTTCCAATTAATAAAGTCCCAGTCTCCTTAATCTTTCTCTGTACTCTAGGTATTTTAAGCAAGGCAACATCCTTGTCAATCTTCTCTGCACCCTCTCCACCTTATCTATATCCTTCCTATAATTTGGAGACCAGAACTGAACATAATACTCCAAACCTGGCCTCACCAACCCTTTAAACAGTCACAGCATCACTTCCCAGCTCCTACACTCTACACTATGATTACCATATGCCTTCTTAACCACCCTGTCTACATGGGAATCCACCTTCAAGGAACTCTGTACCATAACTCCAAGATCCCTCTGTTCCTCTGCATACCTAAATGCCCTGCCCTAAACTGCATATGTCCTATTCTGGTTATTTTTTTCTGAAATGCAGCATCTTGCACTTGTCTACATTAAATTCCATCTGCCATCTTTCAGCCCACTTTTCCAAACAAACTAAATCCTTCTGTAATCCAAGAAAACCTTCTGTAAATTGTCCACCACTCCCCCTATTTTCATATCATCCGCATATTTGCTTACCCATTTAACCACCCCTCCTCCAAATCATTAATATGAATGATAAACAACAGGGGACCCAGCACCGATCCCTGAGGCACCCCACTCGTCACAGGCTTCTATCCTGACAGTCAGTTGTCCACCATGACTATCTTCCAGCCATCTCTGAACCCATCTCACTATCTCTCTATTAATCCCTTGTGACTAAACCTTTCTCACTAACCTTCCATGCGGATTTATCCATCACACGCAGGTTGTTGGGTGTTAAGAGTAATTTAATGAAAGGTTTTTGATCTGAAGCTTTACTTTTGCTTCTCTTTCCACATTTTATACAAACACAAAATGTGTCCAGCGTCATCTGTTTCTATTTCAAATTTTCAGCATCTGTGGTTCTTTGATTTTTCCACAAATTTGCCCCTTTGTTTTTGATCGGAGTAATATAATTGTGAAGCTCTTTCAGATAGTTTAAGGTTGGGGAAGTTGCTGTATCAAAGCAGTTCGCTCCTTGTGTTATTTATTTTACCAGTGTTCCTGATCCTATATTTAACCTGGTTTTAAAAGTCCTGCTGGGGCAGTCTATCCTGAGATGTCATAGTTTGCTTCTGCGCTAGCATGGTCCCCCATACCTTGTGTGCAAAAAAAGATAGAGAAAGACAAGGTGACACTCGTTAAGTTTAACAGTCCTATGAAGCACCGTGTACTGTCCTCTGCTCCTCTTAAAATTATCAAGGCCTCCTTCTTCTTTGAAGTGTGCTTGAGGACTTGCTGCTCAATGTGAATGAAATGGTCAGACAGTGAGGTTGAATTGAGTTCCATCCTGAACCTCACCATGGACAAGACGAAGGAGATGATCTTGGATTTCAGAAGGACCAGGAGCGTCCACCCTCTACTACACATCAACAAGTCTTTGTCAAAGAGAGAGTGGAGAGCAGCACCAAGATCCATGGTGTTCACGAAACTAGTGACCTATTGTGAACATTCCACTTCTCCTCAGTTGCCATGAAAATGCAGCAGCAACTGAACTTCCTGAGAAGACTGAAGTGGGCAAGGCTACTGGCCACTATAAGGTCAACCTTCTACAGGAGCTCTATCGAAAACGTCCTGGCTGACTGCATCACAGTGTGGTACGGTAGCTGCAGAAAAATGGATCAGAAGTCAATCCACAGGACCATAGAGTGGCGAGAGGATCACTGGAGTCTCCCTCTCCACCCCCCCCCCCCATCGATGTGATCTACCAGGATCATTGTCTGAAGACGAAGAGCAAAATTGTTGAGGACCCCTTCCACCCTGCACACATTATCTTTCAGTTACTTCTATCAGGAAAGATATACAGGAGGATCAGAGCGAGCACCCACAAGACTGAGAAACATCTTGTTTCCACAGCCACTGAAATGCCCAACTCCAAAGGAACTGCTCACACTGACCATCGGAAATTCTAATATTCACAAAACAATATTTATTTATTTATGTGTATGAATACTTGTTCTGCATATGTATTGTCAGTCTCTTTGTGTGTGTGTGTGTGTGTGTGTGTGTGTGTGTGTGTGTGTGTGTGTATATGTGTGTGTGTGTGTGTGTGTGTGTGTGTGTGTGTGTGTGTGTGTTATGTCTGGTTGTGTGTCTGTGTGTTTTGCACCAAGGACCAAAGAACACTGTTTCGTCATGTTGTGCTTGTGCAGTCAGATGACAATAAACTTGACTTGACTTGAACTGTCTGGATGGCAGTATGAACTGATGGATGGAAAATCAAGAGCAGCTAAGTCATGACTCAAGCAAGCAATTGTTTTATTTTCTCCCTAGTTTTGAGCTCATTTAAGACAATCAAATGCTGAAAGTTACCCCATTTGTTACATGCAGTTAAATGTTCCCTATTTCCCATTTGAGGTCACTGCTGGCAACGTTCTGCCAATGCTGCTCTTCATCCCTCTTTGGGCTGTGCTCTCAAGTGCCCGTTGTCTCAGCTGGGATCTTCCACAGCACTGGTGCTTCTTCAATCTAACACATACTTTAATCAACAGGAGAAGCCCAAGATTTAATAGTAAATAATCATAGTTAGCTCTTTGAACATCTCCTTTCATAATTTGCACACTTGTTCTCAGAATTTTCATGTATATGTGCTTTAGAAGGGTGAAATATTTCCATGGCAACATTGCATTGAGGGCCACATTGATGTGGTTAGCAGTTCAACAATTGTCAAGCCAGTAAACACACCTAGTTAAACAAATATATTTTTCAATTTTCTTTTTTTTAAGATAAATGCTATTGATATAACACAAAGCTTATTTTGGGGCAAAAATCATTGTAGCTGCAATTTTTTTTTAAGAGGTAAAACTGCCTTGTTTTGGAGATGAACGTGTAACAAAAGTGCTCCAATGTGCCAAAAATAAAGGGAGCTCATTGAGGCCAAAAGAAAGCCCTTTGTGTCTTTTTGGTACATACAGATACTTATTTCTGGAAAACAATTTACCCTTAAGATTCTGTCAAAATAATAATACTCATAAAATATCACTGTGTCATGAATCTTCATTATATTGTCATGGACTGCAGGTTTCCAGTGGCCGCAAGTCATATGCAAACAAAGGTCTCATTACATGTCCCCTCAGGTGAAATTAAATGCCTTGTTTGATTCTCC
Source organism: Narcine bancroftii (assembly GCF_036971445.1). Taxonomy (NCBI): domain Eukaryota; kingdom Metazoa; phylum Chordata; class Chondrichthyes; order Torpediniformes; family Narcinidae; genus Narcine; species Narcine bancroftii. Next base: position 121,063,305 of record NC_091473.1, on the reverse strand, counting down.
GTTCTGCAGTGAAACCAGAAACAGGAATATTGCCCATGGTTCTGGCTAATAAGCATTGCAAATATAATAACTCTTTGAAAGTACACCTGATTTTAATGGAGAAGCTTCAGTCCTGTAAGAATCAGAATTAGAATTTATTATCATGAACAAGTCATAAAATTCAATGCTTTGCAGCAGGATCACAGTGCAAACATTCATATTATGACCATCTTACAACAATAATATAAAACACAAAAATAAAAATAATACTGCACGAAAACTAAGGCAGTACCTTTGGTTCATTGATTATTCAAGAATCTGATGGTAGCGGGGAAGAAGCTGTCCTTGTGCCGCTGAGTGCTTGTCTTTAGGCTCCTGTACCTTTTTCCCAATGGCAGCAGAGTGAAGAGGGTGTAGCCTGGGTGATGGGGGTCTTTAAGGATAGAGGTTGCTTTTTTAAGACACTGCCTCATGTAGATGTCCTTGATGGAGTGAAGTCTGGTGCCTGTGATGTCACAGGCTGAGTTAACAACCCTCTGCAGTTTTTCCTTGTCATGAAATTTGACGCCTCCATTCCAGACAGGGATGCAACCAGCCAGAATGCTCTCCACGGTACACCTGTAGAAGTTTATGAGAGTCTTCAGTGACATACTGAATCTCCTCAAGCACCTGACAAAGTATAGCCACTGGCGAGCCTTCTTCGTGATTACATCAACATGGAGGTATGAATTGTATGAATTGCTGTTTTCGAGGTGATTCAGACCTGAGTGGAGAGACAGTGATATTGCTTCTGTTGTGGGGCGATTGGCAAATTGCAATGGGTCCAGATCTTTGCTTAGGTACATGTTAATTCTGGCCATAATCAGCCTCTCAAAGCATTTTACCACAGCAGAGTTAGTGCTACTGAGCGATAATCGTTGACGCAACTCACACTACTCTTCTTGGGCTCCAGAATGATTGATCCCCTTTTGAAGACTGGTCCTAAAACTGATCACAAGTCCTGTTAAACAGCAATCATTTCTAAAAAGTAAGAAGATCAGGACCAGGTCAAATGGCCCCTCTACCCTGCTAAGATTGCCACCTTGGCACAACTTTGTAAAGGAAGGTATTAAGTGTCATTTCACGTTCTTTGTGAAGTTAGATACTAGTCTCGAAGCAGAAGTGGATGAAACAACAGTACAAAGCAAACACTAAAGCTGCTTTGCACAAGTTCAACTGAAAATTATAAACATTCAATAGTTCAGGACAAACTATGAAAATAAAGAATGGTCACTTGGCGGAATATTCACGTGCTATAAAACTGAGTGCATGGAGAGCATTGAAAAGTCCTTTTTTTTTTGCACAGAAACGACAACTCTATTGATATCACTAATTAAATTATTTTGCTTCGGATCGCTGGAAAGCCTGGGACATAACAGGGAGGGAATGTTTTTGAAACGAAGCAGATTTAAGCAAAACGCTGGAAGCAACAAAGGAATTAGAAATTTCAACAACAGAGAAATGATGGTTCATTCATTCCACAAAATAGCTTACCCAGATTTTTTTTTAAATCACTGTACTCAATGTTCAATTTTATAATGATGCCACATGGTTAAATTCTAAAGTACTTGCAATGGATTTAAGCCAGGAAAAGTGAGAAGAAAGGAAGTTGGTCACTATGGACCATTGAAGAATTCTCCCTCTATTCAGTAGCTGTCAGCCACTGTAAGAATATGATATTAATCCTGTTTCGAACATCCTTTTTGTCATTCAGCGTGGCAATTCTCTCCTGCATTCTTCAGCCTGTCATTTACCAAATCCCTCAAACGGCATTACGGCACTGATAAGCATCAAAGAGTGCTTAGAAACATACAATAGATAAAACAAGGAGGCCTGTCAGGCAAAAGAACCTGTCTCTGATGTGGCAGTAAAATAGCAATTAAGTAAGTGACCCACTGTCTCCAAGATAAATTATTTCCTTCAAATTGAAGGATACAGGCCTGAAACCTAATATATTGGCACTGTTCATTTAATTTTTTTTAAAGCAGTAAATATCCTCTATATTAGAATGAGGCCAAAACAGAAAAGTTCCAATTTGTACTGTAATTACAACACTGGGTTTACTGAAGCAATGGTTAACTTGTAAGAGTTGTTTCATCTTTTTTTGTTGTTCCTAATGTCTCTCCATCATCACAAGTGATGGTTCAGCTCATCAAGTCTACTCCACCGTTCCACCACGAGCTGACTCATTCCCATACTCAGCGCCACTCCTCCGCCTTCTCCCCATAACTTTTGATACCCTAACAATTCAGATATCTATCATTCTCTGATAGATACACCCAATCATCTGACCCCCATAGCTGCCTGTGGTGGCAAATTCCAAGGGTCACCACTCTCTGTCTAAAGAAATTCCTCCACATCTCTGTTTTAAATGGGTGCCATTCAATCCTGAAGTTGTGCCCTCTTTTCCTTGACATTCCTAGCATGGAAAACAACTTTTCCACATCTACTCTGTCCAGACCTTACAACATTTGAAATGCTTCTATGAGGTTTTCCACCCCCACCCCCCCCCCATCATTCTTCTGAACTCCAAAGAGTACTGTTCAAGAGCCATCAAACGTTCCTCATGTGCTAATCCCTTTATTCTAGGAATCATTCTTGTGCAACTTCTCGGAAACCTCTCCAATACCAGCACATCCTTTCTTAAATAAGGAACCCAAGACTGAAGCCGGTACTCCTTGAGGCCTCAGCAGTGTTTCATAAAGTCTCCACATCACGTCCTTGTTCTTACATCCTGTTCCTCGAGATATGAATGCCCACATTACATTCATCTTCTTTACCACCAGCTCAATCGGGAGGTTAACCTTTAGGGTACTTTGCACGAGGACTCCCAAGTCCCTTTGTACCTCCAAATTAATAATAGTCTGCCCTTTCATTCCTTCTACCAAAATGCATGACTGTAAACTTTCTAACATTGTATTTCGTTTGTCCATTCTCCTAATCTGTCTAAGCCTCTTTGCAGCCGCTCCATTTCCTTATCACTACCTGTCCCTCCATCAATCTTTGTATATCTGCAAATTTAGCCACAAAGCCATTTATTCTGCAATCCAAATCATTAACATATAATGTCCACTCTATTCCACTCCACACCTGAATCATTTTCCTGAGGTAATTGGACAGGGTAGTCAAACCATTGCAGAGAGCTGCCTGGGAACAAAAATATTGTATCCCTTGACTGGTCAGGAACTTCCTTTTGAGGTGACTATATTTAATGTTACTATATTTAAGGAGGATGGGGTGGTGGGGCAAGATAGGTGGTCAGTGATAGCAAGGGTGAAGGCAAGGAAGGGCTACTTCTTCAATAACCAATAATTAACCTTAGGGCATTCACATATGCTGGTAAATGTGCAGTGCTTTAGTGCTTGAGGTGTCTGTACAAATGCAGGAAAAATTAAATTCCTTTGCACAGTCTAGTTGACTTAAAAGGCAAGAGCACCTGAGGTTCTGGGATAGATTTCCCAAGATGCAGCCTGTTAACCTTTGCATTCATTATGGGGTTGGAGAAGAAACAGGGCACACTTCATTTGGCACCTCTGTGCCCTAAGCCAATTTCCTGTGTCAGGGTTGATTACCCGAACAAATGGGCTCCAAGTGGGATTGCCAACACCGTCTCACTGGAACCAATGTGCAGTGTGCACCAAATATTTTTTTGTCTAGATTTTTTGTAATAATAGCAATAAACACAAATTTCATCTTTTATTATTGAGGCATTTCAGAAGCTGTCTTTCTATTTAAATGTCTTTTTATTTTAACCAGTCAATCCTGTTTGCCTATGTTTTTCACCATAACCATTCTCACATAGCCATCTACTTCCCTTTGATTTTTTTTTTAACCCACGTACAGATTAACCCAGTGGTTCTCAACTTTTTTCTTTCCACTCACAGACCACTTTAAGTATTCCCTATGCCATAGATACTCTGTAATTAGTAAGGAATTGCATAAGGTGGTCTGTGGGTGGAAAGAAAAAGTTTGAAAACCACTGTTGTAATTGTACCTAATTGACTCGTTTATGTGCACTGTTTCATAACTCCAAAGGAAATGGGCCAATGACAAATATTTCAATAACAATTGGGTCTAGAGCAGTGATTCTCAACCTTCTCTTTCCACTCACATACCACCTTAAGCAGCCCCTTACAAATCTCAGAGCCTTGATGGCATAGGGATTACTTAGTGGAAAGAAAAAAGTTGAGAACCACTGCTCTAGACCCAATTGTTACAGAAATATCTGGCTTGAGAAAAATTGTCATTGGCCCATTTCCTTTGGAGTTCTGAAACCGTGCACATAACGAGTCCATTGGGTATGATTAAAACAGAGGTTTTCAAACTTTTTCTTTCCACCCACATACCACCTTGAGCAATCCCTTATTAATAACAGAGCACCTATGGGATAGGGAGGGAATAGTTAAAATGGTATGTGAGTGGAAAGAAAAAGATTGAGAACCACTAGGTTAACCTACCAGCCAGCAATTTTATTTCTAGATGTGGGAGCACATAGGAAAAACACACATGGTCATGGGGAAAATCTGCAAACTTCATACACGCACACGCACCACCACCAGAGCTGAGGATTAAACCCTTGCTGCTGGAGTTAAGAGGTAGCAACATTTTCTTGAAATGTTAATATTCTCTTCAAGTGCAGGAAACAGCACAAAAACTTACATCAGATAAAAGGGGGAGAGGGAGGAGACCTGAACAAAATTGAAACAAGGTCAAACTCCATTTAATAAAATCAATGGCAATGTTCACTGCCAGTCATAAAAATGTTCAATGAATACATTTTTACCTTTCTTTCTCCAAGTGGACACTCATGCACTATATTGAATTTTTTTTATTGGAGCAAATGTGCAAGTTTGCAGGAAATATTAGTTGGGAATACAAATAACAAACACAGGTCATTCAGAGATCCCATTCTGAGATCAACCACCAGAAACATACAGCAATGCATTACTTTCCCTTCCTCAACATTGTCAAATTATTTGGCTGAAACCATTTCAATCATACTCAGAGTTTGGTATCTCATCTCGCAGTGTTAGCATGCCACCCTTCCTCCACAAAACTATTTTCATTGTGACCTTTATTGGCAGTAACAGTTCTTAAACCGAGCTTGTATTGACAATCAGCTGCTTGCTTAGGAGTGCAGTCACTACTTGTTCCAGGAAGGAAATTGATTAGGTATTTATTTTGATTATTTGCAGGTGAGATTGGACTAGAGAAGGATAGAAGATGCACCAAACTACAAGGGTTGCCCATTTTACACCCTGGCTAATTTTCAAATTCTAGTAATCTTCTAATGCCTTTCTTAATTGCAGAAATTTTTAAAGAACTTTACAGTCAGTGTATTTAAAATTTTAATTTAATTTTAAATCTAAATTTAGACATACAGCACAGTAACGGGCCATTTCGGCCCATGGGTCCATGCTGCCCAATTTACACCCAATCATCCTACACCCCCGTTACATTTCGAATGGTGGGAAGAAACCAGAGCCTCCGGGGAAAACCCTTGCAGACATGAGGAGACACATACAAACTCCTTATAGATAGTGCAGGATTCGAACCCTGGTCCTGATTGCTGGAGCTGTAAAGGCATTATGCAAACCACTACGCCAACTGCAAAGTATTTGATTAGGAGGAAACACACACATAAATTGATTTAGCACATACCAGTGAGATAAATGGCTGTGTTATCTATTTCCTGAGGACGTTAATCGACAAAGCACACAACTGTCTCTCCAACCCCTATCGTGCCCCATCTCCCACCACGACACTTTGTCACCCCCATCTCAAAAGATTACCCTTCTTTAAGGGATCCAATTTATATCTTATATCTAACTAAGTGAGAAAACAAGGCTTTGCTTTAAAATCCCTGAGTAGAATTCCAACAAGACATATCAATTGTATGGAGAGATCTCCTGCAATGTGCTAAAGGAAAGATCGTTGTAATGGTTGGTCCTCCTCCTGCTTTAGTGGCTCAAAAGATAGATACCCCTGAATCACAATGTGGATTCTATCAATCAAGAGATAAAGGCCCCGCCACGTGACATGTCTCTATAATTTCCTCCACAGTCCATAGGATTTCACTGCTGGACACATCATTCACTTCTTCTCCTTTCAACACACTGAAGAATCATTCTTTCTTCAGAACTCTAGTTCACTCTTCTATCTCCACCAACTCCTTCGTATCTTTTGTTACCTTCTTTTCACTAGCACACCACCACTTGGGCATTTCAATTTCTCTGGTTTCTACCCTAGGCTTTTCCATTCACTCCCCATTTCTCAGCAATAGGTTGTTTCATTTCTTACTTTTCCCAGTTATTTCCTCTGTTCCTATTTACACCCACTGGGTATTTCCAAAATTATTGGTATTTATTTGAGATTTCCAGGATCTGCAGTATTTTACTTTTGAACCAATGCAATGGCAATAATCTTCACTACATAACTATACAGGGAGTGGTTTCAACCTCTAATTATCAGTGCCTTCAAACTCTCAAAAGCCTTAATCTTCGTCAATGAAAAAAGGATTGTGGAGAACCTTCTGAGATTTTGTTTTCATCAGAAACTTATTCATTGAACATTTGCTAATATGATGACATGAAAGCTAACCTACCACATGAATCAGAAACTGTTCAAAATTCATCACCTCCATTCCAGAATCAAGGTCGCCTCAGCTTTAGTCATCAAATAGCAGATAATTATTCTGGACATACATATTCATAGCTAAAGCTCAGGTCACTGTTGATCCATTCAATGAGACTTCTGAGGGAATGTGCTTTACACTCAATACTCAAAAGAGGAAGGTCCTGCACCAAAAGGATCACTGGACAACAGCATTTCATTATCCACCACAAGATAAAAGATCACAGGGATCACTTTCCACTGCTTAGTTGACACAAATATCAGTGATGAAATTCAACATGAACTTTGGCCATCTGAGGAAAAGGATGTCCAAAGCTGAAGACTTCAAAGTTGATATTGTTGTATGATTTCGGAGACATGGAAACTATAGCATGAACCTGAGCAGTAGAGAGATGCCACAAAAGCGTCTTTGCTAAATCCTCCAAATCCACTTGCAGGATATGCAAATCAAAATTGGTGTCCTCTTGTAGGCCTACATCCCCAACATTAAGGCTTTAATGAAGCTTAGCCATGTGATCCACATGCCTGGCCCCAGACCCCCGAAAAATGAAGTGCACTCTACTTTGAGCCACATCATAATGAAAGGTATCTAAGAGGAGAGGGAAAAAAAAACTTTCAAGGATGTTCTCAAAATCTCCTTTGATAAAATAGATTTTTGAAGGTAATAAAAATGTAAGTTTCATAATGTTGATTGGAAGGGAAAAGGGGACTGCATTTTTGGGCTCCATTCCTTTCTTATTATCAGTTTGGGAGCTGTGATTCAATTGATCATCCTGCAGTCCTGCACACATGAATCACATTTTATCAATGGGCACTTCAAATAGAATAAAGTAAAGGATCCTTTCTAAATAGTTTTAGGCAAAGTTTCAACAATGATCAGTGTGAATCATCTGTTTTTACCTTTACTTTAATAAATATGTTAAAGAAAGAATAATGAGAAATGGTTAAATAAGTCTGCAAATGCTAGAAAACTGGAGCAAAGCACAAAGTAAGTGCTGGAGAAACTCAGCAGGTCTGGCAGCATCCATGGAGAGAAATAGATCATCAACATTTCAGGCCAATATGTTGACAGTCTATTGCTTTCCATGGATGCTGCCAGACCCGTTGAGTTTCTCCAGCATTTCTTTGCGAGAAATACTTAAGATTGGAGGACGTTCTATCGACTACGGACTGTTGAAGCAGGATGCCACTTGATTCGACATTTATCAAATAATCTCAAAATAGCTGTAATGGTGTGGTAATAAATACCTTGATGACATGAAATAGACTTTGCAGAAATTGCCTTCCAGTTTCAGCCCAAAGTTTATGTTTGCACTGAATTCACTTTGGAAGTTGTATGAATTAGATTTAATACATACTGTAGTAACTTCACGAACCGGAGTGGCAAGGCTTGGGGTTCGGTACATTGAGTTGGACACATTACATGAAAATGTAGCTCTGTAATGTTTTTACAGGACTGAGAACAACCCCCTGCTGTTGTGTAATTTCACGCTGAAGAGACTGATAGGGCTTCCAGCAGAGTGATCCTTTATGGATCAAATAATTCTCTCGTGCCTGTCCAAGGGCAATGAAAATTATCTATTTCATTAACTCTTTAAAGTGACATCCAAAGCTAAATGTTGACAGCAAACATTCTGCATTCCAACAATGACGGGATGCCTTAATGATAGAAAAGAAGCCAGTGGTGATCATATCTGGACGAGATCAGTTGTAGGAAGAATATCAATAAACACTATTCTTCAGGAGCTTTTCATTCATTCTTAGCTAAGATCAGTTCACACAGGATTATGCTATATCACCAGGTAGTTGGAATGTTTTCACTACAGTTATCACTGTGGGGTGTAAATGCATCATCATAAATTCATATACATAATGTACATATTCAATGCCCCCATTGTAACATTGAGATGCAAAAAAATTTATTTTTTCCAGGTCTGTAACTATTCAAATTCTCTTTGCTGGAGTGCTAGGCAAGTTCACTTCTTGTCTATGCTCAAGGTTGATGTCAATAAGTTTTTGTATACTTGGAGAATGAAAGGAATTGAAAATTGAGTGAGTACATTGGAGGATTAGGATTTTATTAATTTTTCAGGGGCTGAATGGCCTACTCCTGCTTCTACTTCTGATATTTTTATATGCAATGTGATTGGACAGAGACCCATATCAGGTCTTCAAGGACATTTGTGTTATTATTCAATAAACCAGTGTCCTTTTTTGTTAAAACACAACTATTATATAAGCACAGACTTTATTTAAATATCGAAACAAGGTTCCAGAATGTCAATTCAGACCAGATTCGTCTCTCTCTCTCTCTCCCTCTCTCTCTCTTTTCAGCACCCCCTCTTTTCTAATCACTCCCCCTTCTGTGGGCCATCCATCTCCCTAATCCATCTTCCCTTTCTCATCCAACTACTCCCATGCATGAGATCCAACAACATCATTAGTAAGAGCTCAAAATCAAAGCGGTCTTTGTCAGCAAGCTGTAAATGTTGCTAGTCTGAAACAAGTTAGGATTTAGATTGAATATCAGATTGGCTTTGGGCCTACATATTCTCACATAGGTCTCAAATTCTACACCCTGTTTTCATTTGTTAGTCATTGCAAACTAGCTTCCAGTCTAACCTCTTGGCAATACTTTCTCATTTTCTATTTTTAAGAGCTTGCGTTAGATCAAGGTATGCTGCAGTCAATTTTTTTTAATCCACAGAACTCACAAAGCATCAAAGATTAAAAAAAAGTCTAAATGTTGCCTTCAGGAAAGCAGGGTTGTCTCCACTAATTATCGAAATAAGGTCAACAAGAATCAAGTTATGGCAACAACCAGAGTCAATCTTTTCTTGATGGGTGGCAGAAGGAGTAGGAAACCTAATTAGCAATAGGGAGATTGTTGAGTAAAATTTGCTGAGTATGTGGTTTAGAAAGTTCAAGAAAAGATTAAACCTGAATTATCTCCCCTTTAAACGCTAAATGGTACTCCAAATGATAAAGTGTATGATGTCCCATTTCCACAGAAAGTCATTTTTCAAATTAATGAGCCTAGGCACCCAGGCGCATACTCACAGAGACACACACACACGAACACAGTAAGAAACAGATTCATATGGAATGATCTATGGGCACAGAGACATGTAAGCTCCTAAGACTCACAAGCAGTAGGTTTAGGTGTTTTATTTTTTAAGAACAGCACAAAAAGGGGTCATGTGAAAGTAGACGGCATGCAATAGAAGTAAAGGATGGGAAGTAATCAACCTCAGAGCAATAGAGCTGCAAGCAAATTAGATATGTGTGGTACTAACTTTACAGGGAAGGGAATGATATAAATATTTTTGAGGTGGTATGACCATTTTAAAGAAGGCAGTTCCTGCTCTTTTAAGCCATTTTTAGGTTAGCTTTCTTTTTTATACAGGCACGAGCAGTCAGACTCTTGCAGTTATAAAGAAAAGTTTTTAAAAATTTATAAAACGGCTTGTCAAACATTATTTGGATCTACAACAGTCTATTAGAGGCTGCACCGATATAAATCACATCAAATTTAAGGGGACAATGTTCAATCCTTTTTAAAATGCAATGATCATCTTGGGAATCTGCTTTGTGCATTAAGTATGCTATTCTATAGACTTTAAAGGAAAAGGACGTTAATGTTGTCTAGGTATGACCCAATAAAAATCAATTTTATTCCTGGCAATGAAGCCATTATTCATTCTTTGTTTCACATCAAGGCATAAATATTTGATGCTCTTTTTGCCAGTCACCCTTCACAGATCGCAACCTCCAAAACTCCCATTCTTCTCCAGAGAAACCTCCAGTGGATGTTCATCCATTTCCAAAATATCATTTGATGGGCTTCCCCAAATGATGCAATTTAGAGCCTCAGCTACCTATTCATGCACAATCTCAGCCCTCTGTTGTATGTCTCCCCTGCCCTTCCAGTCCTGGCTTTCTTTTTCCAACCCTCCCTGTTCAACCTTCAGCAGGAGATTTGTTAGTCATGATAGCTTCATATCTGGACTGCTGCCTCCCATTCACAGCAAAGCTAGTTTAGCACTTGCTGATAGTAAATTATAAATATTCAGTCAACTTTTGTCAGTAGTCTAGAAACTTCACTGCGGGTAGAGTCAAGCTGTGTTGTCCAGGTAGAGCAGTGGGAGCCTTCTCTGAATGGTCTTGCTTCCACAGAAATTGTATAAAAGGAAAACACAGAGAGCTTGGAACTTTTTCAATTCACCAAATAAACATTCTTCACTTGATGAAGAGATTTATCTACATAAAGGTGACAGCTATTGACAAACAGACCAAGTTAAACAATTCACCCTAAGCTTGAGGGCAGCTAATTATGTTGCTTTCAAGAGATTAAGAAAAAAATTGTGCAAATTGATGCAGTGAGGAAAGGGTTAATTGATGCATCTACACGATTTTCTCCTCAGTTAGGAGTCACCTTAAGCGAGAGTTTAGATAAATACTATAGTAACTTTAAGGAGGTTGCTGCCCGCCGAACTGTGAGGCGCCAAGATGCACGGTTTGAGGCGAGATCAGCCCACTGGCGGTGGTCAATGTGGCAGGCACCAAGAGATTTCTTTCAGCAGTCCTTGTACCTCTTCCTTGGTGCACCTCTGTCACGGTGGCCAGTGGAGAGCGAGCCCACCCCACTGACAAAAGACAAAGGAGGAAAAACCCAACACCCAACCCCAACCCACCAATTTTCCCCTGCCACCGCTGCAACCGTGCCTGCCTGTCCCACATCGGGCTTGTCAGCCACAAATGAGCCTGCAGCTGACGTGGACATTTACCCCTCCATAAATCTTCGTCCGCGAAGCCAAGCCAAAGAAGAGATAGTAACTTTAACAGTAATAAATTGATTGCAATACAACAAAATGCTTCATTCAGCTAAACCCATCCGTGCATTGCAGAGTCCGTGCATTATAATATATCTTTAATATTTCTGCAAAGGCTTAGCCAGAATAAGCAAAATCTTTGAGCCACAAATAGTCAGCCTCTAAATTGGTCACAGCATCCCATTAACATAGAAATGCACACTCGGTGAGCAACTGCTGAATGAAACTTTTCATCCTTACAGCCAAGAAGTAGAGATGTGTTCAGATT